>NW_027507785.1:334153803-334581303 GCF_037356315.1 Lithobates pipiens
CTCTGTACAGAGGAGCTTACACTCTAATGTCTCCTCCCCCCACAGTCACATCAGTCTCTGTACAGAGGAGCTTACACTCTAATGTCCCCTCCCCCCACAGTCACATCAGTCTCTGTACAGAGGAGCTTACACTCTAATGTCCCCTCCCCCACAGTCACATCAGTCTCTGTACAGAAGAGCTTACACTCTAATGTCCCCTCCCCCACAGTCACATCAGTCTCTGTACAGAGGAGCTTACACTCTAATGTCCCCTCCCCCACAGTCACATCAGTCTCTGTACAGAGGAGCTTACACTCTAATGTCCCCTCCCCCCACAGTCACATCAGTCTCTGTACAGAGGAGCTTACACTCTAATGTCCCCTCCCCCCACAGTCACATCAGTCTCTGTACAGAGGAGCTTACACTCTAATGTCCCCTCCCCCCCACAGTCACATCAGTCTCTGTACAGAGGAGCTTACACTCTAATGTCCCTCCCCCCACAGTCACATCAGTCTCTGTACAGAGGAGCTTACACTCTAATGTCCCCCCCCCCCACAGTCACATCAGTCTCTGTACAGAGGAGCTTACACTCTAATGTCCCCTCCCCCCACAGTCACATCAGTCTCTGTACAGAGGAGCTTACACTCTAATGTCCCCTCCCCCCCACAGTCACATCAGTCTCTGTACAGAGGAGCTTACACTCTAATGTCCCCTCCCCCCCAGTCACACACTATTATTATTATACATGTATATAGCTCTGACATATACCGCAGTGCTGTACAGAGATCACTGATCCAGTCATATCAGCATAGAGGATGAAGTATGGTGTGTGTGGGGGTGGGGGGTGGGTGGGTGTTGGTTTGAAGCTCGGTATCGGTCCTCAGCCCCCCCCCCGGGTTGCTGTCACGGTACACCCGGTCTCATCACGGTGATAATAAACCAGAAACCCAATTATAGAAATATATTTAGACTCGGCAGTCCCTGTGCCGCTCGGCGTCGGGGCGTCTGTTTTCATCGGCGGAGTACAAGTGGAGTCGGAATAAAGTTGAAGTTGTGAAGAAAGTTGGAGTCTGTTGTGTCGGTTGGCAGTCGGTGTTGTGAACAGTCACTACCTTCTTCCCGCAGGCCAAAAACAAATTAAAGATGGAGAAGGGCTCCTTTGTGGATTTTTTTGGATCGGGGGCCCCGGTGCAGCAGGCACGCTCTTCATTTACTAGGGATGTAGTTGGTGGAAGTTGGAGAAGTGTTCGGGGGGTTTTGTACACAGAGCGAGAAGACGGATCAGACTAGTTGAAAGCTCCGAGCGGGGAAGATTGAAGAGGTGGGTGCAGCAAAGTGTGTGAAGCGGAGAAGACTGTCTCTTTTCTTGCCTCATTCTCTCTTGCAGGCTGCCTCAGGCAGGCTCTGTCTCTCCGGCAGAATGACAGCAGTGTGACATCAGGAAAATAATTACTAACAAACCCCGGTGATGGCAAACCGCTCCGTGTCTTCACAAGCATGTCACGGCGCATTAGAGCAGGATGGAGGGAGATTGAAGCGGCCAGGCGTTCCTGCCCATGTGAGGCGCATTCACACTGCGCCATACCTGTCTGGGAGCTGCCTGAGACTTCTGCGCTCCACTGTCAGTTCTGAGACGCTCCGACGGTATTGATCACACCACCTAACAAGAGGCTGGCAACCAAGCCGTGGGATTTCGTGTCCGACAAGCCTCAGATCTCTCGCTATCCCGAGGCGAGTTCTCCAGGTGGCTGGCAGTCTGGATTATAAGGAACTAAACTCACAGTGTTTCCAGTATTGGACATAATTATTAAAGTGGACCTGTCTCCAGGTCAAAATGGAGTTCGTCATCTTGTGGCTGAGCCAATGTTTAGTCTATAACTTCAGTAGATGTCATGGCTGGCACTCTGTGATATTGATGGTGACCACTGGGTGACTTCAGTAGATGTCATTGCTGGTACTAAGTGATGTTCCTAGGGACCACTGCGTGACTTCAGTAGATGCCATTGCTGGTACTAAGTGATGTTCCTAGGGACCACTGCGTGACTTCAGTAGACGTCATTGCTGGTACTAAGTGATGTTCCTAGGGACCACTGCGTGACTTCAGTAGATGTCATTGCTGGTACTAAGTGACGTTCCTAGGGACCACTGCGTGACTTCAGTAGATGTCATTGCTGGTACTAAGTGACGTTCCTAGGGACCACTGCGTGACTTCAGTAGATGCCATTGCTGGTACTAAGTGATGTTCCTAGGGACCACTGCGTGACTTCAGTAGATGTCATTGCTGGTACTAAGTGACGTTCCTAGGGACCACTGCGTGACTTCAGTAGATGCCATTGCTGGTACTAAGTGACGTTCCTAGGGACCACTGCGTGACTTCAGTAGACGTCATTGCTGGTACTAAGTGACGTTCCTAGGGACCACTGCGTGACTTCAGTAGATGCCATTGCTGGTACTAAGTGATGTTCCTAGGGACCACTGCGTAACTTCAGTAGATGTCATTGCTGGTACTAAGTGACGTTCCTAGGGACCACTGCGTGACTTCAGTAGATGCCATTGCTGGTACTAAGTGACGTTCCTAGGGACCACTGCGTGACTTCAGTAGACGCCATTGCTGGTACTAAGTGACGTTCCTAGGGACCACTGCGTGACTTCAGTAGATGTCATTGCTGGTACTAAGTGACGTTCCTAGGGACCACTGCGTGACTTCAGTAGACATCATTGCTGGTACTAAGTGATGTTCCTAGGGACCACTGCGTGACTTCAGTAGACGTCATTGCTGGTACTAAGTGACGTTCCTAGGGACCACTGCGTGACTTCAGTAGATGTCATTGCTGGTGCTAAGTGACGTTCCTAGGGACCACTGCGTGACTTCAGTAGATGTCATTGCTGGTACTAAGTGATGTTCCTAGGGACCACTGCGTGACTTCAGTAGATGCCATTGCTGGTACTAAGTGACGTTCCTAGGGACCACTGCGTGACTTCAGTAGATGTCATTGCTGGTACTAAGTGACGTTCCTAGGGACCACTGCGTGACTTCAGTAGATGCCATTGCTGGTACTAAGTGACGTTCCTAGGGACCACTGCGTGACTTCAGTAGATGTCATTGCTGGTACTAAGTGACGTTCCTAGGGACCACTGCGTGACTTCAGTAGATGTCATTGCTGGTACTAAGTGACGTTCCTAGGGACCACTGCGTGACTTCAGTAGATGTCATTGCTGGTACTAAGTGACGTTCCTAGGGACCACTGCGTGACTTCAGTAGATGCCATTGCTGGTACTAAGTGATGTTCCTAGGGACCACTGCGTGACTTCAGTAGATGCCATTGCTGGTACTAAGTGACGTTCCTAGGGACCACTGCGTGACTTCAGTAGATGTCATTGCTGGTACTAAGTGACGTTCCTAGGGACCACTGCGTGACTTCAGTAGATGCCATTGCTGGTACTAAGTGACGTTCCTAGGGACCACTGCGTGACTTCAGTAGATGTCATTGCTGGTACTAAGTGACGTTCCTAGGGACCACTGCGTGACTTCAGTAGACGTCATTGCTGGTACTAAGTGACGTTCCTAGGGACCACTGCGTGACTTCAGTAGACGCCATTGCTGGTACTATGTGATATTGATGGTGACCACTGGGTGACTTCAGTAGACATCATTGTTGGTACTAAGTGACGGTCCTAGGGACCACTGCGTAACTTCAGTAGATGTCATTGCTGGTACTAAGTGACGTTCCTAGGGACCACTGCGTGACTTCAGTAGATGTCATTGCTGGTACTAAGTGACGTTCCTAGGGACCACTGCGTGACTTCAGTAGATGTCATTGCTGGTACTAAGTGACGTTCCTAGGGACCACTGCGTAACTTCAGTAGATGTCATTGCTGGTACTAAGTGACGTTCCTAGGGACCACTGCGTGACTTCAGTAGATGTCATTGCTGGTACTAAGTGACGTTCCTAGGGACCACTGCGTGACTTCAGTAGATGCCATTGCTGGTACTAAGTGATATTGATGGTGACCACTGGGTGACTTCAGTAGACATCATTGCTGGTACTAAGTGACGTTCCTAGGGACCACTGCGTGACTTCAGTAGATGCCATTGCTGGTACTAAGTGATGTTCCTATGGACCACTGCGTGACTTCAGTAGATGTCATTGCTGGTACTATGTGATATTGATGGTGACCACTGGGTGACTTCAGTAGACATCATTGCTGGTACTAAGTGACGGTCCTAGGGACCACTGCGTGACTTCAGTAGATGTCATTGCTGGTACTAAGTGACGTTCCTAGGGACCACTGCGTGACTTCAGTAGATGCCATTGCTGGTACTAAGTGACGTTCCTAGGGACCACTGCGTGACTTCAGTAGATGTCATTGCTGGTACTAAGTGACGTTCCTAGGGACCACTGCGTGACTTCAGTAGATGTCATTGCTGGTACTAAGTGACGTTCCTAGGGACCACTGCGTAACTTCAGTAGATGTCATTGCTGGTACTAAGTGACGTTCCTAGGGACCACTGCGTGACTTCAGTAGATGTCATTGCTGGTACTAAGTGACGTTCCTAGGGACCACTGCGTGACTTCAGTAGATGCCATTGCTGGTACTAAGTGATATTGATGGTGACCACTGGGTGACTTCAGTAGACATCATTGCTGGTACTAAGTGACGTTCCTAGGGACCACTGCGTGACTTCAGTAGATGCCATTGCTGGTACTAAGTGATGTTCCTATGGACCACTGCGTGACTTCAGTAGATGTCATTGCTGGTACTATGTGATATTGATGGTGACCACTGGGTGACTTCAGTAGACATCATTGCTGGTACTAAGTGACGGTCCTAGGGACCACTGCGTGACTTCAGTAGATGTCATTGCTGGTACTAAGTGACGTTCCTAGGGACCACTGCGTGACTTCAGTAGATGCCATTGCTGGTACTAAGTGACGTTCCTAGGGACCACTGCGTGACTTCAGTAGACGTCATTGCTGGTACTAAGTGACGTTCCTAGGGACCACTGCGTGACTTCAGTAGATGTCATTGCTGGTACTAAGTGACGTTCCTAGGGACCACTGCGTGACTTCAGTAGACGTCATTGCTGGTACTAAGTGACGTTCCTAGGGACCACTGCGTGACTTCAGTAGATGTCATTGCTGGTACTAAGTGACGTTCCTAGGGACCACTGCGTGACTTCAGTAGACGTCATTGCTGGTACTAAGTGATGTTCCTAGGGACCACTGCGTGACTTCAGTAGACGTCATTGCTGGTACTAAGTGACGTTCCTAGGGACCACTGCGTGACTTCAGTAGATGTCATTGCTGGTGCTAAGTGACGTTCCTAGGGACCACTGCGTGACTTCAGTAGATGTCATTGCTGGTACTAAGTGATGTTCCTAGGGACCACTGCGTGACTTCAGTAGATGCCATTGCTGGTACTAAGTGACGTTCCTAGGGACCACTGCGTGACTTCAGTAGATGTCATTGCTGGTACTAAGTGACGTTCCTAGGGACCACTGCGTGACTTCAGTAGATGCCATTGCTGGTACTAAGTGACGTTCCTAGGGACCACTGCGTGACTTCAGTAGATGTCATTGCTGGTACTAAGTGACGTTCCTAGGGACCACTGCGTGACTTCAGTAGATGTCATTGCTGGTACTAAGTGACGTTCCTAGGGACCACTGCGTGACTTCAGTAGATGTCATTGCTGGTACTAAGTGACGTTCCTAGGGACCACTGCGTGACTTCAGTAGATGCCATTGCTGGTACTAAGTGATGTTCCTAGGGACCACTGCGTGACTTCAGTAGATGCCATTGCTGGTACTAAGTGACGTTCCTAGGGACCACTGCGTGACTTCAGTAGATGTCATTGCTGGTACTAAGTGACGTTCCTAGGGACCACTGCGTGACTTCAGTAGATGCCATTGCTGGTACTAAGTGACGTTCCTAGGGACCACTGCGTGACTTCAGTAGATGTCATTGCTGGTACTAAGTGACGTTCCTAGGGACCACTGCGTGACTTCAGTAGACGTCATTGCTGGTACTAAGTGACGTTCCTAGGGACCACTGCGTGACTTCAGTAGACGCCATTGCTGGTACTATGTGATATTGATGGTGACCACTGGGTGACTTCAGTAGACATCATTGTTGGTACTAAGTGACGGTCCTAGGGACCACTGCGTAACTTCAGTAGATGTCATTGCTGGTACTAAGTGACGTTCCTAGGGACCACTGCGTGACTTCAGTAGATGTCATTGCTGGTACTAAGTGACGTTCCTAGGGACCACTGCGTGACTTCAGTAGATGTCATTGCTGGTACTAAGTGACGTTCCTAGGGACCACTGCGTAACTTCAGTAGATGTCATTGCTGGTACTAAGTGACGTTCCTAGGGACCACTGCGTGACTTCAGTAGATGTCATTGCTGGTACTAAGTGACGTTCCTAGGGACCACTGCGTGACTTCAGTAGATGCCATTGCTGGTACTAAGTGATATTGATGGTGACCACTGGGTGACTTCAGTAGACATCATTGCTGGTACTAAGTGACGTTCCTAGGGACCACTGCGTGACTTCAGTAGATGCCATTGCTGGTACTAAGTGATGTTCCTATGGACCACTGCGTGACTTCAGTAGATGTCATTGCTGGTACTATGTGATATTGATGGTGACCACTGGGTGACTTCAGTAGACATCATTGCTGGTACTAAGTGACGGTCCTAGGGACCACTGCGTGACTTCAGTAGATGTCATTGCTGGTACTAAGTGACGTTCCTAGGGACCACTGCGTGACTTCAGTAGATGCCATTGCTGGTACTAAGTGACGTTCCTAGGGACCACTGCGTGACTTCAGTAGATGTCATTGCTGGTACTAAGTGACGTTCCTAGGGACCACTGCGTGACTTCAGTAGATGTCATTGCTGGTACTAAGTGACGTTCCTAGGGACCACTGCGTAACTTCAGTAGATGTCATTGCTGGTACTAAGTGACGTTCCTAGGGACCACTGCGTGACTTCAGTAGATGTCATTGCTGGTACTAAGTGACGTTCCTAGGGACCACTGCGTGACTTCAGTAGATGCCATTGCTGGTACTAAGTGATATTGATGGTGACCACTGGGTGACTTCAGTAGACATCATTGCTGGTACTAAGTGACGTTCCTAGGGACCACTGCGTGACTTCAGTAGATGCCATTGCTGGTACTAAGTGATGTTCCTATGGACCACTGCGTGACTTCAGTAGATGTCATTGCTGGTACTATGTGATATTGATGGTGACCACTGGGTGACTTCAGTAGACATCATTGCTGGTACTAAGTGACGGTCCTAGGGACCACTGCGTGACTTCAGTAGATGTCATTGCTGGTACTAAGTGACGTTCCTAGGGACCACTGCGTGACTTCAGTAGATGCCATTGCTGGTACTAAGTGACGTTCCTAGGGACCACTGCGTGACTTCAGTAGACGTCATTGCTGGTACTAAGTGACGTTCCTAGGGACCACTGCGTGACTTCAGTAGATGTCATTGCTGGTACTAAGTGACGTTCCTAGGGACCACTGCGTGACTTCAGTAGACGTCATTGCTGGTACTAAGTGACGTTCCTAGGGACCACTGCGTGACTTCAGTAGATGTCATTGCTGGTACTAAGTGACGTTCCTAGGGACCACTGCGTGACTTCAGTAGATGCCATTGCTGGTACTAAGTGATGTTCCTAGGGACCACTGCGTGACTTCAGTAGACGTCATTGCTGGTACTAAGTGACGTTCCTAGGGACCACTGCGTGACTTCAGTAGATGTCATTGCTGGTACTAAGTGACGTTCCTAGGGACCACTGCGTGACTTCAGTAGATGCCATTGCTGGTACTAAGTGACGTTCCTAGGGACCACTGCGTGACTTCAGTAGATGCCATTGCTGGTACTAAGTGACGTTCCTAGGGACCACTGCGTGACTTCAGTAGATGCCATTGCTGGTACTAAGTGACGTTCCTAGGGACCACTGCGTGACTTCAGTAGATGTCATTGCTGGTACTAAGTGACGTTCCTAGGGACCACTGCGTGACTTCAGTAGATGTCATTGCTGGTACTAAGTGACGTTCCTAGGGACCACTGCGTGACTTCAGTAGACGTCATTGCTGGTACTAAGTGACGTTCCTAGGGACCACTGCGTGACTTCAGTAGACGCCATTGCTGGTACTAAGTGACGTTCCTAGGGACCACTGCGTGACTTCAGTAGACGCCATTGCTGGTACTATGTGATATTGATGGTGACCACTGGGTGACTTCAGTAGACATCATTGCTGGTACTAAGTGACGGTCCTAGGGACCACTGCGTAACTTCAGTAGATGTCATTGCTGGTACTAAGTGATGTTCCTAGGGACCACTGCGTGACTTCAGTAGATGTCATTGCTGGTACTAAGTGATGTTCCTAGGGACCACTGCGTGACTTCAGTAGATGTCATTGCTGGTACTATGTGATATTGATGGTGACCACTGGGTGACTTCAGTAGACATCATTGCTGGTAATAAGTGACGGTCCTAGGGACCACTGCGTGACTTCAGTAGATGTCATTGCTGGTACTAAGTGACGTTCCTAGGGACCACTGCGTGACTTCAGTAGATGCCATTGCTGGTACTAAGTGATGTTCCTAGGGACCACTGCGTGACTTCAGTAGATGTCATTGCTGGTACTATGTGATATTGATGGTGACCACTGGGTGACTTCAGTAGACATCATTGCTGGTACTAAGTGACGGTCCTAGGGACCACTGCGTGACTTCAGTAGATGTCATTGCTGGTACTAAGTGACGTTCCTAGGGACCACTGCGTGACTTCAGTAGATGCCATTGCTGGTACTAAGTGATGTTCCTAGGGACCACTGCGTGACTTCAGTAGACGCCATTGCTGGTACTATGTGATATTGATGGTGACCACTGGGTGACTTCAGTAGACATCATTGCTGGTACTAAGTGATGTTACTGTTGACCACTTGGTGACTTCAGTAAAGGTCATTGCTGGCACTAAGTGATGTGACTGATGACCACTGGGTGCTTCGGTTGAGGTCATTGCTTGCACTAAGTGATGTTTCTGGTGACCACTGGGTGGCTTCAGTAAATATTATTGCTGGTACTAAGTGACGTTCCTAGGGACCGCTGCGTGACTTCAGTAGATAATATCATTGCTGGTACTAAGTGACGTTCCTAGGGACCGCTGCGTGACTTCAGTAGACGCCATTGCTGGTACTATGTGATATTGATGGTGACTTCAGTAGACGTCATAGCTGCCACTAAGTGTGGTTGCTGGTAACCACTGGGTGATTTCAGTAGACGTCATGACTAGCACTAAGTGAGGTTGCTGGTGACCACTGGGTGACTTTCAATAGATGTCATAGCTGGCACTAAGTGATGTTGCTAGTAACCACTGGGTGACTTCAATAGACATCATGGCTGGCACTAAGCGATGTTGCTGGTGACCACTGGGTGACTTTCAATAGATGTCATAGCTGGCACTAAGCGATGTTGCTGGTGACCACTGGGTGACTTCAATAGACATCATGGCTGGCACTAAGCGATGTTGCTGGTGACCACTGGGTGACTTCAATAGACATCATGGCTGGCACTAAGTGATGTTGCTGGTGACCACTGGGTGACTTCAGTAGATGTCATTGCTGGTACTAAGTAATGTTGCTGGTGACCACAAGTTGGGATAAGCGACTTCGCCAGGCAGGCAGCACTGAATAAAGTAACCGTTTAATTTGGGCTTCATCTCTGTCCTAGTGATCCATATTCTAGCTTGATTGCCAACATCACTATACGTCAGACAGTTGGCTACCAGAGTAATCCGGGAACTGATGTCAGGACATTTTCTACTAGTGCTGACAAGACTCCTGCCCCCCTAACATCTAAATTATACAGTGGTTCATAAAGTCATGGTAGCACATGTGGGCTTCTTCTGACACATTTCGGATTCTTCTTCGGGAGAGGAGCATATTCTTGAAAAGATAGGGTGGTATTACATGGTGTCAACCATTAAAACCATACAACAGGCTTCTTTGCCTAGGTTGGGGATTGGTCGGACACAACTGCCTGCATATACTTTTGGTACACAAAGATATAACTTCTTTATATTTGTGGAGGCAGCCACCTTGATCTAGCTGAGGTCCTTGTGGTCTGCATGGTCTCCATGTGGGTCGGCTGGGGTCTTCCTGAATCCTAAATGAGGAAGAGTATATATATGTATTTGCTGTGAAGTGGGTAGAGTTCATGTCACTGGCATCTGCTGAGCCTTGGAGCTTTGAAGCTAGGCAGTGTTGGGGTAGGACAGTTGAGTGGTGGTCTGAATGTCCGGCTTCACTTTTCAGTTTTGCAGAGTACAGCCGGTGTGGCGTTGTCCTGACTTTAACCCAATGCAGATGCCGCCCCAGGTGACCTCTAACAGCAGGCTTCATCTGCCCAGATTTAAAATACTTTATTGATTTCCATGCTGAACTGAATTGTTGACTTTAAGTCATATATAATCTGTTGCCCCTTTATTTAAAGAGGAGCTACAGTCTCCTACTTAAAAAAATATATATAATGAACACATCCCTGTGAACCTTACAAATCTCTGCATTTACGTTGGATATTGTGAATAATGTAATTATATTCCTTACTTGCCAAAAGCCCTGTTTACTGCCCCCCTGCAGAAATCCTGGCCACTGGGTGTCCCAGTGGCCACCAAGATGCTGTGGGCGTCTGAAGCGGGCGCCAGTGAGTTCCAGGATTTAGGGCAGCTGGCTTCCCGGCATGCATCTCCCGATTTTGTAATTTCCTGACTTGAAATACCGCGATATTAGGCGATTATGCTACCCGAAGACTCCTGGGATAGATGACGGCGGTATCCCGGGAGTCAATGGGACTGCCTAATGATGCAACTGCCTAGGTGGCCGAAACTGAAAGTGCTGGGGAAAACTTTAGAAGAAAAAAGTTACTTATAAATAATATAAAATATTTATAATATCCATTTCTTAATGTACTACAGGTGGGCATTATGATGAGCATAACGTGGGTGAAAATCTGTTTTTTAGTACTTCTGTTCATTAACACAAATATCCAATACATAAGGAATGCAGACATGATCTCAATGAGTAAGGACTGATCGTAGAATGATGGGTGGTGGTTGCAGCATCTCGAAAACTGTGGACCACCTGAAATTTTCACACTCTGCGGTGCCAAGACGTTGGTGTGAAATGTAGAACTGCGAGCCGCACTTCTGTATCTTAACAAGAGAGATCAGAGGAGGATGGCCACATTGGTTCAACCCGACAAGATGTTCTCTGCCGCTCCAGTAACTGATCTTCACATCAGTGTTGTGCAGAAGGCCATCAGTAAAAAACACTCAACATGCCAACCCTTGAGAAAGATGGATTTGCTGTAACGGAAGAGAATGTCGGGTCTTCCCGTGCCTGCCGAGAACAGAAAAATGAGGCTACGGGAGGATCCTAAAGATGTCACCAGATCTACCTTTTGCAGATGAAGTGTCAGAAGATCTCAGTCCTGTGAAGAACCTTCAGGGTGAGGTGAAAGGGGACAAACCTGCAGGACTCATAGTTATTGAAATTCCTATTAGCAGCCTGCTAATTGCACATGTGGCCATGTTCAGAAGTGCTTCACTGCAAATTTTCAAACAATTATGGTCTCAAGCTACCAACAGATTCCAACAATACAGACACAAGTGTGAGGAAGACACTTCCTCAACCAGCATGGCAGTGACTGACCCCTGTCTAGACACCTATTATCCCCAATACCATTATATCCTATTGCCATAGGTATCCTATCATATATTGTCCAATCCCCCTTCATATTGATCTCCTTCCTTCTCTATAACATTCTTATATGTAAATCTATTGTGATGTCCACTTATACTCGTACCTACATGCTATAGTCCTGCTTGTCCTCTATACTTCTTCTATGGGCATATATGTATATATCTCATCCCGCCCCCACGCCTCTTATGTCCACCACACACAAACTTGCAAAGCAACAATATTTTTATTGCGGGTCCGGTGGTATTGCACTTTTGTGAAATCTTAAGCACTATTATCATTGGTCACCTATGATTACCGGCCCTCAGGTCCCTGGTCCTTATTGTGTGCTGTGAAAGGTGAACACATTGCAGACCAATGAACACTGGAGTCATGTGGGCACACTGTGTGCATCTATTTCACTAATGATTTAGGTCTCTCTTCACTATCATGGCACAGTAGATCACTTCCCAGTTCACCGTAGTCTAAAAACGACCCTGGGAACCAGTATGTGATTATTTGGTGAGAGTTGACCCTTACAGAGGAAGCATAGATACTCCATGTATGTAATGTCCTATGAGGAAGCATAGATTTTCCATGTATGTAATGGCCTACAAAGAAGCCTTGATAATCCATGTATGTAAATTTTCCAGCACTGCCTTTAACCCTCTTGGGCATGGAGGTCACCAGAACTTCACAGGTCACCACTGGAGTCCTCTCCCCCTCCTCCATGACCATCACGGAGCTGTTGGATGTTAGAGACCTTCCGTCTGAGGATGTCCCACAGATGATCAATAGGGTTTAGGTCTGGAGACATGCTTGGCCAGTCCATCACCTTCACCCTCAGCTTCTTTAGCAAGGCAGTGGTGGTGTTGGAGGCGTGTTTGGGGTGGTTATCATGTTGGAATACTGCCCTGCGGCCCTGTCTCTGAAGGGAGGGGATCATGCTCTGCTTCAGTATGTCACAGTACATGTTGCCATTCATGGTCCCCTCAATGATCTGTAGCCCCCCAGTGCTGGCAGCACTCATGCAGCCCCAGACCATGACACCCCCACCACCATGCCTGACTGTAGATAAGACACACTTGTCATTGTCCTCCTCACCTGGTTGCCACCACACACGCTTGTATAAATAATAATAAAATAAATAAAATATGTACAAAAAATGTGAGGGGGCTACTCATTTTTGTGAGATACTGTAGATACTCCATGCATGTACTGTCCTATGAGGAAGCATAGATACCCTGTGAATGTCTTGTCCTACGTGGAAGTAGACTCCATGCATGTACTGTTCTATGAGGAAGCATAGATACCCTGTGAATGTCTTGTCCTACGTGGAAGTAGACTCCATGCATGTACTGTCCTACAAGGAAGCATAGATACTCTGTGAATGTCTTGTTCTATGTGGAAGTAGAGATGCTCCATGCATGTATAGTCCTATGAGGAAGCATAGATACTCTGTGAGTGTCTTGTCTTACGTGGAAGTAGAGATGCTCCATGCATGTACTGTCCTATGAGGAAGCATAGATACTCTGTGAATGTCTTGTTCTATGTGGAAGTAGAGATGCTCCATGCATGTATAGTCCTATGAGGAAGCATAGATACTCTATGAGTGTCTTGTCCTACGTGGAAGTAGAGATACTCCATGCATGTACTGTCCTATGAGGAAGCATAGATACTCTGTGAATGTCTTGTTCTATGTGGAAGTAGAGATGCTCCATGCATGTATAGTCCTATGAGGAAGCATAGATACTCTATGAGTGTCTTGTCCTACGTGGAAGTAGAGATACTCCATGCATGTACTGTCCTATGAGGAAGCATAGATACTCTGTGAGTGTCTTGTCTTACGTGGAAGTAGAGATGCTCCATGCATGTATAGTCCTATGAGGAAGCATAGATACTCTGTGAGTGTCTTGTCCTACGAGGAAGTAGAGATACTCCATGCATGTATTGTGCTACCCAGCTGTAGTTGGCTGAGTTCAGACTGAACGTGGCCTCAGTATTGAACTAGGAGCCCAGCTACCACATTCTAGGTCCATTAGGCAGACTCGAGGTAGACCGGGGTGGGGATGCAATAACATTTACAACCAAAGTCAAGTTTTGCATATCATTTCAGCTGTGGTTATATCTGGATCTGATAGTCGGCGCAGTCAGCACTGACTATGTATAGATTTTTTTACTCGCTGGATTTGAGTTCTCCATTATTGTGACCGGTTGGCCTTTACTTTCCAGTGGAGATTGTATTTCTGGTAACTCTTGTCAAATGCCTACAGCGGATTCCTTCATAAATTTTGTCAGAAACTCCCCCCCCCCCCCAAAAAAAAAAACAATATTCCCCTGAATTGCTTCTCTATCTGTTCTTTACGAGGGATTTATAAGCAGTTCCCACCTGCCGGGCGGCAAAGCCACGCGATAAACGCCTGTGAGTACGCAGCCGAAGGCAGACTCGGCGCCTGGAGTGTTGTACCCCGCTGGAGTGTTGTACCCCGCTGGAGTGTTGTACCCTCCTGCTGCTGGAGTGTTGTACCCTCCTGCTGCTGGAGTGTTGTACCCTCCTGCTGCTGGAGTGTTGTACCCTCCTGCTGCTGGAGTGTTGTACCCTCCTGCTGCTGGAGTGTTGTACCCTCCTGCTGCTGGAGTGTTGTACCCTCCTGCTGCTGGAGTGTTGTACCCTCCTGCTGCTGGAGTGTTGTACCCTCCTGCTGCTGGAGTGTTGTACCCCACTGGAGTGTTGTACCCCGCTGGAGTGTTGTACCCTCCTGCTGCTGGAGTGTTGTACCCTCCTGCTGCTGGAGTGTTGTACCCTCCTGCTGCTGGAGTGTTGTACCCTCCTGCTGCTGGAGTGTTGTACCCTCCTGCTGCTGGAGTGTTGTACCCTCCTGCTGCTGGAGTGTTGTACCCTCCTGCTGCTGGAGTGTTGTACCCTCCTGCTGCTGGAGTGTTGTACCCTCCTGCTGCTGGAGTGTTGTACCCTGCTGCTGGAGTGTTGTACCCTGCTGCTGGAGTGTTGTACCCTCCTGCTGCTGGAGTGTTGTACCCTCCTGCTGCTGGAGTGTTGTACCCTGCTGCTGGAGTGTTGTACCCTGCTGCTGGAGTGTTGTACCCTCCTGCTGCTGGAGTGTTGTACCCTCCTGCTGCTGGAGTGTTGTACCCTCCTGCCGCTGGAGTGTTGTACCCCGCTGGAGTGTTGTACCCCGCTGGAGTGTTGTACCCTCCTGCTGCTGGAGTGTTGTACCCTCCTGCTGCTGGAGTGTTGTACCCTCCTGCTGCTGGAGTGTTGTACCCTCCTGCTGCTGGAGTGTTGTACCCTCCTGCTGCTGGAGTGTTGTACCCTCCTGCTGCTGGAGTGTTGTACCCTCCTGCTGCTGGAGTGGTGTACCCTCCTGCTGCTGGAGTGTTGTACCCTGCTGCTGGAGTGTTGTACCCTGCTGCTGGAGTGTTGTACCCTGCTGCTGGAGTGTTGTACCCTGCTGCTGGAGTGTTGTACCCTGCTGCTGGAGTGTTGTACCCTCCTGCTGCTGGAGTGTTGTACCCCGCTGGAGTGTTGTACCCCGCTGGAGTGTTGTACCCTCCTGCTGCTGGAGTGTTGTACCCTCCTGCTGCTGGAGTGTTGTACCCTCCTGCTGCTGGAGTGTTGTACCCTCCTGCTGCTGGAGTGTTGTACCCTCCTGCTGCTGGAGTGTTGTACCCTCCTGCTGCTGGAGTGTTGTACCCTCCTGCTGCTGGAGTGTTGTACCCTCCTGCTGCTGGAGTGTTGTACCCTCCTGCTGCTGGAGTGTTGTACCCTCCTGCTGCTGGAGTGGTGTACCCTCCTGCTGCTGGAGTGGTGTACCCTCCTGCTGCTGGAGTGTTGTACCCTGCTGCTGGAGTGTTGTACCCTGCTGCTGGAGTGTTGTACCCTCCTGCTGCTGGAGTGTTGTACCCCGCTGGAGTGTTGTACCCCGCTGGAGTGTTGTACCCTGCTGCTGGAGTGTTGTACCCTCCTGCTGCTGGAGTGTTGTACCCTCCTGCTGCTGGAGTGTTGTACCCTGCTGGAGTGTTGTACCCTGCTGGAGTGTTGTACCCTCCTGCTGCTGGAGTGTTGTACCCTCCTGCTGCTGGAGTGTTGTACCCTCCTGCTGCTGGAGTGTTGTACCCTCCTGCTGCTGGAGTGTTGTACCCTCCTGCTGCTGGAGTGTTGTACCCTCCTGCTGCTGGAGTGTTGTACCCCGCTGCTGGAGTGTTGTACCCTCCTGCTGCTGGAGTGTTGTACCCTCCTGCTGCTGGAGTGTTGTACCCTCCTGCTGCTGGAGTGTTGTACCCCGCTGCTGGAGTGTTGTACCATCTTGCTGGGTATTTACTAACAGGACAATCATCGCTGTCACTTCAGCAGAGATCAGGGAAGGGGAGGTGGGGGGGGAGGGGATGTGCGGAGACACAGCTGAGATTCATTATTATGGACTGACAGCTGATTGAGATCCGGCTCTCGTCAGCCAACTTCCCGCTGTCATGTTCCCTCTTCAACCCGCTGATATTTAGAGCCGCCGAGCTGCTTATAGACTTGTTGTAGGGTGACAAGTTAAAATAAATAAATCTGGAGAAGGGGGAAGAGCGCGCACGGGGGCCCACCTGTCATCGCCTCCCCCGCTCCTGTCACCCCGCTCTGTAATAAGCCTCTCCTTATTATGCATGTGTTGTGCTAATTATTTGTTTGATAGCGGCCTGTCACCGGAGACGGTAAACACATGTAGGACCCGTGTATAGAGCGGGGAGATAAAGTAATCACCATATTGGGGACAAAAATAGAAAAATAATTCAATACCGAGACACCGAGCGTGTGACAGCACAACCCGAGCGAAGAACCCGCGCCACCTCGCCTTGTCACCATCCGCCCATTGATCAGTATCTGATTATTCTCTAATAACCTGAGCAGGTCCCCCCCCTCCCCCCCTCCTCCGATATAAGCCTGAGACCCCTCCAGTCCTCCCTACATAAGAACGACCTTTCATCCCACCCTGTAATAGTTATTCTTATGTATATATATATATAGAGAGAGGTGTGCTCAAAAGTTTGCAACCCCCCCGAGCAAAAATGATGACATTTTGCCATTGATAGTGAAGATTTGACAGATCATGGCAAAAAAAAAAGTAATTTATTTTTATTTTCGGATAGCGATGATATGAAGACATTTATTATCACAGAGTTGTTTGGCTCATTTTTATATCCTAATGATACCAGAAATAAATCCCCCAAATGTCCCTGATGAAGAGACGGGCTTATACACGTGGACGCGTGCGCGCGCTGCCGTGGGCCCTCACACACACGCTCCCATTGGGCCAGTAGGGGAGGAGCCCTACCCTACCCTACTCTACCCTACCCTACTCTACCCTACCCTACTCTACCCTACCCTACTCAACCTACCCTACCCTACCCTACCCTAACCTACCCTACCCTACTCTACTCTACTCTACTCTACTCTACTCTACTCTACTCTACCCTACCCTACCCTACCCTACCCTACCCTACCCTACTCTACTCTACCCTACCCTACCCAACCCTACCCTACCCTACCCTACCCTACTCTACTCTACTCTACTCTACTCTACCCTACTCTACTCTACCCTACCTACTCTACTCTACTCTACTCTACTCTACTTACCCTACCCTACCCTACCCAACCCTACCCAACCCTACTCTACTCTACTCTACCCTACCCTACCCTACTCTACTCTACCCTACCCTACCCTACCCAACCCTACTCTACTCTACTCTACCCTACCCTACTCTACTCTACCCTACCCTACCCAACCCTACTCTACTCTACTCTACTCTACCCTACCCTACCCTACCCTACCCTACCCTACTCTACCCAACCCTACTCTACCCAACCCTACCCTACCCTACCCTACCCTACCCTACTCTACCCAACCCTACTCTACCCTACCCAACCCTACCCTACCCTACCCTACTCTACCCTACCCTACTCTACCCAATCCTACTCTACCCAACCCTACTCTACCCTACCCAACCCTACCCTACCCTACCCTACCCTACTCTACTCTACCCTACCCAACCCTACTCTACCCTACTCTACTCTACTCTACCCTACCCTACCCTACTCTACTCTACTCTACCCTACTCTACTCTACTCTACTCTACTCTACCCTACTCTACTCTACCCTACCCTACTCTACTCTACTCTACCCTACCCTACCCTACCCTACCCTACCCTACCCTACCCTACTCTACTCTACCCTACTCTACTCTACCCTACCCTACTCTACTCTACTCTACTCTACTCTACCCTACCCTACCCTACCCAACCCTACCCAACCCTACCCAACCCTACTCTACTCTTCTCTACCCTACCATACTCTACTCTACTCTACCCTACCCTACCCTACCCTACTCTACTCTACTCTACTCTACCCTACTCTACTCTACCCTACCCTACTCTACTCTACTCTACTCTACCCTACCCTACCCAACCCTACCCAACCCTACCCAACCCTACTCTACTCTACTCTACCCTACCCTACTCTACTCTACCCTACCCTACCCAACCCTACTCTACTCTACTCTACCCTACCCTACCCTACTCTACCCTACCCTACCCTACCCTACCCTACCCAACCCTACCCAACCCTACCCTACTCTACCCAACCCTACCCTACTCTACTCTACTCTACCCTACCCTACCCTACTCTACCCTACCCTACTCTACCCTACCCTACTCTACCCTACCCTACCCTACTCTACCCTACTGTGGTAATGTTCCAATCTGCCCGCTGCAATGTTGCAGTCCTGCTAAAAATCGCTGCTCGCCCGCCATTACTAGTAAAAAAAATAATAAAAACGCCATAAATCTCTCCCCTATTTTGTAGACGCGATAACGTTTGCGCAAACCAATCAATATACACTTATTGGGATTTTTTTTTTTTTTTACTAAAAAATATGTAGCAGAATACATATCGGCTTAAACTGATGAATATTTTTTATTTTTTTTGTTTTAGTACATGTTTGGAAATGTTTTATAGCGGAAAGTAAAAATTATTATTTTTTTATTCAAAATTTGTTGGCATTTTTTTTTGTTTGTAGCGTAAAAAAATAAAATAGGTGGTGATCAAATACCACTAAAAGAAAGCTCTATTTGTGGGAAATAAAAGGACATCATTTTGTTTTTTTGTACAACGTCGCACGGCCGTGCAATTGTCAGTTAAAGCGGCGGAGTGCCGAATCGCAAAAAAAAATGGCCATTAAGGGGTACATTTTTACGGGGCTGAATTGGTTAAAAACGCCTCTCCATGTTATTCAATGGCCTCGTGCACACATGGGCTTGTAGGAGCTGTAAGTGGCATCGGTGTTTTTCAGCTGCAAAAAAACCCCCAAAAAACCCAGGTCCAGCGTGCTCTGAAGACTAGCGTTATACCTGTAAAAACATATGACGCGGCCTAACGCGGTTTTTTTTGTTTAGTTTTTTTGACATGTCAAAATCAGTTGTTCCCTATTAGAGTCGTCTTAACTGATCCGACTTTCAGCCCATTGACTTGAATGGAAGTCGCATCCAAGTCAGATCACGATGACGATCTGAAGATCTTGAACCTACTCCAAAAAAAAAAAAAAAATGACGTGGGGTCCCCCCCCCCAAAGATCCATATCAGGCCCTTTAAGTCAGGTATGGATTTTAAAAGGGAACCCCACTCCAAAATGAAAGAACGGTGTAGGGTCCCCCCCCCCCCCAAATCCATTCCAGACCCTTATCCGAGCATACAACCTGCAAGCTCAGAAAAGGGGGGATGAGCGAGAACCCCCCCTCAACTTGGGGGGTGGGTGCTTTGGGGCGGGGAGGGCTCTGCGACTTAACCATGAGACCCCACCCCTTGTGACATCACGTGAACTCTGCTCCTTCCTCTTTAACTCTCCTCTCTTGAAATACTTTGCTCCTTCCTCTACCCTGTTTCCCCTAAAATAAGACCTAGTGTGATTGTCGACGATGGCTGCAATATAAGCCCTACCCCCAAATAAGCCCTAGTTAAAGTCCTTCTATGTCTTATTCTCAGGGTAGGGCTTATTTTCGGGGAAAGAGGGTGGGGCTTATTTGGGGGTAGGGCTTATATTGCAGCCATCGTCGACAATCACGCTAGGTCTTATTTTAGGGGAAACAGGGTATATCTCTCCTCTCCTGATATACTCTGCACCGCTGGAGGACTCTGCTTTTTCCTCTATAACTCTCCTCTCCTGAAATACTCTGCACCGCTGGAGGACTCTGCTTTTTCCTCTATAACTCTCCTCTCCTGATATACTCTGCACTACTGGAGGACTCTGATCCTTCCTCTATAACTCTCCTCTCCTGATATACTCTGCACCGCTGGAGGACTCTGATCCTTCCTCTATAACTCTCCTCTCCTGATATACTCTGCACTACTGGAGGACTCTGATCCTTTCTCTATAACTCTCCTCTCCTGATATACTCTGCACCGCTGGAGGACTCTGCTTTTTCCTCTATAACTCTCCTCTCCTGATATACTCTGCACTACTGGAGGACTCTGCTCCTTCCTCTATAACTCTCCTCTCCTGGTATACTCTGCACTACTGGAGGACTCTGCTCCTTCCTCTATAACTCTCCTCTCCTGGTATACTCTGCACTACTGGAGGACTCTGATCCTTCCTCTATAACTCTCCTCTCCTGATATGCTCTGCACCGCTGGAGGACTCTGCTTTTTCCTCTAACTCTCCTCTCCTGATATACTCTGCACTACTGGAGGACTCTGCTCCTTTCTCTATAACTCTCCTCTCCTGGTATACTCTGCACCGCTGGAGGACTCTGCTCCTTCCTCTATAGCTCTCCTCTCCTGGTATACTCTGCACCGCTGGAGGACTCTGCTTTTTCCTCCATAACTCTCCTCTCCCGATATACTCTGCACCGCTGGAGGACTCTGCTCCTTCCTCCATAACTCTCCTCTCCTGAAATACTCTGCTCGTTCCTCTATAACTCTCCTCTCTGGAAATACTCTGCTGGAGGACTCCTCTCCTTCCTCTATAACTCATCTCCGGAAATACTCTGCTCTGGTGGAAGAATGCTGGTTCTCTTCTTTGTTTCCTTCCCTTTTAAAAAACAAACTAGAGAAGTCTCAGAAGATCCATGAGTGGCCCTAAGTGATCCGGGGGCCCGACAGGTGTGGAGTACTCCCATTCAGTAGATGTGGCGCCGGTATTACGGGTCGGTGACCCTCATTGTTGTCTGTTAGGAGAAGAGGCGGCAGAGCTGAGAATTGCCGGGTAAATTCCTCCTAATAAATATGTATATAAATTCCACTTCCAACACTGCGCTCGGTCGCCCTCCCCGGGGATCGGGGGGGGGGGGGGGTCACTGATGTTGAAATTTGTTATCTAAATATGTTAGCTCTTTGTACCCCCCCTCCCCCCCTTCTTATTTTACCTCCATCCTCGAATGCCCCCCCCCCCCCCCCCCTCCCAGGCTGCCGGCACCAGGTACCAGATGGACATTAACCTGCTTTGATTAGTTGCAAGACGGCAACATTAATTTTTGATACTCTGAGACCACCTGAGAGATGGAATTCAATTACATCTTCTCCGCTCTCCCCCCCCCCCTCCTCTCCTCACATCGCAGATCCGCAACAAAGACGCCCCAAACCTGTTGAAATTCAAAGCCCCTATTTTGCTGCGCTGACCCCCGGGATAATTAGGGTTAAACTGATAAGCTATCACCTCGCTGACACATTTTTAGCTCCTTGTGTTTGCACAGTGAGGGTACAATATGGGAGGGAGGAGGGGGGAGCGGCAATCCACACCGGGGCTGTCACTCTCCGCCGCCAGATAAAGGTGTTACAATTTAGATAACATTCTGTGTTCTCTCTGCTATTGTTGTTCAATTAGTGTTTCCTCTCCGACCCCCCCCCCCCCCGCCGCAGTATTTCACTTCATGCCACGCCGCCGTGTTAATGATGCCCTGCTAAGTGTGAGCTCAGATAGGACGGGTGTAAGAGCATCCTACACAATACGGGGCGCCATCCATCACCCGTATCACCACCGCCTCCCATAAGGCGAGCGATAAGGAGAGGCCGGCATTGATCACCGAGTGTTATTCCCTGACATGGACCCCCCCCCCCCCCCACTCCCATCTGTGAATAAAATCCAGATAATCCAAAAAACGCTAAATTTAAGGGTAGTTCCACACCGGAGCCGCTTTTTCCGGGCGGTAGCAGGGTTCTTTTAACCCCCCCCCCCCCAAGAAGGGGCTTCCAAAACCGCCCCTGCCCATTGAAATTAATGGGCACCACTTCTGAAGCGCGTGAAAAGCGTTTTGGAAATGCTGCATCACGGGCGATTTTAACCCCCCCAAAAAGGGGCTCTCAGACCGCCCCTGCCCATTGAAACTAATGGGCAACATTTCCGAAGCGCCGCATCACGGGTGCTTTTAAACCACCCAAGAAGGGGCTCCTAGACTGCCCTGCCCATTGAATTGAATGGGCACTGCTTCCGAATGCCACATCACGGGCGCTTTTAACCCTCCCCAAAAAAGGGGCTCTCAGACCGCCCCTGCCCATTGAAATGAATGGGCACCGCTTCCGAAGCGCTGCATCACAGGAGCTTCTAACTCCCCAAGAAGGGGCTCTCAACCGCCCCTGCCCATTGAATTGAATGGGCACTGCTACCGAAGCGTTGTATCAGGGGTGCTTTTAACCCCCCAAGAAGGGGCTCTCAGACCACCCCTGCCCATTGAAATGAATGGGCACCGCTTCCAAAGCAGCGCATCATGGGAGCTTTTAACCCCCCAAGAAGGGGCTCTCAGACCGCCCCTGCCCATTGAAATGAATGGGCACCGCTTCCAAAGCAGCGCATCACGGGTGCTTTTAACCCCCCAAAAAGGGACTCTCAGACCGCCCCTGCCCGTTGACATGAATGGGCACCACTACCGAAGCGCTGTATCAGGGGTGCTTTTAACCCCCCAAGAAGGGACTCTCAGACCGCCCCTGCCCATTGAAATGAATGGGCACCATTTTCAAAGCACCGTATCACGGGTGCTTTTAACCACCCCCAAGAAGGGGCTCCTAGACTGCCCTGCCCATTGAAATGAATGGGCGCCGCTTCTGAAGCGCCACATCACGGGAGCTTTTAACCCCCCAAGAAGGGGCTCCTAGACTGCTCTGCCCATTGAAATGAATGGGCACCACTTCCGAAGCGCCACATCACAGGAGCTTTTAACTCCCCCCAAGAAGGGGCTCTCAGACTGCCCTTGCCCATTGAAATGAAGGGTCACCACTTCCGAAACATCGCATCACGGGCACTTTTAACACGCCAAGTAGGGCTCGAAGACTGCCCCTGCCCATTGGAATGAATGGGCACCGCTAAAAAAAGAAATAAAAGATAATGGAAAAGCTAAAATAAAGCTAAAATACTTAGCAACAAATGAGGCAACCGATTATTATTAGTATTATATTATACACGATTTATATAGTGCCAACAGTTTACGCAGCGCTTTACAATGTATGAGGGGGGGGGGGGGGTACAACACAATTACAGTACAATACAGAAGGGACAGCAGGGCCCGGCTCATAGAGCTTACATTCTAAAGGGAGGGGGTGGTGGTACAAAAGGTAATAGCTGACAGATAATAACAGATAATAGTTTTCTCTATTGGCTAATAAAAATCGCAAAAGCCCAAAAAATCTGCGTACAAAAGGCGCAATTCACGCAAAAGCGCGCCAAAAAACGCGTGAAAAAAATGTGTGAAAAAATAACGCTCAAAGGCGCTGCGCTCGGTGTAAATGCAGCCTAGTATTACAATAGCAACCAAATAAACCTGCCCTGTCCTTCCACCCTCCTCACCTGTCCAGCGGGAGATTCCATCCACTTCACCCTAAATCTTGGTTTTACCGGTAAAAGTACTTATCTGCTCTCACCCCCCGGGGATAAGTACTCGCTGCCATTTTATTTTTTTTCATTTACACAACTGAAGAGCATTATGTTCAGTAAGCTCTTTACAAAGCGGCTTTCTTGAAGCACCCTGAGCGCCCTTCAGCTGGAAGTGTCCAATGCAGATATTAATGGGGGGGGGGGGGGGCTAAGTGCGGATTTAGGCAGCTTTTTAGCAGGTTGGGCTCTGCAGACACTCGATAAATCGCTTTATAAGGGCCCTTCACACCCCTTCACACCTGTGTGCATCTGTAATCATGTCCCCGATGTAGGCACCTCAACACTTTTGTAATCATATTTATTACACGATAATATAGAAAACGTCAGATTCCTGGCTTACTGGGGCTTTGCGTGCTTACCGGTGTTCTGCCGTATAGTGTCCGGCCATGAAATAGTGTCCGCTCCCTACTGCGCATGCGCAGTACAGAGCAGACGAAGCTTCGGAAAAATCTCCGAAGCTGAACGGCGCCTGCGCCGCGAGTGGAGGTGGTAGCCCCACCATCCAAGCGGACATAGGGTTGTGAATTTTAGAGGGCCCCTCGCGGGCGAGCTTTGCTCGCCAAGCTTCGGGCTTGGCCTCGCTGCGCTTGGCTCTTTTTTATTCCTACTTTATGTCCACTTGGATGGTGGGGATAGAACCTGGACTCACGGCGCAGGCGCCGTTCATCCTCGGCAATTTTCGGAATCTATGTTGCTGTGTACTGCGCATGCGCAGTACGCAGCGGACACTGTCCGATGGAGGACGTTATTTGACAAGACACCGGTCCTTTTCTGGGACTGCTTAATGAAGACCCGTTTTTATATATATATATATATATATATATATATATATATATATATAGATATATATATAGATATAGATATAGATATAGATATATATATATATAGATATAGATAGATATAGATAGATAAAGCCCGTGTACACACGGTCGGAGATTCCGACGGAATGTGTCCTATCGGACCGTTTTGTCGGATATTTTCCGACTGTGTGTGGTCTCCATCGGACTGTTTCCGTCTGAGTATCCGACGGACCAAGTTTTCCAACTTGTTTGTAAAATTTCCGACAAAATGCTCCGATCGGACATACTCCGATCATGTGTAGAGAATTCCGATCGGACAAAGTGCCACGCATGCTCAGATCAAATTCCTACATCAAAGCTATTGGCTACTAGCCTAAATATAGTCCCATCGTAACGAAATAACGTCATCACGTTCTGAACGATCGGATTTTCCGACAACTTTGTCCGACCGTGTGTATGCAACAGTTTCGGACAAAATCGGATTTGGTTGTCGGAATCTCCGACCGTGTGTACAAGGGCTTATAGATATATATAAATATTTTCTAAATAGAACTCAATAGATCAATTGGGTAGATTATGTAAAACACAACTGGATACATTCCTAAATACAGAACATATAACTGGATACTAACATTTACAGGTAATAACACACGGGGGGAGGGGGGGGTAGTTGATCCAGAGAATAAACAATTGCCCCCCACTAGAGTAAATTGGATCGTGCTTTACTGTTTTTTTTTTTTTTTTTTTTTTTATTCAGTGCTGTCTCACTTGGAATGCCAATTACACGGTTTATGTAACACTGTACCCAAATTAAATTTTTTATAAATTTTCACACAAATAGAGCTTTCTTTTGGTGGTGTTTATCAACACGGGGGGGGGGGGTCGTTTTTTGCTAAACAAACGGTAAACAAAAAGACCGAAAATAATAAAAAAAAATTTAAAAATATATATTTTTTCTTAATTTCTGTTATAAATTGAATTATTATAATAAATAAGGCCCCTTTCACACGGACGATCCGTTCAGGTCCGCCTGTCAGTTTTAAAGGCGGACCTGAATGGACACTCCATAGAGGTCTATGGAGGGACGGATGTTAGCGTTGACATGTCCGCTGACATCCGACCCGCTCCGATCCGAAAAAGTGCGATGGAGGAAAAACCTATTTTCCACCCATCATCGGATCGGGTGACGGTCCGTCTTCATCCATTTCCCCCATAGGGGAGAGCGGCGCTCTGACAGGTCGGTCCCTGCACAGTGTGGAGAGATGGACCTGTCGTCTGCCTGCTGAGCGGGGATCCATGGAGCGATCCCCCCGCCGAGCAAAGCAGAGCCCGTATACCGACACGTCCGTGTGAAGGAGCCTAAGTCATTTTTCTCCTTCATTAATGGGCACTGACCGGGGCAATGATAGGTGGCAATGATAGGTTGAACCGATGGGCAATGATAGGCAGCACTGATATGTGGCAGTGATAGGTGGGACTGATGGGCAATGATAGGCAGCACTGATATGTGGCAATGATAGGCAGCACTGATATGTGGCAATGATAGGCAGCACTGATATGTGGCAATGATAGGTGGAACTGATGGGCAATGATAGGTGGCAATGATAAGCAACACTGATAGGCAGCACTGAAGGGCACAGATTTGCAGTACTGATGGGCACAGATTGGCAACACTTGTTGGCCCGATTGGGGCTGTACTGATAATCAGAACACTTCTCATCAATGCCCTGATTATCATTGTTGGTATCTCTTTTCACACTCGACGGTTACGGACTCTCCTCTCCTCACACGCCAACCTCATCAGCTAACCGGCAAATACTGTTTACACTGTGATCAGCTGTGATTGGAAACAGCTGGTCGACATGGTATAGAGCCACTGGGATTGGCTCTTTACATCGATCTGTGAGCAACCACAGATCCCTGCAGACGCATGTGCCGCAGGGGGTGTGCAGGAAGCCCGATCACAGCAGGATGTCAATAGACAACTCCAAAAGTAACAAAAAAGTGATTCTTCGATGCAACCACCAACCCCAGTGCTCCAACCACCAACACACCAGTAGACTCTGATGCCCTTTGGAGGACATCTTGTAGGATGAAGCGCGTTGGATGGAGCAGAGCTGAGACACCATCGTGCTCTCTCGGACGAGCGGCGGCTTTTTGTGATCTGTTTATTTTCTTTCTTGTTTGTGAGTATTTACCATTTTCTTTTACTTGATGGTTTTGGACTTACTACAATGTGGAGATTCTTTTGGTCTTTCTCGTTTTATGAGGTGAAATTGTGCTAAATGTTGCCATTACCGTTCAGAATGAGGGGAAAAGCCATCCATCCATCCAGCCATCCATCCATCCATCCAGCCATCCATCCATCCATCCAGCCATCCATCCAGCCATCCATCCAGCCATCCATCCAGCCATCCAGCCATCCATCCAGCCAGCCATCCATCCATCCAGCCATCCATCCATCCAGCCATCCATCCATCCATCCATCCATCCAGCCATCCATCCAGCCATCCATCCAGCCATCCAGCCATCCATCCATCCATCCAGCCAGCCAGCCATCCATCCAGCCAGCCATCCATCCAGACAGCCGTCCATCCATCCATCCAGCCATCCATCCATCCAGCCAGCCATCCATCCATCCAGCCATCCATCCATCCATCCAGCCATCCATCAGGGATCTCCTGTAAAGAGGTCTAGGCCTCTGGTAAGCAGCCTGGTGTGTTGGTGGTTGGAGCGCTGGAGTTGGTGGTTGCACTGAAGAAGCAGTTTTTCTCCCCACAATGCAAAACCTGACCGGTGTCCTAATCCCTCTCAACGCCGTCCAAAACAAAAAAAGAAAAAAAGTTTTGCATTTAGTTATACTTTAACTTTTCTGTCCTCTATGGTAAAAAAAAAATACATATAGTACTTTTGCCCCATGTTGCTGGGTGCTTTCTATTGCCCCCTACACACGAGATCGGAAATTTGGCCAGCAAAAGACCGATGTGAACTTTTGGTCGGAAAATGCGATGTTGTGTACGCTCCATCGGACTTTTGATGGCCGAATTTCGGCCACCAAAAGATTGAGAACAGGTTCTCAATTTTTCGGTCAGAGAAAGTTCCTATCCGAAAATGCGTTTGTGTTTTAGATCTGGGAGATTTAAAAAAATAAATAAATCAGCGATTAAAAAAAAAAAAAAAAAAAAAAAAAAAAACTTGATTCACAATTCGAATCGTGTTTTTCTTTTCTTTTTGATGGACACCGCGCCGGTGTACTATCACACAATGTCCCCCATCGGATAGTGGCCGCTGTGTACTGCGCATGCACAGTACACAGGATGCACAAATTCCAAAAATAGCCGAAGATGAACGGCGCCGTGAGTCCAGGTTCTAGCCCCACCATCCAAGTGGACATAGAGTTAGAATAAAAAGAGCCGAGCGCAGCGAGGCGGTGCCTGAAGCGTGGCGAGCGAAGCGAGGGGCCCTCCAATATGTGCAGCCCTATGTCCACTTGGATGGTGGGTCTTGCACCTCGAAATCACGGCGCAGGCGCCGTTCATCTTCTGGGATTTTCCGAAGTTCCTTCTGCTCCGTACCGCGCAGTACGGGGCGGACACTTCTAGATGGCCGGACACTATATGGCAGAACACCGGTCCTGAGGATCTGCAGGCAGGAGTTATTAGGCGAGGCCGCGGTTTCGGCCTAGTCCGCGGCGTCCGGCCTTCTTGAATCGAGTTGAGAGGTCAAATTGATTCAAAATTTCAGCAAATCTATTTTTTTTTTACTTTTTTTTTTGTTTTCAGTGCCGATCCTGGAGAAAAAAAAAAAAAAAAGTCTAAAAAAAATCGATTTACTGAAATTTTGAATCGATTTGACCTCTCAACTTGGTTCAAGATTTAAATCGTTTTTTTTCCCCAGCCCTATCGTGTGTATGCAATTCCGACGTGCAAAAACTCACGCACGCTCAGATTCAACTAGGAGATGGAAGCTATTGGCTACTGGCTATTGAACTTCCTTTTTCTACTCCCTTCGTACGTGTTGTACGTCGCCGCGTTCTTGACGGTCGGAATTTGGTGTGACCATGTGTAAGCAAGACGGCTTGTGTGAAATCCCGTCGGAATTCCATCGGGAAAACCATCAGAGCTTTTTTCCGACCAAAATTCCGATTGTGTGTATGTGGCATTACCCTAGAAAATCCGACAACAGCTGGGAAGGAGACGGGCATTTCATACCGGCAGCTTGTCCTGACTCTGAGCACGTTCCAGAGACCAACAGCGGCACGAGGAGTGCAGGGGGGGAGGGGTGTGTCAGCCTCTGCATCTCTCATGTCTGGATAGAGTCCTCAGAGGAGAGACAAGCTGCCATTATGAAGCGGCCGTCTCTTTCCTGGCTGTTGTGGGATTTGCCGTGACCGGGGAGGAGGGGGGCGCAGGTCTGATTTGGTAGCTAATGTTAGGAAACACAAACTACAATAGAGTCGTCTTTAATGTGAGAAAGTTACCAGAAATTGATGTTGTGAGAGTTCTCTGAGCTGCCACATGGAGGTGTGGAAATAGACGGGACGTCTTCTAGAAATGCGTTTTGATTTTGTGGCCCTTGGGGGCCCCTTCAGACTTAAGTCTGGGGTTTACTTATCTACAGTAGATCCCGAACCAGTGAAAATATTCTTCAGACTGACTTCCAGCAGTTAATGGTTCGGTTTATTTTTCTCACACCATCTTATGTCTCCTCATTGCTGTCCATCTTTTTCTTCCTTTTATGTTTTTTTATTCCTCTGATCTTTTTAATGGCTCTGCTGAGAGAAATATCAAATGTGCCGCAAGAAACTTTACGTCGGGCTGTGCAAAGCAAGAAATGTAGACTCTTTAATAGCAGTGATCTCTAACAGTGTCATGTAATGATCCCAGCACCCAACAGTCAGCATGTCTGCAGTCTCTGATCATCTCCTGTACTGTGTCTACAGTCTCTGATCGTCTCCTGTACTATGTCTGCAGTCTCTGATCATCTCCTGTACTATGTCTACAGTCTCTGACCATCTCCTGTACTATGTCTGCAGTCTCTGACCATCTCCTGTATTATGTCTGCAGTCTCTGACCATCTCCTGTACTATGTCTACAGTCTCTGATCGTCTTCTGTACTATGTCTGCAGTCTCTGATCGTCTCCTGTATTATGTCTGCAGTCTCTGATCATCTCCTGTACTATGTCTACAGTCTCTGATCGTCTCCTGTACTATGTCTGCAGTCTCTGATCGTCTCCTGTACTATGTCTGCAGTCTCTGACCATCTCCTGTATTATGTCTGCAGTCTCTGACCATCTCCTGTACTATGTCTACAGTCTCTGATCGTCTCCTGTACTATGTCTGCAGTCTCTGATCGTCTCCTGTACTATGTCTGCAGTCTCTGATCGTCTCCTGTATTATGTCTGCAGTCTCTGACCATCTCCTGTATTATGTCTGCAGTCTCTGATCATCTCCTGTACTATGTCTACAGTCTCTGATCGTCTCCTGTACTATGTCTGCAGTCTCTGATCGTCTCCTGTACTATGTCTGCAGTCTCTGATCGTCTCCTGTACTATGTCTGCAGTCTCTGATCGTCTCCTGTACTATGTCTGCAGTCTCTGATCGTCTCCTGTATTATGTCTGCAGTCTCTGACCATCTCCTGTACTATGTCTGCAGTCTCTGACCATCTCCTGTATTATGTTTGCAGTCTCTGATCATCTCCTGTATTATGTCTGCAGTCTCTGACCATCTCCTGTACTATGTCTACAGTCTCTGATCGTCTCCTGTACTATGTCTACAGTCTCTGATCGTCTCCTGTATTATGTCTGCAGTCTCTGACCATCTCCTGTATTATGTCTGCAGTCTCTGATCGTCTCCTGTACTATGTCTGCAGTCTCTGATCATCTCCTGTATTATGTCTGCAGTCTCTGACCATCTCCTGTATTATGTCTGCAGTCTCTGACCATCTCCTGTATTATGTCTGCAGTCTCTGATCCTCTCCTGTACTATGTCTGCAGTCTCTGATCGTCTCCTGTACTATGTCTGCAGTCTCTGATCGTCTCCTGTATTATGTCTGCAGTCTCTGATCGTCTCCTGTATTATGTCTGCAGTCTCTGATCATCTCCTGTACTATGTCTGCAGTCTCTGACCATCTCCTGTATTATGTCTGCAGTCTCTGATCCTCTCCTGTACTATGTCTGCAGTCTCTGATCGTCTCCTGTACTATGTCTGCAGTCTCTGATCGTCTCCTGTATTATGTCTGCAGTCTCTGATCGTCTCCTGTATTATGTCTGCAGTCTCTGATCATCTCCTGTACTATGTCTGCAGTCTCTGACCATCTCCTGTATTATGTCTGCAGTCTCTGATCATCTCCTGTATTATGTCTGCAGTCTCTGACCATCTCTTGTACTATGTCTACAGTCTCTGATCGTCTCCTGTACTATGTCTACAGTCTCTGATCGTCTCCTGTATTATGTCTGCAGTCTCTGACCATCTCCTGTACTATGTCTACAGTCTCTGATCGTCTCCTGTACTATGTCTGCAGTCTCTGATCATCTCCTGTACTATGTCTGCAGTCTCTGATCATCTCCTGTACTATGTCTGCAGTCTCTGATCATCTCCTGTACTATGTCTGCAGTCTCTGATCATCTCCTGTACTATGTCTGCAGTCTCTGATCATCTCCTGCAGTCTCTGACCATCTCCTGTACTATGTCTGCAGTCTCTGACAACCTTCCATAGCATTGCATTCCCTTGATGGAGCCGAGTCCTCCCCTGTGATCTCAGGATTGAGGAGAGTGGAGGTGGTGAAATTCATGGCTAATGAACAATTTTCCTTGAAATTAGAAAAATAACTATCTGACCCTCTCTGGGTGCCCCCCCCCCCCCCCACACACCAGATAAGTGTATCAATCATTGATCAGCTTCCATCCTGTATTCTGTGGAGGGTCAGACGCTGGAAGAAGGTTCCTGAGCTCTACAAGGAAGTCCGGCTCTTCCAGGCGGCGAGCTCCTGTCATTATTCATCAGATTAATATTATTGGCTACCGGGGAATTCAGAGTCGAATGTGAAATGTGAGAGCGCTTTATTCCGCCAACTCTTTTTGATTTTTACAGATCAGGAAAAATACTTACACTTCTGTTTTTGCTAAAAGCTCACTTTTATGTATTTGGGGGGTCAATTAATGCTTCCAGGTAGTACAGCACAGTTTCTTAACCCCTTCAGTAAAGGCCACTTTCACCCCCTTCCTGCCCAGGCCAATTTTCAGCTTTCACCGCCGTCACACTTTGAATGCAACACGGTACCCAAATGACATTTGTATCATTGTTTTGGGAAAGATAACATTTTCTTTTGGTGGCATTTGATCACCACCTGGTTTTTTTATTTTTTTGCTATATAAATGAAAAAAGATTTAAAATTTTGAAAAAAAAAAAAAAAAAGTTTCTTTCTATTCTAAAATTTTGCAAATTAATAATTATGCTTCAGAAATTGAGGCCAAAATGTATTCTGCTCCATTTCTTTGCTGAAAATCCCCCAAATCGGTGAATATGATTTATTCTGTAGGCAAGTTATAGAGACCACAACCTCTTCGCTCAGAAAATAGTTGCAATTACAAATGTTTAGGCATTCTCATGTTTACTTCTTTTGTTTGTATCAGAAAAAAAAAGGGAGGAAAAAAGTTTGTGATTCTCCTGTAATTTGTAATTAAACTCACCGGCGTTGATAATTTAGAAATCACACCGGCAACAAGTTACAATGGTGAAAAATTGTCTCATCCTTTCTGTTGTGTGTCTCTGTGCTGCACGGAGCATGGAAAAGAGAAAGAGCAGCAAAGAACTGTCTGAGGATTTGATGCAGCAGGTATCCCTGAGGTGCTGGTATACAGCTCAGCAGGTATCGCTGAGGTGCTGGTATACAGCTCAGCAGGTATCGCTGAGATGTTGGTATACAGCTCAGCAGGTATCACTGAGGTGCTGGTATACAGCTCAGCAGGTATCGCTGAGATGTTGGTATACAGCTCAGCAGGTATCACTGAGGTGCTGGTATACAGCTCAGCAGGTATCACTGAGGTGCTGGTATACAGCTCGGCAGGTATCACTGATTTGCTGGTATACAGCTCAGCAGGTATCACTGAGGTGCTGGTATACAGCTCAGCAGGTATCACTGAGGTACTGGTATACAGCTCAGCAGGTATCACTGAGGTGCTGGTATACAGCTCAGCGGGTATCACTGAGGTGCTGGTATACAGCTCAGCAGGTATCACTGAGGTGCTGGTATACAGCTCAGCAGGTATCGTTGAGGAGCTGGCATACAGCTCAGCAGGTATCGTTGAGGTGCTGGTATACAGCTCAGCAAGTATCGTTGAGGTGCTGGTATACAGCTCAGCAGGTATCGTTGAGGAGCTGGCATACAGCTCAGCAGGTATCGTTGAGGAGCTGGCATACAGCTCAGCAGGTATCGTTGAGGTGCTGGTATACAGCTCAGCAGGTATCACTGAGGTGCTGGTATACAGCTCAGCAGGCATCACTGAGGTGCTGGTATACAGCTGTGCAGGTATCACTGAGGTGCTGGTATACAGCTGTGCAGGTATCACTGAGGTGCTGGTATACAGCTCAGCAGGTATCACTGAGGTGCTGGTATACAGCTCAGCAAGTATCGTTGAGGTGCTGGTATACAGCTCAGCAGGTATCGTTGAGGTGCTGGTATACAGCTCAGCAGGTATCACTGAGGTGCTGGTATACAGCTCAGCAGGTATCACTGAGGTGCTGGTATACAGCTCAGCAGGTATCACTGAGGTGCTGGTATACAGCTCAGCAGGTATCGTTGAGGAGCTGGCATACAGCTCAGCAGGTATCGTTGAGGTGCTGGTATACAGGCTCAGCAAGTATCGTTGAGGTGCTGGTATACAGCTGTGCAGGTATCACTGATTTGCTGGTATACAGCTCAGCAGGTATCACTGAGGTGCTGGTATACAGCTCAGCAGGTATCACTGAGGTGCTGGTATACAGCTCAGCAAGGTATCACTGAGGTGCTGGTATACAGCTGTGCAGGTATCACCGAGGTGCTGGTATACAGCTGTGCAGGTATCACCGAGGTGCTGGTATACAGCTGTGCAGGTATCACTGATTTGCTGGTATACAGCTCAGCAGGTATCACTGAGGTGCTGGTATACAGCTCAGCAGGTATCACTGAGGTGCTGGTATACAGCTCAGCAGGTATCACTGAGGTGCTGGTATACAGCTCAGCAGGTATCACTGAGGTGCTGGTATACAGCTGTGCAGGTATCACTGAGGTGCTGGTATACAGCTGTGCAGGTATCACTGAGGTGCTGGTATACAGCTCAGCAGGTATCACTGAGGTGCTGGTATACAGCTCAGCAGGTATCACTGAGGTGCTGGTATACAGCTCAGCAGGTATCACTGAGGTGCTGGTATACAGCTGTGCAGGTATCACTGAGGTGCTGGTATACAGCTGTGTATCACTGAGGTGCTGGTATACAGCTGTGCAGGTATCACTGAGGTGCTGGTATACAGCTGTGCAGGTATCACTGAGGTGCTGGTATACAGCTCAGCAGGTATCACTGAGGAGCTGAAAGCCCCCAAAACAGACCCTGTACACTATACCCCATGCTGTAAAGCCAGTGGTATCTCTTGGTGTTTTTCATTGCCTGCTGTTACCTCATAATGATATTTTGTACTGTCTTCTATTGACAGGTCCTCTTTAAAGCTGAACCCCCGGGCATGACATTTTTCTTTTTTACATTCTTCATTAGCCACAAAGAATATAAATCCCCTTTCGAAATACCTCGTCAAACCCAGATATTACCTTGTAAATACAGCCGTGATATCATCACTGTGTTGTATGTAGTTTGTGCAGAGAGCAGAGCTGTGGGAGGGACCAGCAGGCTCCACCCACTACAGAAAAACTACAGGAGGGGGGCGGAGGCCACACCAGTCCCCCTGTACAAGGAGAGAGAGAGAAGAGCTGTGGGAGGGGCCTGGAATGCTCCACCCACTACAGAAACTGCAGGAGAAGGTGTGCACAGGACCAGTCACCCTACACAAGGGGAGAGAGAGAGAGAGAGAGAGAGAGAGCAGAGCTGTGGGAGGGGCCTATAAGGCTCCACCCACTTCAGAAAGCTGCAGGAGGGGGCGGAGACAAGACTAGTCACCCTACACAAGGGGAGAGAGAGCAGAGCTGTCGGAGGGGCCAAAAGGCTCCACCCACTACAGAAATCTTCAGGAGGGGGTGGAGACAAGACCAGTCATCCTTTACAAGGAGAGAGAGAGAGAGAGAGCAGGGCTGTGGGAGGGGCTTATAAGGCTCCACCCACTACAGAAAACTGCAGGGGGGAAGCAGAGACGACAAGCCCCCCTACACAAGGAGAGAGAGAGCAGGGCTGTGGGAGGGGCTTATAAGGCTCCACCCACTACAGAAAACTGCAGGGGGGAGCAGAGACGACAAGCCCCCCTACACAAGGAGAGAGAGAGAGAGCAGAGCTGTGGAAGGGGCTATAAGGCTCCACCCACTACAGAAATCTGCAGGAGGGGCGGAGACAAGACCAGTCACCCTACACAAGGGGAGAGGGAGCAGAGCTGTGGGAGGTTCCTGTAAGGCTCCACCCACTGCAGAAAGCTGCAGGAAGGGGGCGGAGACGAGACTAGTCCCCCTACACAAGGAGAGAGCAGAGCTGTGGGAGGGGCATATAAGGCTCCACCCACTACAGAAAACGACAAGAGGGGGTGGAGACCAGACCAGTCCCCCTACACAAGGAGAGAGGGCAGCAGTGGGCGGTCTTTATTACAGGAAGTCTCGCACGGGATCACTGCAGAGATCTGGAAGAAATACACAAAGGTTCCAGAAGATGTCACATGACCGATGGAATTTTTTTATCCCGGAGTTCCCCTTTAAGACATCTGTATACATCATTTTATGATGTCAGACATACTGGAAATAGATTTCGGGTTTATATAACCATGAAAGGCTTTTTGTAACATTGTAATCATGTTCTGTCACTTTGTATCTTTGCTTTCAGCTGACGAGGAACTAAAAGTCTCAGCAGGTCCCGGATATTGTGCGATCCTTGTCCTGGGACATGCTGGGTCTTGTAGTTCCTCTGGCCGCCATGTTTTGTAGCGTTATAATGAAGGGTTGTAGTATGAGTGTAATGATTGGGATTGTGTATGGGGGAGGGGGGCATGTAAGGGGTTAATGTGTGCCGCTAATCCGGCTGAGTGTAACGGCGCTCTTGTCTCTCTTGTACCCGCAGGCTGCCCGGCCAGTGTGAATATTTAGGACTGCAGGTCGCAGATTACTTCAAGCAGTGGATTAATCTGAAAAAGGTACTTTCTTGCAGCAAATCCCTTTCCCCTCCCAGTGCCGGAGTCCTCCGGGAGGCGCTCACCACACCGTGTCATTTGCATGGAAATGAAGTGTCATTTTTTCTTTAGTTCCCCCGGGGCCCCCGACAGGTTTTCCTATCGCCCTCCTATTGTGTCATGCTAATGGGAGCCCGACGCCGTTTAATGCCTCCCGATTCTGTGTGCGAGCAAGTGCGTGCTTCTGGAGGTGACATCCCGCCGTGTACAGCTCCGGGGGGTATGGGGGGGACGACTGGAACCCCCGTACTGAAATCCGGTTTTCAGTGTCCCCCTTTCACATCCGACAGCCCCCCCCCCCTTATCAGAGTCCCCTTTTTTCACATCAGAACCCCCCTTTCATCAGAATCCCCCCATTACTTCAGACCCCCCCCCTCCTCCAATCACATCAGATTACCTCAGGTCATCAGAGCCCCTTTCACTTCAGACCCCCCCCCCCCCCATTACTTCAGAGCCCCCTCCCTTTTCAACAGTACCCCCCTCCATCAGAATTACCCCATTAATTCAGTGTCCCTCTTTCACATCAGACCCCCTCCCCCTCCCTTTTATCAGAGCCCTCTTTTTCACATCAGAACCCCACTTCCATCAGAATTCCCCCATTACTTTAGTGGCCTCCGTCCTCTGTTCACATCAGTGTCCCCCATTACATCAGAGCCCCCCTTTCACATTGGAATCAGCCCCCCCCCTTTCCATCAGAGTTCCCTTTTCACATCGAAAGCCCCCCATTACATCAAAGTCCCCCTTTCACTTTGGAAGCCCCCCCTTCCATTAGAGCCCCCCTTTTACATCGAAACCTCCCCATTACATCAGAGTTCCCCTTTCACATTGGAAACCCCCCATTACATCAGAGGCCCTCTTTCACATTGGAAACCCCCCATTACATCAGAGTCCCCCTTTCACATTGAAAGCCCCCCATTACATCAGAGTCCCCCTTTCACATCGAAAGCCTCCCATTACATCAGAGTCCCCCTTTCACATTGGAAACCCCCCATTACATCAGAGGCCCTCTTTCACATTGGAAACCCCCCATTACATCAGAGTCCCCCTTTCACATCGAAAGCCTCCCATTACATCAGAGTCCCCCTTTCACATTGGAAACCCCCCATTACATCAGAGGCCCTCTTTCACATTGGAAACCCCCCATTACATCAGAGTCCCCCTTTCACATTGAAAGCCCCCCATTACATCAGAGTCCCCCTTTAACTTCGAAACCCCCCATTACTTCAGAGTCCCTCTTTCACATTTGAAGCCCCCCCCTTCCATCAGAGTCCCCCTTTCACATCGAAAGCCCCCCCATTACTTCAAAGTCCCCTCCCCTTTCATCAGAGTCTCCTTTTCACATGAGAAAATCCCCTTTCACATCAGAAGCCCCTTTCGCATCAGAGCCACCCTCCTCATATCAGAGCCCCCCTTACACATCAGAAGCCCCCTTCCATCAGAATTCCCACATTACTTCAGACCCCCTCCCCCCCTCCCCCTCCTCTGTTCACATCAGAGTACCCCAGTTCATCAGAGCCCCCCTTTCACATCAGAAGCCTCCTTCACTTTAGAGTTACACTTTCACTTCAGAAGCCCCCCATTACTTCAGGGCCCCCTCCCCTTTCAACAGTACCCCCCATCAGAAATCCCCCATTAATTCCCCCTTTCACGTCAGACAGCCCCCACTTTCATCAGATTCCCCTTTTCTCACATCAGAACCCCACTTCCATCAGAATTCCCCCGTTACTTTAGTGGCCTCCATCCTCTGTTCACATCAGTGTCCCCCATTACATCAGAGCCCCCCTTTCACATTGGAAGCAGCCCCCCTTCCATCAGAGTCCCCCTTTCACATCGAAAGCCCCCCATTACATCAGAGTCCCCCTTTCACATTGGAAGCCCCCCCTTCCATCAGAGTCCCCCTTTCATATTGGAAACCCCCCATTACATCAGAGTCCCCCTTTCACATCGAAAGCCCCCCCCATCCATCAAAGTCCCCCTTTCACATTGGAAACCCCCCCTTCCATCAGAGTCCCCCTTTCACATTGAAAGCCCCCATTACATCAGAGTCCCCCTTTCACATTTGAAGCCCCCCTTTCCATCAGAGTCCCCCTTTCACATCGAAAGCCCCCCCATTACTTCAGAGTCCCCTCCCCTTTCATCAGGGTCTCCTTTTCACATGAGAAAATCCCCTTTCACATCAGAAGCCCCTTTTCGCATCAGAGCCACCCTCCTCATATCAGAGCCCCCCTTACACATCAGAAGCCCCCTTCCATCAGAATTCCCACATTACTTCAGACCCCCTCCCCCTCATATGTTCACATCAGAGTACCCCAGTTCATCAGAGCCCCCCTTTCACATCAGAAGCCTCCTTCACTTTAGAGTTACACTTTCACTTCAGAAGCCCCCCATTACTTCAGGGCCCCCTCCCCTTTCAACAGTACCCCCCCATCAGAAATCCCCCATTAATTCCCCCTTTCACGTCAGACAGCCCCCACTTTCATCAGATTCCCCTTTTCTCACATCAGAACCCCACTTCCATCAGAATTCCCCCGTTACTTTAGTGGCCTCCGTCCTCTGTTCACATCAGTGTCCCCCATTACATCAGAGCCCTCCTTTCACATTGGAAGCAGCCCCCCTTCCATCAGAGTCCCCCTTTCACATCGAAAGCCCCCCCATTACATCAGAGTCCCCCTTTCACATTGGAAGCCCCCCCCTTCCATCAGAGTCCCCCTTTCATATTGGAAACCCCCCATTACATCAGAGTCCCCCTTTCACATTGGAAACCCCCCATTACATCAGAGTCCCCCTTTCACATCGAAAGCCCCCCCATCCATCAGAGTCCCCCTTTCACATTGGAAACCCCCCCTTCCATCAGAGTCCCCCTTTCACATTGGAAACCCCCCCTTCCATCAGAGTCCCCCTTTCACATTGAAAGCCCCCCATTACATCAGAGTCCCCCTTTCACATTTGAAGCCCCCCCCCTTCCATCAGAGTCCCCCTTTCACATCGAAAGCCCCCCCATTACTTCAGAGTCCCCTCCCCTTTCATCAGGGTCTCCTTTTCACATGAGAAAATCCCCTTTCACATCAGAAGCCCCTTTTCGCATCAAAACCACCCTCCTCATATCAGAGCCCCCCTTACACATCAGAAGCCCCCTTCTATCAGAATTCCCACATTACTTCAGACCCCCTCCCCCCCTCCCCCTCCTCTGTTCACATCAGAGTACCCCAGTTCATCAGAGCCCCCCTTTCACATCAGAAGCCTTTTCCACTTTAGAGTTACACTTTCACATCAGAGCCCCCTTTCACTCCAGAAGCCCCCCATTACTTCAGGGCCCCCTCCCCTTTCAACAGTACCCCCCCATCAGAAATCCCCCATTAATTCCCCCTTTCACGTCAGACAGCCCCCACTTTCATCAGATTCCCCTTTTCTCACATCAGAACCCCACTTCCATCAGAATTCCCCCGTTACTTTAGTGGCCTCCGTCTTCTGTTCACATCAGTGTCCCCCATTACATCAGAGTCCCCCTTTCACATTGAAAGCCCCCCCCCTTCCATCAGAGTCCTCCTTTCATATTGGAAACCCCCCATTACATCAGAGTCCCCCTTTCACATTGGAAACCCCCCATTACATCAGAGTCCCCCTTTCACATCGAAAGCCCCCCCCATCCATCAGAGTCCCCCTTTCAGATTGAAAGCCCCCCATTACATCAGAGTCTCCCTTTCACATTTGAAGCCCCCCCTTCCATCAGAGTCCCCCTTTCACATCGAAAGCCCCCCCATTACTTCAAAGTCCCCTTCCCTTTCATCAGAGTCTCCTTTTCACATGAGAAAATCCCTTTTCGCATCAGAGCCACCCTCCTCATATCAGAGCCCCCCTTACACATCAGAAGCCCCCTTCCATCAGAATTCCCACATTACTTCAGACCCCCTCCCCCTCCTCTGAGTACCCCAGTTCATCAGAGCCCCCCTTTCACATCAGAAGCCTTTTTCACTTTAGAGTTACACTTTCATTTCAGAAGCCCCCCATTACTTCAGGGCCCCCTCCCCTTTCAAAAGTACCCCCCATCAGAATTACCCCATGAATTCCCCCTTTCACGTCAGACAGCCCCCACTCTCATCAGATTCCCCTTTTCTCACATCAGAACCCCACTTCCATCAGAATTCCCCCGTTACTTTAGTGGCCTCCGTCCTCTGTTCACATCAGTGTCCCCCATTACATCAGAGCCCCCCTTTCACATTGGAAGCAGCCCCCCTTCCATCAGAGTCCCCCTTTCACATCGAAAGCCCCCCCATTAGATCAGAGTCCCCCTTTCACATTGGAAGCCCCCCCCCCCCTTCCATCAGAGTCCCCCTTTCATATTGGAAACCCCCCATTACATCAGAATCCCCCTTTCACATCGAAAGCCCCCCCATTTCATATTGGAAACCCCCCATTACATCAGAATCCCCCTTTCACATCGAAAGCCCCCCCCCATTACATACATTTCACTTTGTAAACCCCCCATTACATCAGAGTCCCCCTTTCACATTGGAAACCCCCCATTACATCAGAGCCCCCCCTTTCACATCGAAAGCCCCCCATTTATAATGTATAATTATTCCTGCGCTACCATGTGTGAAGAAGGGGGACTAGAGAGGGAGCTGCTGCAAGCCGCCAAATGTGGGTCAGACCGTACCCACAGACAATGAGAATGAATGGGGGGGGGGGGGGGGGGGGGTGCGGCGCTGTTCTCAGTAAATACAAAAAGAGGTTGCTAAAGGTAGTAGTACAAATATAAATTAAATAAATCAATCGAACATGAACGTGCAAAAAAAATAATTACTAATAGCACTGTTATGTTATTGCTGGTACAACCAGATAATATGATTGATATCAAAGTGCCACAAATTAATGACTAAAAGCACTGGGGTATATATATATATATTCGGTGTATAATAGTGCAAATGAGCCAATCAGTGCAAATAAACAGATAACTTGTGCAAAATTGAAAACAAACACATAAATTGCAGGAATGTGCAAAATAGCAATATAAATATATCTCCGTGCAAAGTGCGAGACACCTGTGCAAAAATGCATATATCTTGTGCAAAATGCAAAAAACCCCAAAAACTGTGCAAAATACAGATAATCTGTGCAGAAAATACACTGAAAAATCCAATAGTACCAGCTCCAGTACACTAAAGTTGATCCAAACAAATCCGCAATGTGCACAATATAATCAGATTGTGAATGAAAGTCTATTAGAATCTTTTCTTCTCAGTGAAGATAAACATTCCAATGTGTAAACAGTGAAGTTCTGGAGGAATAGGTATATCCTGTAAAGAACACACAAGTGAGAAGTGGCCTCTTACCTTGCGGTAATGAGGTAGCCGCATATAACTAAACCCTGCTAATAATTCCTTCTTCTCTCTTGTATTCCTGGTCCAAAGTGGGTTCTGTGTTTGTCTTTGTCCCTCGGTGGATACAGGAGTAATGAAAGAAAGGGGGTGCCGGATAGTGTAGTATTTTTAAACAGTATGTAGTGTTTATTAATAAAACAATGGAGGTACTCACAAAATGCAAATGTAAACAAACTTATCTCCACGAGTGACGCGTGACGTCACAACCACGTGACTTCATCAGGGGGAAAGCTCCCCCCCTCCCCTTTCATCGGAGTCTCCTTTTTTCACATCAGAAAACCCCCATTACATCAGAAAAAAAAATACCCTTCCACATCAGAAGCCCCTTTTCGCATCACTCCTCATATCAGATCCCCCCCCTTCACATCAAATGCTCCCTTCACTTTAGAGTTTACACTTTCACATCAGAGCCCCCTCTTCCCATAAGAAGCTATCATCACATCAGAGTTGCTGTAGGCCGGGTAAAATCTTGCAGCCGGGCTGGGTGCGTCCCACGGGCCGCAGTGGGAGACCCCATCTGTAGGCAGGGCCGGTGCTACCACTAGGCAAACTAGGCAACCGCCTAGGGTGCACTGCTGCCTAGGGGTGCCCGGCCACTGGTTTCCCTCCACGTTTGCTTGCTCTGCAGGCTGCAGCATGTAACTAACTTTCAGGCAGCTGCTCTATCCAACCGGTAGTGTAATTAGAGTCGCAGTGCAGCACTGGAACCAGTGCTAGAGGAAGCAGAGCCAATGCTTCCTGTAAAAGCGCCACCTCCTGTCACATGGGTAGGGCAAAGGGGGTGGGGTAAGGGGTGGAGCCAACAGGGGCGACAAAATGATTAGGTTTCGCCTAGGGTGTCAAAAATCCTTGCACCAGTCCTGTCTGTAGGTTATAATAAAATCCAAAAGTATACTACTCCATGCAGTCCAATGCTGTCTCCCCCACACCCCGAAGCTTGCAGACTATTTCCTTACTTCCACGCTGCCATCTTGGATTTGTGAGTTGGCTGCCACCTCCTGATAATCGCAGCCCCCCCCCCCTCGCAATGCACCTGTTATGGCGCCCCCTGGCAGGCGATGTGTGATTTTCCTGAGGCAGCTCCTGAAGGTGGCGATGGACTGGAGACCCTAATGGCCCCCGTTTTTTCCTTTTAGCCGTAAATGAGCACCAGGTCACTGCCCTCAGGATCACCCCGCCAAGGTGGGGGATAAGGAGGTAGGACTCGTCAATAAATGTGAGGTATTTACCCAATACTATTCGATGTGAATTTATAGGGGGGGGGGGGGGGGGCATGATGAGAGTGGGCAAAATATGTCAGACAGTCACATTCACATCTATATCAGAGAAACTTCTAAATGTCTGCAGATCATTTTTCTCAGACGGCGTCCAGCTTCAGTAGCGGCAGCGCTGAGAAATACGTAATACTGCACCGCGGATGTCGCTCGGCCGCTCGTACATTCAGCATCCGCGGCGAGCCAGACGCGCTCGTCATCTGCTGTCAGGACAGATCTGGATTGAGTTTCCTTCCTTCCTCGTAAATGGGAAGTGAAGGCGCAGTCAGGCATTGCGCAGTTCACTGACCATTACCGAACGCCATTTGAAGTTCAGTAAACTTTTGCCGTAGCGGGGCGGCAGCCTCGGAGCTGGCGGAGGAAGTAACCTGGGCCGTGTAACGAAGAGCCGGGATGCCCAAGCCTACACCCACCTTCCCCCCCCCTCCTCCGACTGTGACTCTTCCCTCCTGGAGGGCCAATTCCATTCCGCAACTGGTCCGGGGGGGGAGGCTGCTGGCACAGACGCTGCCGCTGTTGTAATGTGACGTGACAGGCGGTGACAGATGACAGGCCGAGGTCGGATGTGCAGTGAGCATTGTGCCGAAGCGGTGTGCGCTCTCCCATAATGGAGGAACCCGACTGTAAAGAAACCTTCAGAACCCGGCGTTTAACCAGGAAAACTATAGCAACGCACATGCCGTATTCCCATCCCCCCAACCCCCCATAACACACCTGTGGATAAATAAGGTGTATTCTGCACTGCAGATTAAAGGCCGAGTTCACCTTGATACCAAATACACCGCGCCGTCCGGGGGCCCCCCAGTGCATTAAAAATTGCTCTGCAGATATTAAATAATGATTTTAGATTTGATGCCTTGCCAGTAGGCCATGGCCGACATCCCCGACAGCCGGTGTCTTGTCGAATACTGTCCCCCGTCGGATAGTGTCCGCCCCTATACTGCGCCTGCGCAGTACGAAGGACAAAGGAGCCGCCGAAAGTCTCCGAAGGTGAACAGCTGATTATCAGCTCTACACCGAGCCTGAGCACTGAGTCCAGGTTAAGGCTGGGTTCACACTGCTACGATGCGGGAACGCTGCGAATCTACCGCATCGCATGCCTCCCGGGGGAAGTTCACACTGCCCTATGCGAACTGCTGGGAGTGTCAATTAAAAGTTAATGACGCCTCCAAATCAGTTCGCATATTGCAGTGCGATCTGCAAACTCGGACAGGAATCGGATCGCATGGTGTGAACAACCATGCGATCCGATTCTGCTGAGGACCAAAAAAAGGGTCCTGTGCGAGTTTGGGCCGGATGCGATGCAAATTCAGCCATACTATCTGTATACTATCTGTATGGCTGAAATCGCATTGCATCGCACAGAGATCGCATGTTATTTGCACTGTAGTGCGGTGCGAATCACATCCGATCCTGGACATCGCAGCAGTGTGAACCCAGCCTCAAGCCCCACCATCCAAATGGACATAGAGTTAGAATAAAAATATGCCGAGCGCAGTGAGGCCGCGCCCGAAGCGTGGCGAGCGAAGCGAGCCCGAGAGGGGCCCTGTTACAAAGCCGCGACTATTAAGTCCGCAGGCGCCGTGTACAGCTGATGGTCATCTGTTCGACTTCGGAGACTTTCGGCGTCTCCTTGTCCTCCATACTGTGCAAGCGCTGCGGAAGCATGCAGGCACGCGACTGCTTCCACATCCCCCCCCAAGTACTGGCGCCCTCTCTGCCCCACGCATTCCCCTACATGAAATCCTTGATCGCCATACCCATGTTACATATCGCCGCACACGCCGGAGTAAGAGCATTATTTCTAGCACCAGACCTCCACCGTAACACGAAACTGATGGCCTATAGGGGGCTTCTGAAGTTTCCCCTATAGAAAATATAGGTTACTAAAGTTTATCACCGTTTCACAGGAAATTTAAAGTGATTGTAAAGTCTCGTTCCCCCCCCCCCCTGTAAAAATAACAAACGTGTTATGCCCTGTACACACGGTCGGACATTCCGACGACAAAATCCGTCTGATTTTTTTTTTTCCCCGACGGATTTTAGCCCAAACTTGTCTTGTATACACACGGTCGCACAAAGTTGTCGGAAAATCCGATCGTTCAGAACGAGGTGACGTAAACCACGTACGACGGGACTATAAAGAGGCCAGTAGCCAATAGCTTTCGTCTCATAATTTATTCTGAGCATGCGCGGCACTTTGTGCGTCGGAATTGTCTACACACAATGGTAATTTAAACGATCTTTTTTAGATCCTGCCCTCAAACTTTGTGTGTCGGAAAATCCGATGGAAAAAGTCAGATGGAGCCCACACACGATCGGATTTTTTGACAACACGATCCGATCGCACATTTTCCGTCGGAAAGTTCCGACCGCGTGTACAGGGCATAATACTTGCATGCTCTGTGTAATGGTTTTGCACAGAGCAGCCCAAATCCTCCTCTTCTCGGGTCCCCCTTTGGTGCTCCTGGCTCCTCCATCCCTGTCAAGTTCCTCCCACAGCAAGCAGCTTGCTATGGGGGCACTCCAGTCACAGCTCCCTGTGTCCATTCAGACGCAGAGCCCTGCCCCTCTCTCTCCTGATTGGCTGACTGACTTTGACAGTAGCAGGAGCCAGTGGTGCCACTGCTGTTTCTCAGCCAATCAGGCCAATCAGGAGGGAGAGTCTCAGTTGGGCGAGATACTCGTGGACATTGCTGGACAGAGATGGGGCTCAGGTAAGAGGGGCGGCTTTTTATCATAATGCATAGACTGCACCTTCTGCCTTTATATCTTGGATGGGGGGGGGGGGTGGTGGAAGAAGTTTACCCTGGGCTCTGAATGGCCTATTCCCAGCATTGACAACCAAGCACACATCCACAGCATTGTCATTTTAAGAGGATTGTGAAATTGGTGGCAGCAACACTTCTCAAAAAAGTTGGGACAGGGCAAAAAAAAGCTGGCAGAGGAAGAGCTGAAAGAACATTTTGCAACTAAGTAGGTTAATTAGCAACAGGTCAGTAACATGATTGAGTATATAAAGAGCATCTTAGAGAGTCAGAGTGTCTCAGAAGTAAAGATGGACTGAGGGTCACCAATCTGTGAATAGCTGCTTCTAAAAATTGTCCAAAAATTTCAGAATAACGTTCCTCAACGTAGAATTGTAAAGACGTTAAATCTATCATCATCTACAGTACATAATATCAAAAGATTCCGTATCATGGAAAGAAGAAGCCATATCTAAACATGATCCAGAAGTGCCGCCATCTTCTCTGAGCCAAAGCTCATTATAAATTTTCTGTTGCAAAGTGGAAAACTGTTCTGTGGTCAGACCGATCGAAATTTGACATTCTTTTTGGCAACCTTTGGCGCTGCATCCTCCAGGATAAAGAAGAGAGAGACCTTCCGGCTTGTTATCAGCGCTCAGGTCTCAGTCTTCTATGGGCCTTTTAAAATGGTCTTTTGCAAAGTGGCAAAATTTGTTCTGTGGTTAAACCAATCAAAATTTGACATTCCTTTTTGGTAATCATGGGTGCTGCTTCTTCTGGACTAAGGAGAGGGACCTTCCGACTTGTTATCAGCGCTCAGTTCTAAGTCTTCTCTGGGCCATTTCAAATGGTCTGTTGCAAAGTGGAAAACTGTTCTGTGGTCCGGCGAATCGAAATCTAACATTCTTTTTGCCAACCATGGGCACTGTGTCCTCCAGACTGAAGAGGAGAGGGACCTTCCAGCTTGTTATCGCCGCTCAGTTCTCAGTCTTCTGTACAACTTTTTAAAATGGTCTGTTGCAAAGTGGAAAACTGTTCTGTGGTCGGATGAATCAAAATTTGACATTCTTTTTTGGCAAGCATGGGCACTGCATCCTCCAGCCTAAAGAGGAGAAGGGAACCTTCCGGCTTATCAGCACTCTTCTTATGCCGCGTACACACGATCAGATTGTCCGGTGTACTTAGTCCGCCGAAATGCATTTCAGCGGACAATTCGATCGTGTGTGGGCTTCAGCGGACTTTTCCAGCGTGAAGTCCGGCGGACTAAGAAAGTATTTTTGCACTCCAATCTTCCCGTCGGACTTGGGTTTCAGCGGACAATACGTTCGTCAGTGTGCTAGTACAGCGGACTAAGAATGACGCATGCTCATAAGCAAGTACGAAAAAGGAAGCTATTGGCTACTGGCTATTGAAATTCCTTTTTCTAGTCCCGTCGTATGTGCTGTACGCAAGTGAACGTCGGACTTTCTGTGTGTCCGTGTGTGGCCAAGTCCGTTCGGGTAGAAAGTCCGCCAGACTATCCGCCGGATTGTATGTCGGATTAAGTACGCCAGACAATTCGATCGTGTATACGCGGCATTGGTCTTCTCTTGGCCATTTAAAATGGTCTGTTGCAGAAAACTGTTCTGTGGTCAGATGAATCAAAAATTTGACATTCTTTTTGGCAACCATGGGTGCCGCATTCCTCCAGGATAAAGAGGAGAGGGACCTTTCGGCTTGTTATCAGCGCTCAGTTCTCAGTCTTCTCTGGGCCATTTCAAATGGTCTGTTGCAAAGTGGAAAACTGTTCTGTGGTCAGGCGAATCTAAATCTAACATTCTTTTTGCCAACCATGGGCACCGTGTCCTCCAGACTGAAGAGGAGAGGGACCTTCCAGCTTATCGCCGTCAGTTCTCAGTCTTCTGTACAACTTTTAAAATGGTTGCAAAGTGGAAAACTGTTCTGTGGTCAGATGAATCAAAATTTGACATTCTTTTTTGGCAAGCATGGGCACTGCATCCTCCAGCCTATAGAGGAGAAGGGAACCTTCCGGCTTATCAGCACTCAGTTCTTAGTCTTCTCTTGGCCATTTAAAATGGTCTGTTGCAGAAAACTGTTCTGTGGTCAGATGAATCGAAAATTTGACATTCTTTTTGGCAACCATGGGTGCCGCATCCCTCCAGGATAAAGAGGAGAGGGACCTTTCGGCTTGTTATCAGCGCTCAGTTCTCAGTCTTCTCTGGGCCATTTCAAATGGTCTGTTGCAAAGTGAAAAAAAACTTTACGACTTTTTGGGAATTCAGCTTGCAGGTTTCAGGTTTTCTACAACCCTTAAAGTCTTTTACCAACATAGTAACCACATTCTGTAACTTTGTATCTTTGCTGGGACTTGTAATTTCGTTACTTCTGGAAAGCTCCGGGTTGCCCCTTCTACATTTTCAGGATTGTCATCGGGATTTATAGTCGCCTTCTTCATACGGCATCCAGAGCTATATACAGAGACCGCAGACAAAATCTCCGCGCAAAGAGATCCGCTTCCCTCGTTCAGCATGGGAGCCGCTCTTAATTACGGATGTTTATTAGCGCGCGGGGTCTGACGCGTTAATTAATAAGACAATGTTGGATAGCACCTCCAGTAAACATAATCACACAAAATTAATACGCGATTATAAGGGCGAGCGCTCTCCGGGATAAAATGATGTAACGGAGTAAATGATTTAATTAATATCTAATTGCAGCGTAAACATAATTACAGGTAATGAGTGTATAAGTATATGGTGATACGAGCCCGTCTATGAGGCAATTAGATGCACGGGGCGGGAAATTTGTCGCCGTCTCTACCCCCCCCCCCCCCCCCCCCCGGCAGATGGATTTTCGTACAAATCCGGCTAATTTTCAATTAGAGATAAAAAAAAAAAAGAAAAACCTCTCACCCGACAGAAGTGCTCCAGAACAATACACGGTGGGGTCGGCACGCGGAGAGACCTGTGAAAATACGCCAGGAAAGGTCGAAATAAATTAGAGCGTTTACTTCTTTTTTTTTTTTTTTTTCATATTCTCTTTTTTTATTTTATTTTTTTTTTTTATTCTGAAAGATGAAATGAGACCTGGCCCCTCTTATTCTCCTTTTTAAATATGCCTCGGAGTAAAAAAAAAAACGAAAAAAAAAAAAAAACGTGGGCTCTGAAAATTTCTTTTCATTCTCGGCTTTCGTCTTGTTAACATGTGTTGCCTTTGGGGTAATCAGGGAAAAAATATTATGTCCTTTCACAATTACCAGGTTTCCGAATATTAAAATGTCTCAGCACATTGGCACTGTTAGTTTGATTGGTATTCTAACCTTTGACTATCGCATAAAGTGAGCCGCGCTTGCAGCCAATATTGCTGGGCTGAAATTTAATTCCGAAATGATTCCAGATAATAGGCAGCCGGGGTAATATATGCATGAGAGGGATATTATGTTTTGGGACGGATGCAGCAGGGTCCAGGACTCGGCAGTTGAGTAATAGCCCACAGTCACTTATAATGTGTGGGCCAGGAATATCTGACTGTCACCACTGCGATAGGAAGCGTTAAATCAAAACGCCGGGGCGGCCCGAGCCAACCGTGCCGGCTGCCGCTGCTGCGTCTATGCTCTGGACTTTTTTTTTTTTTCTTCTTTCTTTTTCTTCTCTGCTTTGCTTTTCTGAGTTGGGAAGGTTAATACCGACGCCGACTGTATATCCTGAAGATCAGTCGAGGAGCGGTGACAAGGTGAAATAAACACCGCACCTCTTACATCTCCATTTTCACCTGCTGGAGGCGATTGTCGACCCGGCGCGGTGTTGCTCTGGGAACTCAAGGCGTTCCTCCTCGTGTCGCTCTTCCATTTTTTTTCTTTAATATATTGCTTATTTGTGACCAAAGGGCAAAGAAAGATTCAGTTCGGTGTAATTTTCGGCAAGTCGCTCTTTCGTAAAACGCAAATTTTTCATTTTTACGGAAAAAATTATGCTTTATTTTTTTTTTCTGTAATTAGACTCCACCGCCATTTTTTAGGCATTAGTAAAGCGTTCTGAGATCTTTTTTTTTTTTTTTTTTTTTTTTGGGCCTTCTTAAAGCGGGAGTCCGCTGGGAGTTCCGCCGTTTTTTTTTTTTTTTTAAAAGCCAGCAGCTAAAAAATACTGCAGCTGCTGAATTTTAAAATAAGGACACTTACCCGCCCAGCGCGCCCGCGATGTCGGCACCCGAAGCCGATCTCTCGATCATCTCTCGGGGGCTGCCGCCTCCATCTTGGGTATGGGAATCAGGAAGTGGAGCCTTTCGGCTTCATTTCCCGGTTCCCTACTGCGCATGCGCGAGTCGCGCTGCGCAATAAGGATGGACCCCGCTGCCTCTGGGATCTGTGTGTTTCCCAACAGGCAGCGGGGGACTTTCGGAAAGGGGCGTAATCTACGCCCCTTTCCGCAGAGAGCTATCCTGGAAGTGGGTGCAGATACCTGTACTGTACAGGTACCTGCACCCCCCTCCCCCCTGAAAGGTGCCAATTGTGGCGCCGGAGGGGGGGGAGGATTCCAATGAACAGAAGGTCCACTTTAGGGTGGACCTCCGCTTTAAAGCGGTAGTAAACCACATTTTTCTTTTAACCCTGTAAGACCTTGGCACAATGTGCTGGTATGCATCGCGTACCAGCACATTATTAAATCCTTACAGTGCCTTCGTACCCCTTGAAATTTTCCACATTTTGTCATCTTACACCTAAAAACGTAAATGTATTTTATTGGGATTTTATGTGATGGACCAACACAAAGTGACACATAATTGTGAAGTCGAAGGACAATGATCAATGGTTTTCAAATTTTTTTTACAAATAAATATGCGAAAAGGGTGGGGGGAGGGGGACATTTGTATTCAGCCCCCTTTACTCCGATACCCCTTACTAAAATCTAGCGGTAAAAATTCCTGCTATACAACATAACCTATAAAAAAAGATCACATTCCTTACTAAATTTAGGCCGAAATGTGTTCTGCTACATGTCTTTGATTAAAAAAAAAAAAAACAAGAAAAACAAAAACAAAACATGGGTGCTGCATCCTCTGGGCTAAGGAGAGGGACCTTCTGACATCTTATCAGCACTCAAGTCTTCTCTGGGCCATTTCAAATGGTCTGTTGCAAAGTGGAAAACTGTTCTGTGGTCAGATGAATCAAAACCTAACATTCTTTTAGCCAATCATGGGCGCCGTGTGCTCCGGACTGAAGTAGAGAGGGACCTTCCAGCTTGTTATCAGTGCTTAGTTCTCGGTCTTCTGTACACCTTTTAAAATGGTCTGTTGCAAAGTGGAAAACTGTTCTGTGGTCAGACCAATCGAAATCTGCCATTCTTTTTGGTAACCATGGATGCTGCATCCTCCAGACTAAAGAGAGGGAACTTCTGGATTGTTATCAGTGCTCAGTTCGCATGTGCTAGTATGCGATACTTAGAGTGCCTTGAAAAAGTATTCACACCCCTTGAAATTTTCCACATTTTGTCATGTTACACCTAAAAACGTAAATGTATTTTATTGGGATTTTATGTGATAGACCAGGGATATGCAATTAGTGGACCTTCAGGTGTTGCAGAACTACAAGTCCCATGAGGCATAGGAAGACCATGACACCCAGAGGCAGAGGCATGATGGGACTTATAGTTTTGCAACAGCTGGAGGTCCACTAATTGCATATCCCTGTGATAGACCAACACAAATTGACACATAATTGTGAAGTGGAAGGAAAATTATAAATGGTTTTCAACACTATTTTACAAATAAATATGCAAAATGTGTGGGGGGAGGGGCATTTGTATTCAGCCCCCTTTACTCTGATACCCCTAACTAAAATCAAGTGGAACCAATTTCTGCTATAAAACATATCCTATAAAAAAAAATCAAATTTCTTCATAAATTTAGGCCAAAATGTGTTCTGCTACATGTCTTTGATTAAAAAAAACAAAAAAACATGGGTGCTGCATCCTCTGGACTAAGGAGAGGGACCTTCCGACGTCTTATCGGCACTCAAGTCTTCTCTGGGCCATTTCAAATGGTCTGTTGCAAAGTGGAAAACTGTTCTGTAGTCATATGAATAAAAACCTAACATTCTTTTAGCCAAGCATGGGTGCCCTGTCCCCCGGGCTGAAGAGGAGAGGGACCTTCCAGCTTGTTATCGGCGCTCAGTTCTCGGTCTTCTGTACACATTTTAAAATGGTCTGTGGTCAGACCAATCAAAATCTGACATTCTTTTAGGCAATCATGGGCGCCGTGTGCTCCAGACTGAAGAAGAGAGGGACCTTCCAGCTTGTTATCGGTGTTCAATTCTCGGTCCTCTGTACACATTTTAAAATGGTCTGTGGTCAGACCAATCAAAATCTCACATTCTTTTAGGCAATCATGGGTGCCGTGTGCTCCAGACTGAAGAAGAGAGGGACCTTCCAGCTTGTTATCGGTGTTCAATTCTCGGTCCTCTGTACACATTTTAAAATGGTCTGTTGCAAAGTGGAAAACTGTTCTGTGGTCAGACCAGTCTAAATCTGGCATTCTTTTTGGTAACCATGGATGCTGCATCCTCCAGACTAAAGAGAGGGAACTTCTGGCTTGTTATCAGTGCTCAGTTCGCATGTGCTAGTATGCAATACTTACAGTGCCTTGAAAAAGTTTTCACACCCCTTGAAATTTTCCACATTTTGTCATGTTACACCTAAAAAGGTAAATGTATTTTATTGGGATTTTATGTGATGGACCAACACAAAGTGACACATAATTGTGAAGTGGTAGGAAAATGATAAATGGTTTTCAACATTTTTTTTATAAATAAATATGTGAAAAGTGTGTGTGTGTGTGTGTGGGGGGGGGGGGGGGATTTGTATTCAGCCCCCTTTTACTCTGATACCCCTAACTAAAATCTAGTGGAACCAATTTCTGCTATAAAACATAACCAATAAAAAAAATTGAATTTCTTCATAAATTTAGGCCAAAATGTGTTCTGCTACGTCTTTAATAATAAAAAAAAAAACATCTATTGCTTTTACACGCACATGAACTTTAATGGCATCCCAGTCTTAGTCCGTAGGGTACAATATTGAGTTGGCCCTTTGCAGCTATAACAGCTTCAACTCTTCTGGGAAGGCCGTCCACAAGGTTTAGGAGGGTGTCTATGGGAATGTTTGACCCATTCTTCCAGAAGAGCATTTACGAGATCAGGTACAGATGTTGGACGAAAAGGCCTGGCTCAGTCTCCACTCTAATTCATCACAAAGGTGTTCTATCGAGATCAGGTTGAGGTCAGGCCAGTTAAGTTCCTCCACCCCAAACTCTCTTATCCCTGTGTTTATGGACCTTGCTTTGTACACTGGTCCAAATCATTTGGTGGAGGGGGGGATTATGGTGTGCCGTTGTTTGTCAGAGGTTGGGCTTGGCCCCTTAGTTCCCGTGAAGGGAACTCTTAAGGCGTCAGCATACCAAGTCATTTTGGACAATTTCATGCTCCCAACTTTGTGGGAACACATGTTTCAGCAATAAAGACATGGATGAGCGAGTTCTCAGAAGAGTTGGAGCTGTTATAGCGGCAAAGGGTGGGCCAACTCAATATTGAACCCTATGGACTAAGACTGGGATGCCATTAAAGGTTAGGGACATGTAAAGACAGGTGTCACAATACTTTTGACAATATAGTGTATCTCGTGGTAGGCAGAAGAGTAGTCAGGTGCAGACAGAGGTTGTGTCAGGAGAGGGGGTGGTTAGGTCCAAAGTAGTGGTCTAGGCAGGTGGCATGCAAAAGAGTAGTCTGGTCAAGGCAGGGCTCTTGGTGGGCAGTAAGCAAGAGAGTAGTCAAGTAAATCCAACCTGGTTAAAGAACATTCCAGGTATTGTTACTGGGAGCTTCTGGAGATAGTGAAGGTCTCAGGAATCCTGGCAGACCTGGTAGGGCTCTCATGAAGTATTCTGAAAGACCAGACAGGAATCCTGCAACGTATACCGGAACACCTGGAACGGATCCCAAAAATTATGAAAAATCCAACAGGGATCCCATAAGGAATCCTGGAAGACCCAGCAAGAAGGCTGCCCCTGCAACCACAGATGTCACCCTGCCCACTTCAGACAACCTTGTAAGCATACATCTAGCCTGGGGTTTACTTCCAGTCAAGAAGAAGGGGGAATCGTTTCTCCTGAAACGTATTGGCTTGATGTACTTGTTGCTACTCTCAATAAAATTTTTGATTCGACTTTCAAACTCACAATTCTTTTGGATGCCCGTGCACTCATACTAGTTAAAGTCCTTTGAATCCTGGCAGACCATGAAGACTTTTATGAAGACTCCTGGAAGAACTGGCAGGAATCCTGCAAGGTATACTGGAAGACCTGTAAGGGATCCTACATATTCTGAAAGATTCAATGGGGATCCCACGAATCTTGGAAGTCCGAGCAAGAATCCTGCAAGATATACTGGAAGACCTGGCAAAGATCATTAAAATCCCGAAAAGTTCAATAGGGATCCTGTGAGGAACCCTGGAAGACCTGGCAGGCATGGGATTCTGAAAGGCAGGTCCGGGTCTTTAGCTGGTGTGAACTGGACCATTGATTGATGCTACAATCACTGCTGTTCATATTCTTGCCTGGAGGTAATTAAGGTCTTAGCCCTTGTACACACGGTCGGACATTCCGATGGAAAATGTCCGATCGGACAGTGTTGTCGGATAATCCGACCGTGTGTGGGCTCCATCGGACTGTTTCCGTCGGAATATCCGACCGACAAAGCTGGGCTATAAAATTTTTCGACAACATGCTCCGATTGGACTTTGATCAAATTCCTAGACCAAAACTATTGGCTACTAGCCTGAACGTAGTCCCGTCGTAACGAAATAACGTCATCACGTTACGAACGATCGGATTTTCCGACAACTTTGTCCGACCGTGTGTATGCAACACCAGTTTTGGACAAAATCCGACAGATTTTGTTGTCGGAATGTCCGACCGTGTGTACAAGGGCTTAGGAATCCAGTAGACCTGGTAGGGATCTCATGAAGTATCTAGGAAGACCCAGCAGAAATCCTGCAAGGCATACTGGAAGACCTGGAAGGGATCCCACAAATTCTGAAAGATCCAACAGAGATCCCATGAGAAACGGTGCAGGCAGAGGTTGTGGCAGGAGAGAAGGTGGTCAGGTCCAAAGTTGAGGTCTAGGCAGATGTGACATGCAAGAGAGTAGTCTGATCAAGCCAGGGCTCTTGGTGGGAAGTAAGCAAGAGAGTAGTCAGGTCAATCCAACCTGGTTAAAGGACATTGCAGGCCATTGTTACTGGGAACTCCTGGAGGTAGTGAAGGTCTTAGGAATCCTGGCATACCCGGTAGGGATCTCATCAAGTATCCTTAAAGACCAATAAGAATCCAGCAAGGTATGCTGAAAGGATCCTACAAATTCTGAAAGATCCAACAGGGATCCCATGAGAAATTCTGGAAGACCCAGCAAGAATCCTGCAAGGTATAATGGAGGACCTGGAAGGTATCCTACAAATCCTGAAAGATCCAATGGGAATCCCATGAATAATCCTGGAAGATCTACTGGAAGACCTGGCAGTAGTCCTTCAAATCTGATAGGGATCCTTTGAGGAACCCTGGAAGACCTGGATGGCGTGGAAACCTGAAAGACTCGGCAGGGACTCACTGGATCCTGGAAGAGTTGGGGATCCTTTTGAGTTCTGTAACAAAATTTTTGTGGGTAGATAGTGACCAAAGAGGGACTCCAAGACTGTGGCCATACAAGAGGCAGGTCCAGCTCTTTAGCTGGAGTGAACTGAACCATTGATTGATGCTTCAATTAATGCTAATCCCCTCCATGGCCACAGATGTACAAGTGCCACGATTCTATGTGTTGTCTATGTAGAGGTATCACACGATCGGGGGTTTCTTTGTGTACAGGTGTCACATGACCCCATGTGTTGTGTATGTAGAGGTATCACATGATCGGGGGTTTCTTTGTGTCCAGGTGTCACATGACCCCATGTGTTGTGTATGTAGTGGTATCACATGATCGGGGGTTTCTTTGTGTACAGGTGTCACATGACCCCATGTGTTGTGTATGTAGAGGTATCACACGATCGGGGGTTTCTTTGTGTACAGGTGTCACATGACCCCATGTGTTGTGTATGTAGAGGTATCACATGATCGGGGGTTTCTTTGTGTCCAGGTGTCACATGACCCCATGTGTTGTGTATGTAGAGGTATCACACGATCGGGGGTTTCTTTGTGTCCAGGTGTCACATGACCCCATGTGTTGTGTATGTAGAGGTATCACATGATCGGGGGTTTCTTTGTGTACAGGTGTCACATGACCCCATGTGTTGTGTATGTAGTGGTATCACATGACTTTTTGGTCGTGTGTATGTATTTGGGTCACATGTTTATATTGCTGGAACAAAGCCGCGGTGATCCTAGCGATGATGTATGCATTGTGGTGACATTCAGAGATGAGTTTTGCTGCATGAAATGGCATCTTATGAATCTCCCTCTCGGACTGACGTCTTCCGCTCTGGCGAGTCCATGATCCATGGAGCCCACAACACATTCTGTTTAATTATAATAATCCCGGATAAATATCCATTGATCTTTAATTAACATTAAGATGATTTAATGTGCCCCTGGAGCATAAAGAGCTCTTAAAATGGTTTAAGCACGGTACATTTCACTTATTCTCGCGGCTTGTTCTTCTCCCTGAGAGGAGACTAATGTTTATCCGACGTGATAGGACAGGCGTTCTCCTGGAAGTTGCCCTCATCGCGCTTGCCTTTAGGGGTCAACATCAACTTTTATTTCTCTTTTGTGGATCTCCCATCCTTCTCTCTGGGCCTGACATGGAACCCCAGAAGTGTCATGGCTACTAAGTTTGTTTTCAGAAAAAAAAAAAAAAAATGTAATCTCTATTCATTATGAAACTTCCTAAAGCAATTTTTGGATGAGATTTAAAGTGTTTCTCCAGCAAGGACTTCTTTTTTTTTTTTCATTTTGCCTACTTTTTGGAAGTGTTAATAAAACCTGTCAGGTTCTTATTTCTGTTTGTGTCCCCCCACTAGGGAGCTTTACTCTCTCTCAATTGTCAATGAAACTAAAAGTGGCAGGAAATCCATAGTTCTACAACTGTCTCCGGAACAAGAGTTTTGAGGAAATATTCCATTGGAGACACCTGACAAGGGCAGTGAAGCCCAATATAAGCTTAAAAAAATGTTAAAAATCTTATTGACCTGCACAAGTTAAATCAAAAAAGTCAGCTGTTCTTACTATACTTGCCCTATCTTTGGTACTATTCCTTGCACACTTACCATACTACGATCCAATGCTGGTACTTGGTTAATGCTGGGAGCCATTCAACCCACTTCTTTTGACCCGGGGCATAATGGGCACCACCTCTGGGGGAGCATCATCAGTCCACCCTGGGCTCACAGGACAAAGGCTGCAAAGAACCAACGCTCGTGTCCTCATCAAGACCACCCACCACCAGTGGTCATTCAGCCCACTTCTTTGACCCAGGGCATCATGGGCACCAACCCTGGGGGGAGGATCATCAATCCACCATGTGGTTACAGGGCAAGGGCTGCAGAAAACCAATGCTTGTACCATCTTCCAGACCACCCACCACCACAAAAAAAACAACAACAATATCATGTGATCCAAGGCCACGTGTAATGGTGCCCCTGCCAGTTGCTGTTGCCGTCACCCAAGGCACAGAGTCTAAGTACGCATTGGTCCTTATCAGAACTCCTATGGAGAAGATGGCCCAGTTTTCTTTGCTGCAAACTGACACTAGGATGTGGCCCACCTAATCTGCCCCACTAGGACGTTGCTAGAACAACCATAAGAGTGGGGTCTAAGCTCTAGTTGGTATTCACCAAAACACCCGAACCAGGTGCGAGACGGAAGTGCTGAGAGGGCTCCCCTTGCGGCTAAGTGCAGTGAACCCCTGGAAGTGGTACAGGGAATGCAGTGCCCAAAGAAGCACGGTTTGCCAGCTGCTGTGGTTTGATTAGCTGATCACCAGAAGGTTGCTGGAACAAGCAAGATGCACTGTAGGGCAGGTGTACTTGCAGAGTACCAGGTGAACTTGGCAGATGGACAATCCGGAAACAGAGCCAGGAACCAAGCCGGAGGTCATGCACGATAAATCCATCAATGTGTGATTCAGGTAGCAGAACTGGGACAAGTCGGGTCATACACGGTTAGACAAGTTGCAGCAGAATCGGTGAGCCAAGCTGAGATCAAACACAGTGGAGCAGACAAGAGCAGGGTCAGTAGTACAAGCCAGAGGTCAAAACAGGAAATCAGGATAACAGGTTAAGCAAGCCAGGTCGGTAACGGGAGGTCAAAGATCAGGGAACACAGGAGAGCTGCCGATTAATCCAGCAATGCAGCAGGTTTATATAGGCCAGGAGGCACCATTGCGTATCTGCGTATGCCCGTTAGCGTTGTTGCTCACCTGCGTATGCCAATACACATAGGAGCGCGCCTGATGCGGCCATGATGGGTGTTGGTAACATTGCCAGTTCTTTGGCTATTTCCCTGACATTAAGGTTGAGATTGGCCAGAGTCCCTTTACTTTACTGCACACTGTCACCAAGTAGTGGTCCACCGGGTCTTCTCACCATGAAGTTGGCTTGAAGGAGGTGGCTATGGACAGGGCTGAGAAGAAGCGAGTAGTCAGGCCCAGGCTAGGGTTGAGGCATGCAGTTGGATAGAGAAAGTAGTCAGGTCAATCCAGGTTGGCAACAGTTTGGCAATTTCACAGGCAAATATTATGGCTCTTTGGACAAGAAAAGCTGTCAATAAAGTATATGTGAACCTTCCTCATTAGAGGACATGTCCAGCGTTGTTACAGAGACCTCTGGAAGTCCTAGCAAGGGTTCTGATAGTAGGTGTTCTGTAAGACCCGGCAGCGATTCTGAGACTACGGTAACACCCAGCCTGGAGTTTGGCTTGGTTACTCTTTTTTGCATAAAAGTATGGGAGTTTTTTGGGGACGTGGCACATTTCCTGGCATTGCTACATACGGCAGCAACATAGCGCGCCGGTTTTGCATGAACCCAAATGGTTGCGGTGTTTACAATTGGACCTGCAGTGGTGTAATATTTGCAACATTTCAGTACTGTGGTTGTTTGCTCCTTACTTCTTATATATGATATATTTCTTCTTCTCATTAATGATTCATAGAGGACCAGGCATTGGCCTGGCTGGTTCTATCGCAGAGTATATGTGCGCCAACACAGTAATAACGTCACGTCATCTGTAGATTGTGGCAAGACTTTGTTTCCGATGGAAGAGTAATGCCGGTTTCCAGGTGCCGTGAATTATTGTAAGCTGGCAGGTGTTTGATTATAATCTTTTCCTTAACAAAGAAATACGCATTGGAGTGTTAAGAGGAGAATGTTCTGGACTATTCTTTACGGAGCCCGGTAATGAGCAATAAATTCCACCTCCACCATCCTTCCATTATTAATTGTCCAGAAGATGAATCTTGTGTGTCCCCTTCCTGCCGATTGCCGAGTTCTGAACCCGGTGGAGATGTGACTATATCACATTATATGGTCCAATTATATCTTTGGTAATTTGGATAACATAAGTGAAATGTCATCTCAGAAGAAACGATATATACTGTGTGTGTATACAGCGGGTAAAATAAGTATTGAACGCGGCGCCATTTTTCTAGGTAAATATATTGGTAAAGGTGCTATTGACATGAAATTTTCCCCCACAGGTCGGTAACAACCCGTGCAATCCATACATACAATGACACCAAAACAAATACGTGCAGAAATGAAGTTCTGTGTAATTAAAATGGAAGGACACGGGAAAAAAATATTGAACACGCTAACTGCATTGGTAATTACCTCCTCCTGTATGGAGAAACTATCGCATGCGTTGCTCGGGTGTGATTTTTGGCCCATTCTTCCACACAGTCTTCAAATCTTGAAGGTTCCGTGGGCCTCTTCTATGAACTCTGATCTTTAGTTCTTACCACAGATTTTCTATTGGATTCAAGTCAGGTGATTGGCTGGGCCATTCTAGACGCTTTATTTTCTTTCTCCTTGGCTTTGTGTTTGGGATCATTGTCTTGCTGAGATGTCCCTCCTCATTTCATCTCCATCATCCTGGTAGATGGCAACAGATTTTTATCACCATTCATCCTTCAAGGGGTTGTAAAGGTAAATGTTTTTTCACCTTAATGCATTCTATGCATTAAGGTGAAAAAACATCTGACAGTGCCTGTGCCCCCCCCAGCCCCCCCGTTTTACTTACCTGACCCCTCAAAAGTCCCGTGCTCGTCCCCCGACGTCCTTTCCACCGTTCAGCCTGGCCGCTGATTGGCTGGAGTGGATGGATGGAAAGCAGTGCAGCCATTGGCTCGCGCTGCTGTCAATCACATCCACTGACGCGGAGCGCCGGGGGCGGGGCCGTGTGATACAGCGAGCAGCTATAGCCGCCGGCCGTATCACGGGAGCACGCCCGCAGGTGCTTCTCGCCATGCGAGGGAGCTTGCATGAACGTGTGAAGCATCTGAGGGAGGAAGCAGAGACAGCCGCCGAGGGACCCCAGAAGAGAAGTTTCGGGGCCACTCTGTGCAAAACGAGCTGCACAGTGGAGGGAAGTATAACATGTTTGTTATTTAAAAAAATTCTCCTTACAATCCCTTTCATTCAATGATATCAGGTTTGCCAGTAGCGTATGCTGGAAAACAGCCCACACCATGATGTTCCCACCTCCAAACCTCACTGTATGGGGTTGTTTTTGGGGTTATGTGACCTCCAAACATGGTGTGTATTATGGCATCCAAAGAGTTCCATTTTGGTCTCAGATTATATTCTCCCAGCGTCTCACAGGCTTGTCTAAATGTTGTGCAGCAAACTTTAAACAAGCTTCACCATGCTTTTTTCTTCAGCAATGGCGTTTTGCATGGTGTGGCATGGCATACAGGCCATGGCGGGGTGAGTGCATTACTTTTTGTGTACCTGCTAATTCCTGGTCTCTCTGAAGCTTTCCACAAGTGGTCCTTGGCTCTTGGACAACTCTTCTGTTAATTCTTTTCACTCCAATGTCCAAAATCTTGGGAGGAGCACTTAATCGTGGCCTGTTTATGGTGAAATTATGTTCTTTCCACTTCCGGATCATAGCCCCAACAGTGCTCACTGGAAAATGTAGACGTTTATAAATCCTTCTGTAACCAATGCCATCAGTGTGTTTTGCAACAATAAGGTTGCAAAGGTCTTGAGAGAGAGCTTTTACCCATCATTAGATATTTCTTGCGTGACACCTTGGTAATGAGACACATTTTTTTTAGACCATCAGGTGAGACTGAACCAGCTGATATTAATTTGCACTGACAAGACATGGGTTGGACTTGATGGACTTGGATGTCTTTTTTCAACCTCACCTATTATAAGGGGTAGGATTGCTTTCTAATTACTGATAGATTTCAGCTGATGTCTTGGCTTTCCATGCCTTTTTTTGCACCTCCCATTCCCCCTACCAGGATGATGGAGATGAAACGAGGAGGGACATTTCATCAAGACAATGATCCCAAACACAAAGCCAAGGAGAATGAAAATAAAGCTGCTAGAATGGCCCAGCCAATCGCCTGACTTGAATCCGATAGAAAATCCATGGAAAGAACAAAAGATCAGAGTTCATAGAAGAGGCCCCTGGGACCTTCAAGGTCTGAAGACCGTGTGGAAGAATGGGCCAAAATCACACCTGAGCAAAGCATGTGACTTATTTCTCCATACAGGAGGAGGTCATTACCAATGCAGTTAGCGTGTTCAATACTTTTCCCCGCGTCCTTCCATTTTTCTTACACAGAAGTTCATTTCTGAACATATTTGTTTTGGTGTCTTTGTATGTATTGGTTGTTACTGACCCTGTGGTGAGAATTTCATTTCAATATCACCTTTACCATTATATCTACCTAGAAAAATGGTGACGTGTTCAAAACCTATTTTACCCGCTGTATGCATATACAATTTATATATATATATATATATATATTAAAATATTCTAAATCGGTTGACAGCCACAAAACCTGAAACACATTGACTGTCAACTTTTGATTCTTTAGGGTGGGAGGTCAATCAATCAGTCATAGGTCAATGGGTTGGTGATGATGGGGGTGGTTTGGAAGAGTTGCCTTCCAATTATTTCTGCCCAACTTAAAAAGAAGGTGGCGGTGAGTCCTTTTTTGGGGGCTTGGGATGCTACCTTTTGGGTACAAGCTTGAGGTAGTTTCCGCATGTACTTGTGAAGGTAGGTGAATAGGAGCAACTGAGAGCCAATGGATGCAAGTTGGAAGGTGAATTTCAATAAACAAATTTAACATTCCAACTTGCATCCATTGGATATCTGGCGCTTCTTTTTACCTACCTTGTCAACTTTTGATATCATTTTTATTTGCAGGATGAAAGTCTGTGGGACCCAATCTTGACGGTTTTGAGATCTCCTCCTTTCACTTCCCATAAAAGGACTTTCACGGGAACGCCATCGGAGTCCCACAAGACGTTAGAGAGCTTCCAATAGTAATCATCCGACTCATTTGGAACATTTTCCAATCTTGGGAGTTCGGCACTCCACCACCATAATTCTGGGTCTCTGAAAAGAACTGCAGAGTATTTTGGTGAATCGTTTATGATGGGGAATTGTTTGTGATGGGGAATTGTTTATGATGGGGAATTGTTTATGATGGGGAATTGTTTGCACTTGCGGTAATTCTTGTCTCCCTTCTGCAAAACGTTCAGCAGTGGATTGATGGGCAGGTAGTTGGGAGGTGGTATTTCCTCTCCTCCTGTTTTATCTATGAAAAGCCCTCACCACTACACCATACCTGCAATGTGGGCCTCATCCACCTGAATGGGTCGTGCTCAGTTGTCGTACCTCCCACTGAATGCGACAGGGTATCATTTTTGCTGCAGTTGCCAAGCAAAGCATCCGCTGCAGCATGTTTACCATCCTTTCCGGCCTCTGTGTTGGGTTAAAAGGGACGGTCGGGGGGTCACACAACAGTCATGGTGGAGGTTGGGTGCAAACACAGTAAACCTCCAAGGCTCCGTTCACACTAGTGGGACTTGCATGCGACTTTGGACACCAAAGTCCCATGACAAGCCGTTCCTCATATCTTCCAATGATAACCATTCATATACGTGCGACTTCAAAGTAATACATGCACTAACTTGTTCTGAGTTTCATGCAACTTGAGGGCCATAGACTTCAACGTTAACCCTCAAAAGTTGCATGAAAGTTATACTGTGCTACAATTCTTTATTTTCACTGATCAAAGCCAAAGTTGTATCCAAGTCGCACCCATCCAAAGTTGCATCAAAATTGCGTGAAAGTCATGCAACTTTGGAGTCCTACAGGTGTGAATGGGGCCTTAAAGTCGCAGCTACTCTGAAAAGGTTCCTGCACTACTTTGGTGCAACATTCTTGCGACTTGAGTGCCATTGTGTAAAGTTGCTCTCCAAATCAGGCGACTTTGGAGTGGCGCGAGTGTGAACCCGAGCCAAAGCCATCATCTTCTGGGCCCAGAGAGCGGATAGCCACTGCAGGGGGCTGATTTACTAAAGTTGTTGAGAATATATATATATATAGAATAAATTGTATACATCCATTCATATAAAAAGTCTCGATCACTATGAATACCCAATCATCTGCGGGTAAACATGGCATTTCTTTTCACCTGATTGGATAATTGAAGTAACACAACTTATGCAAAGATCCTCAACTTCCTTTGTAGATGAGCCTCGCTCTTGGATGGGTGCATCCTGCTGATCTGCAGACGAAGAATCCGTTATAGGGAGCACTGATCCCCGTAGAGGGAGACATGAAATATGAACAAAGCACACCCCTCTATAGTGTGTGCTTGTCTCAGTCCAGAGCACTTAGTGTCATTTCTGTCTGCCGCCTCCTCCTTCTGCTATCTGCATGAGTCACTTCTGACAAGTTTTCCTTACACCGAGGAGATAAAGGGTGACAGGGGAGGGAGTTCCAGCACACAGCCTGTGATTGACAGTCTCAGCTCTGTTTCCTGTGTGCCTCCCATCACCTCTCACTGGGCTCTGCAGTGTGTAACTTCAGCTTCCCACCCGCTGCTTTCTCAAAGCTCAGACAAGCTGTATACATTCTCCTCTTGGAATGGCTGTAGAGAAGAGAAGGCCGCAGATAAACAGGTATAACTTATGTAGGAGGATTTTTTTTTAATCTCGGAGTATCGCCTGAGGCCAGTCACTTCACTGGGTGAATAGAGTTATTGCCCTAAGGCCCAGTTTTCTTGATTAATAACAGCAACACAAAATATCCATGATAAATACTAAGTACTAAATGTGTAGGGATACTGCGTGTAGCATTAAAATTACTGGCAGGGATTCTGGGAGCACCATTGGAAGTACTGGCAGAGATTGTTGAATATCCCAATGTAGTTTCTGGGAGTACCATTAGAAGTAATGGCAGAGATTCTGGCTGCACCTTTGGAAGTACTGACAGAGATTCTGGTACTACTGGTAGGGATTCTGGAAGTACCATTGGAAGTACTGACAGAGATTCTGGTACTACTGGCAGGGATTCTGGAAGTACCATTGGAAGTACTGGCAGAGATTCTGGTACTACTGGCAGGTATTCTGGAAGTACCATTGGAAGTACTGGCAGGGATTCTGAGAGTACCATTGGAATTATTGGCAGAGATTCTGGGACTACTGGCAGGGATGCTGGAAGTACCATTGGAAGTACTGGCAGAATTTCTGGAAGTACCATTGGAAGTACTGGCAGAGATTCTGGGAGCACCAGTGGAAGCACTGGCAGGGATTCTGGGAGCACCATTGGAAGTACTGGCAGGGATTGTTGAATATCCCAATGTAGATTCTGGGAGTACCATTGGAAGTAATGGCAGAGATTCTGGCTGCACCTTTGGAAGTACTGACAGAGATTCTGGTACTACTGGCAGGGATTCTGGAAGTACCATTGGAATTACTGGCAGAGATTCTGGTACTACTGGCACGGATTCTGGAAGTACCATTGGAAGTACTGGCAGAGATTCTGGTACTACTGGCAGGGATTCTGGAAGCATTGGAAGTACTGGCAGAGATTCTGAGAGTACCATTGGAATTATTGGCAGAGATTCTGGGACTACTGGCAGGGATGCTGGAAGTACCGTTGGAAGTACTGGCAGAGATTCTGGTACTACTGGCAGGGATTCTGGAAGTACCATTGGAAGTACTGGCAGAGATTCTGGTACTACTGGCAGGGATTCTGGAAGTACCATTGGAAGTACTGGCAGGGATTCTGAGAGTACCATTGGAATTATTGGCAGAGATTCTGGGACTACTGGCAGGGATGCTGGAAGTACCGTTGGAAGTACTGGCAGAATTTCTGGAAGTACCATTGGAAGTACTGGCAGAGATTCTGGGAGCACCAGTGGAAGCACTGGCAGGGATTCTGGGAGTACCATTGGAAGTACTGGCAGAGATATTTAGAGAAATGGCAAGGATTCTGGGAGTACTGTTGGAAGTACTATCTGGGATTGGTGAAAGTCCCAGCACAGATTCTGGGAGTACCATTGGAGGTACTGGCAGAGCTTCTGGGAGTACTGGCAGGAATTCTGTGATTACCATCGAAAGTACTGGTAGATATTCTGGGAATAACATTGGAAGTATTGGCAGGGATTCTGGGAGCACCATTGGAAGTACTGGTAGGAATTCTGGGAGCACCATTGGAAGTACTGGTAGGGATTCTAGGAAATACTGGCAGGGATTGTTGAAAGTCCCAGCAGGGATTCTGGGAATACCATTTGTAGTCCTGGCAGGGATTTTGGAAGTACTGGCAGGGATTCTGGGAATACCATTGGAAGTACTGGCAGGGATTTTGGAAGTACCATTGGAAGTCCTGGCAGGTATTTTGGTAGTGCCATTGGAAGTCCTGGCAGGGATTTTGGGAGTACCATTGGAAGTCCTGGCACTGGCAGGGATTCTAGGAATACCATTGGAAGTACTGGTAGGGATTCTGGGAGCACCATTGGAAGTACTGGTAGGGATTCTGCGAAATACTGGCAGGGATTGTTGAAAGTCCCAGCAGGAATTCTGGGAATACCATTGGTAGTTCTGGCAGGGATTTTGGGAGTACCATTGGTAGTACTGGCAGGGATTTTGGGAGTACCATTGGAAGTCCTGGCACTGGCAGGGATTCTAAGAATACCATTGGAAGTACTGGTAGGGATTCTGGGAGCACCATTGGAAGTACTGGTAGGGATTCTGCGAAATACTGGCAGGGATTGTTGAAAGTCCCAGCAGGGATTCTGGGAATACCATTGGTAGTTCTGGCAGGGATTTTGGGAGTACCATTGGTAGTACAGGCAGGGATTTTGGGAGTACCATTGGAAGTCCTGGCACTGGGAGGGATTCTAGGAATACCATTGGAAGTCCTGGCAGTGATTTTGGGAGCACCGTTGGAAGTCCTGGCAGGGATTCTGGACATCCCATTGGATGTACTAGTAGGGATTCCGGAATTCTGATTTGTTATCCTGTAGGTAACAGTTTTGGGCCGCAGAAGTAAGCTGACGATCAACCAATGGGGTTACTAACAAGAAGCCAATTGTGTAACTGGAAAATGTCTCCCGCTGCTTCTCAGCCTTATACTGTACATCAGTTAAATTCTGATAAATCCCTGAACCTTGTACTTGTGTCTTGTTTATGTATTGAATCTCTGACTTGTAATTCATCTCTGCAGCGTCCTCCGTATTAATACTTTACGATCCTGATGCGCCCCCGTAGCCGCGTATTATTGTCATCCATCGCTATAATATAGAAGCCGAGCAGACTTTCCGTCCTCAGATCCGGCTGTTGGGATCAGCGGGACGTCCTATCTGCATGATATGAAGGACGTTGCGAGAAAACGCGCGTTTTATTGACGCCTCGCTCATAACCCTTCAGTCTGTAACGGTGTCACATCAAAGCGGTGAAATTTACGACCCTCTTTTGTGTGATTCACATATGTAACGCGCTGTGAAGTGAGCGGGGAGAGCGCGGGCGCCAAGATTTATTTATTCCTATTTTCCTCCTTTATTCGCAGCGCCATATTTAATCTCGCTGTACTTAACATAGATCCGAGCGCCGCACAGAGCGAACCGCGCACCGGCATTGTAATTCTCCCCCTAGTCAAAGCCTGACACTTGTCTTTTGGCTACAAGCACTTCATTTGTGGGTTTTATGGCGAGATGAAAAATATATGAGTATTGTGTGTGGCGAGAGAGGACGCTATTGTCCTGGTCTGCGGGAAATTCTGCTGAATATAAAGATGTGTGAGATCTCCTCGGGAGCCATTTACTGTAGAATGGGAATTATCATTGGAGCCGAATTCCGGCCTCCCCTTCAGTCTTGCACAGTTGTACCGGCTACTGTCCTGGACTGAAATGGCTTCCTCTGATTTCACTGCACACTGTGAGCTTCTCAGCCCACTCAGGTCCGGTCATTTGATCCCCGTCATTGACAGCTGCAGGGGAGAGGAGAGAGCTCTTGACAACAGCTGGTAAAGACTGGAGTGGTGGTGTCACCCATAGGCTTGAATGGCCCATCCGTTATCTGTGATCCCCCTCTCCCCTGCAGCTGCCTCTGACTGACACAGGGGAGCTGGATCACATGCCCGGTGCGGGCTAACAATAGGTAAGCATATACATCTTTCCTACACAGGTTAGTCAGCAATAGGTGTTTGGGGGGGGGGGTTACCAGACCGGGAATCAAACCCGGGTCACAGCGGTTACAGCACTGAATCATAGCCACTAGACTATCAGAGAGAAATGGGGGAGGGGACAGTGTTAGCTGGAGTTAAGCTGGGGAATTCCCCGCTTCCCCGATGACAGCGTGCAGGAGTTCTCCCCGCACCCATTGTCACCTTTTAAAAACGGATCCGCCAACAGAGTTGCATAATTTTTTTTACTGATTGTGTGATTTAAGGTGTGCACCCCCAATTAACCCCTTCAACCCCCCCCACCCGCTACAGTGAGCAGGGGTACTTCTTCCTACAGCCTTAACCCAAGAACGCATTTAGATTAGCTGGACTCTCCCACCGGACAAGCTTTGGATACTTCGGACTGCGGTCTGCTTTCTGCTGCCTCCCTGGTGGTCTTCTCTGAGCACCACACCTCCTGCGCTCAGGTGTGGTGCTCAGACACCACTGACTCTCATTGTCCCTGTTCCATTCTTCAATCAAATGTGAACACCACACCTTGCTGCCCTCCTAGGACTGGGGTAGTCCAGATATGCTGAAATAGTTGACAAACTGGCAGAGGTCCTTATGGTGTTCCTCTACGAAGAGGTCAAGTATGGGCAGTTCCATGCTTGGGCCCTGCAGAAGACTATTCTATTCAGGTGGGACAAGTCTCCTATGCCCTTAGACATCCAGATCCCCTTGGGACACTTTGTAGAGCCTCCCCTCTCTGGTAGCCCTGGTCTCCAATTCTTCAGGCCGGGAAGCCTTTTCTTCCCTCACTGGAAGGGGGTTGTGCCAGACACCAGCCTTTCTGGGTGTGAGGTGGGGGGGGGGGGTTCTGGGTCAAAGGTTGTCCCAGGGCTGTTGGACACTGGAGGAATCTCTGCTCCCTATCGGTGTACTGAAGGCACAGACGGATCAGGATCCAATAGGACAAGCTACGGTTGTGACCTTAGTCAATGACCAGGATGGGACAAGGAGTTTGGCAGTGGCGCTGGAGACTTTGCACATTCCTCAGTGGGCAGATATTCACATGCTGGCTCTCCCCGTCATTTTCAAACACAAGCGTAGTCCACTTGCGGGTGCCTACCTTTGTTGTCAGCCGCTGGATCAGGAGAAGGTCCCTGCACTTGGACATGTCTCGTCAAATTTGCGTGGGCACTCTGGAGGTGGATTTACTGGCTTTCCTTCTCCACAGGAAGGTGCCCAAATTCGTGGTGAGTGCACGGACCCCCATGGCAGATGGAACGTATCTTAACTCTTTTTTTACTCAAGTTGTTTCCTCGCCTGCTGTAGAGGATGGAGGCCGCAGGGTTTTTGGTCATCTGGTGGCCTCTTCGTCACGCCAATGATGTGTGGCTGGTCACAGATGCTCCTTGGCAGGTTTTCCGTCAGAGAGGACCTCCTGTTTCATGGACCGATCTTCCACTCTGCCTTCCCATCTCTGGCTGGCGGCATGGCTCTTGAGAGCCGGGTTCTGTGAGATAGGGGGTTGTCAGGTGCGGTCATCACTTCATTGATGAATGCATGAAAATCTACCTCTAATTTCTCATCACGCCTCAAAGGCCTACATTTCTGAGCGTGAGGCTGGGTGTCCATCTTCACTCCTTCGTGGTGGCTCGGGGCCTTTTTTTTTCAATGGGGAGTTGAGCAATAAGCTTGCCTTGTGTATCATTCAGGGCCAGGTTCCTTCCTTGGTGATCTCCCTTCCAAGTAGCTTGGCCCAGGTCCATCCGCCTCCTCATCCATGGGGTTCACCTTGTCATGTCTCCTTTCTGTTCTCCTTGCTGCTGTGGGACCTAAACCTGGCTTTTTGGGTCCTCCCAGAAGCTTCTCTTTGGGAGTTTTAGGGATATTCCTCTACTTGAACCTTTTTCGAAAACTTACCGTCTGGTCGCCATTACTTCCGCACGGTGGTACCATGGCTGTCCTGCTGGTCTTCCTGTTTGTCTTGTGCTGGGATGAGGTGTTTCTCTGTTTATGTCCCTCTTTCCTTTCTGAAGGGGAATCCCCTTGGCTTTCATAGACCTTAGGTCCCCTGCTCCCACATTCCTATATGCACTGGGATCCAGCACTCCTGTGCCTTGTTGGAGGCATGCATTGTCAGTTTGAGGTGCTCCCCTTTGTATTGGCCTCCATGCCTAGGGTGTTTTCCCAAACTGCTAGGCTCGGGTCCTGGCATTGCAGAGACGGCGAAGGTTTGCTATGATCGGCTATCCGACGGCTTCCTTGTGCGACCAGTGTCTCGTGCTTGCTCTGATGTGGCGCTCTCAGCAGGAGGTTGGCTAGGTATTTGTCCTTGAGATGTCCGCCTTAACCCAACCAGGCGTTTGGATTATCTGGGGCTCATTCTCAGCTCGGTGCAGACCAAAACTTGCCTCCCACCAGGCAAGGTTCGGAAACGCTGACGGTCTCGGCATTCTCTGTGGTCACTATGCAGCAAGGGAGCCGCTTGGCAGAGGACCTGGAAGACCATGATGAGCACTGTAGTAGCTCGAACTACTACACAGCGGTCCCTCAGGTATGAGATGGAAAAATACGCATCGTGCCAAGCTGACCAAGATCATTCGCCTCTAACCACATATCGCATTTTTGGAATTTCGTGTCCATCCCACTGCCCTGTTCCAGGGAAAGGACCTATCGTAGCTTGCGGTTTGGCAGGTGCACGCTGCAGTTTTGACCTTGTCCAGCAGACATGCGGAGGGTGCACAGTGCAGACTCCATGCAGCCTGTTTATAGCACGTTCCATCGTCAGTGAGACAGAAGATATTCGGCTTTTTTTTTTTCCTGAAGATTTCCTGGCACTGCGGCCTCTTATTTCCCCGATCTGCTCACGTTCCTGATATATTACCGGCATATAAAAAGCAGATCGTACCAGAGAAACACATTTACTGCCTTAAAAAGGGTAACGGTCATATTTATTATCATTGTGCTTTTATGATTTTATTTTATTATTCTTTTATTAAATACATAAGGAGAACGAACGCCGCGCAGGAGGAGGAGGAAGAAGAAGAAGGAGGCGTAATTCACCACCGCAATCTGCCGAGTCAGGATCCTGAGCCGGCACAATCGCCGATTCCGTTCCCCAGGAACTGGCTGGCACTGCCGCGCGTGTCTGACGAAGGACACCCCGCCCGACGCTTGTAAACTACTGATGGCGCTACAACCGCCCACAGGAATACTTCTTCTGTCCTCAATGGCTCATTTCTTGTTAGAATTTAACCCCTTGCTGATGACAATACACACACATATTTATATATATATATATAATGTCTCTATTGCTGAAGAGAACATTTCCTTGTTGAGCTGAGCTTTTCAGGTCACGTGATATTGACATCACACATGTGGGCGTGTATACAGATCCTAAATGACAGCCCAGTCCCTCCCTCCCTCCTCCTCTTTGCCCAGTAACTAAAAAAGAACACAGTGGGTGGGATGTCACATCTTGATTGATATACGATCCGCCTCCAAGAACAGCATGAGGATACAGGCTGTAGTGAAAATCTCCTCCTACCTGAGCACTCAGCAGTCTCTGCAGTTTATCATGTGACCGTGGTATACAGATCGGCCAAAAAGGTATGTTTTCATCTTTTCCCTGGGCGGTGGGTGATCTTGCTCTGGCACTGGCTCTATGACAGTCTCAGTCTCTGTGCTGGGGAGCGTGCAGTGAGCGTGCACCCATTGGATGCATATGTATTAGAGCTGCCATGACGAGTCGACGTAATCGATTACGTCAACTACAAAAATGCGTTGACGTGCGTGCAGGGCGTCGATGCGTCACAGTGCTTAGCATCTACCGCTGGCCTCCGTGCTGCCGTCCCCCTCTCTTCTCCCCTTCCATGCCGCCGTCCCCCTCTCTTCAGCCCCCTCCATGCCGCCGTCCCCCTCTCTTCTCCCCTTCCGTGCCGCCGTCCCCCTCTCTTCTCCCCTTCTGTGCCGCCGTCCCCCTCTCTTCTCCCCTTCCGTGCCGCTGTCCCCCTCTCTTCAGCCCCCTCCATGCCGCCGTCCCTAGGGGTGCAACGGATCGTCACCGATCCTTGATCCGAACGGGTCACCCCGCTTGGATCGGCACATGCCGCGATCCGTGGTCTCGGCCTTAGGAGAGGCCGCGGCTTTGGCCTAGCTCTGAAGCGGCGGCCATCTTTCTACACCCAGGCGTTTACAATGTAATCGCTCCGACAGAGCGATCACTTGTAAACAAACCGGCGTCCTGAGATGACGCCGGTTTCTCTCTCCCCTCTCTGTACTGATCTGTGCAGTGGAGGGGAGAGATCGGATGGAAGCAGCCATTCCTCCATACCCAGCCAATACTCTGCCAATACAATACCCAATACTTTGCCAATACAATACCCAATACTCTACCAATACAATACCCAATACTCTGCCAGCCAATGCAATACCCAATACGCTGCCAGCCAATGCAATACCCAATACTCTGCCAATACAATACCCAATACTCTGCCAATACAATACCCAATACTCTGCAATGCAATACCCAATACTCTGCCAGCCAATGCAATACCCAATATGCTGCCAGCCAATGCAATACCCAATATGCTGCCAGCCAATACAATACAATACTCTGCCAGCCAATACAATACTCTGCCAGCCAATACTCTCAAGGTTGTCCAAAGGATTAATTAGCTAATCAAAAAAACCCACTAGATTCATTAAAAATAAAAAATAAATAAAAATAATCGGATAGTCGTTGACTAATCGAAAAAAATAATCGATAGATTAGTCGACAGACAAATTAATCGTTAGTTGCAGCTCTAATATGTATGGCAGGAAAAAGAGGGCGGGCTTTACGGCACAGATGTGCCCCCCCCCCCGGTCTCCAGTATCGATCAGGAGCCGGTGCCAAGAGTTTAAACTTTCAGCTTCAATGTAGAACAATGTCGCCACACCTGAAAATTTCCGTAGCCATTGTTACCTTTCTCGCATTCTTTTTATTATTATTATTTTTTTCATTATTGTAATCCACCTGCGAGTCCTTTGTGTTGAGTGGAAGGATGCAATAATCTGTATAAATGGCTTTATTAGCGGCCCGCAGCTGTACGTCTACCCGCAGAGCCGCGCTCCTCCTCGCAGGTTCCTCGCAGTTCACGTTCCTGATAAAATATATCGCCTGAGAAAAAAAAAAAAAAAAAAAAACACAAGATGATGTTTGTTCTGCCTAATTATCACAAGTGTTGCTTTACGAGGATTGCTGCACATTATGCTTTTATTGTGCTGTAATTATAGCAGCAGCCTGTGGTCTGTGCCATAAAAAGAGCAAAAAAATGGCTCATTATCCCGGGAAAGAAAGCTTTTCCTCCTGTTTTTATTATTGTTATCCCCCCCTCCCCCCCTCCCAGCCCCCCTCCCCCCCCACCACCACCACCCCTCTTTTGTTTTAATTTTCCAAGCAGTAGAATTGTCTGCTAATCCTGTGAGGGGTCGGCTCTTTAACTCTTTCCGGAGTCCTCGGCGCCCTCAGAGAACAGGACGGGGCGGCATTCGGAGCAGATGTTCCTCAATCGCCCCAAATTGTGGCGGTCTTTAAACAGTTTAGGTTTCTGGTATTGCCGGGGGGGGGGGGCGCCAGTGCGTCCAAAACCATGGCTCCTTTTATTTTATTTTTTCCTGTATTTTAAAAGAAAAGTAGGGGGCTTTTTTGGGGGGAATCACACTTGCCTGGGTGGATGCAGCATCTGCCACCCACCTGCTCTTAATTCTAAGAACCGAGCGATCTAACACTGCCGATCGCCCGATTCTCAGGATTCCCTGAGCAGAGAGCTGGTGATGGTCAGTCACTGGCTCTCTGTTCTGCCCCCCCCTGCACTCACTGGAGCACTGGGCTGTAGAGGGGACAGAAGCAGCCGGCTCAGGCTCTCATCGGCTCTCTGTTCTGCCCCCCCCTGCACTCACTGGAGCACTGGGCTGTAGAGGGGACAGAAGCAGCCGGCTCAGGCTCTCATCGGCTCTCTGTTCTGCCCCCCCCTGCACTCACTGGAGCACTGGGCTGTAGAGGGGACAGAAGCAGCCGGCTCAGGCTCTCGGTGGCTAACTGCTCTTTGTCCCATTCACCCACTGGAGCACTGGCTGTAAAGGAGGCGGGAGCGGCTGGCTCAGGCTCTTAGCGGCTCTCTGCTCTACCACCCCCCCCCCCCCCACTCACTGGTGCGCTGGGCTGTTAAGGGGGTGGGAGCAGCTGGCTCAGGCTCTTAGTGGCTCTCTGCTCCGCATCCCCTTTGCCCACTGGAGCACTGGCTGTAAAGTGGGCGGGAGAGGCCGGCTCAGGCTCTTAGTCGCTCTCTGCTCTACCACCCCGACCCCCCTCCCCCCGTGCTCACTGGATCTTTGGACTGTAGAGGAGGCAGCCGGCTCAGGCTCTTAGCGGCTCTCTGCTCTGCCCCCGCTCTCACTGGAGCACTGGGCTGTAGAGGGGACGGGAGCGGCCGACTCAGTCACTCTGCTCTGCGTCCCCCCCCCCCGCACTCACTGGAGCAACGGGCTGTAAAGGGGATGGAAGCAGCCGGCTCAGGCTCTCAGCGGCTCTCTGCTCTGCCCCCCTCTGCACTCACTGGAGCACTGGGCTGTAGTGGGGGTGGGAGCAGCCGGCTCAGGCTCTCATCGGCTCTCTGCTCTGCCCCCTCTGCACTCACTGGAGCGCTGGGCTGTAGTGGGGACGGGAGCAGCTGACTCAGGCTTTCAGTGGCTCTCTGCTCTGCCCCCCCTGCATTCACTGGAGTGCTGGGCTGTAGAGGGGGCAGGAGCAGTCGGCTCAGGCTCTCAGCGGCTCTCTGCTCTGCCCCCCTGCATTCACTGGAGTGCTGGGCTGTAGAGGGGTCAGGAGCGTCCGGCTCAGGCTCTCAGCGGCTCTCTGCTCTGCCCCCCTGCATTCACTGGAGTGCTGGGCTGTAGAGGGGTCAGGAGCGGCCGGCTCAGGCTCCCAGCGGCTCTCTGCTCTGCCCCCTCCTGTGCTCACTGGAGCTCTGGGCTGTAGAGGGGACGGTAGTTCCCTAGTTTGTGCTTTAAACATGACCAGTCACCGACAATTTTGAAAAAGAAAACAATATTTTTTACTTTCTGCTATCAAACACATCCAATAAAAAAATGTAAAAAATAGAATTTCGTCATTAATTTAGGCGAATACGTATTATTCTATATATTTTTGGTAAAAACAAAACAATAAGCTTATATTGATTGGTTTGCGCAAATGTTATAGCGTCTACAAACTGTGGGATAGATTTATTTACTTTTACTAGTAATGGCGGCAATCAGCGACTTATAGCGGGACTGCGACATTGCGGCAGACATTCTGACACTTAGAGGAGACCAGTGACACTAATACAATGATCAGTGCTTAAAAAAAATGCACTGTCACTGTACTAAAGACACTGGCTGGGAAGGGGGGTTAACATCGGGGGCGGTCAAAGGGTTAACTTTGTGAAGTTGAAGTAGATTTGATCCCAATCGGTGAAAGCTCATAGAAGCTGTAAGACCCGTCCAAACCTGGGCAGAAAGACGGGCAGAAACGCGCATTTCTGCAAACGCGCTAAAAAATGCTTACGCTGCAGTTATTTCCTCATCGCACCCCAAAAACGTGTGTAGCATTTGTGCGTTTTCCATGTATAAAAAAAAAGAAATGCACAAAAATGGCCGTCGCGAAACGCGCTTGGCTCCGTGCCGCATTTTTTGGAGAGCAGAGGGAGGCCCATTCAGATGAATGGCTCGCCGCTCCCAAAAACGCACCATAGAAACGCACTGCAGCGTCGCTCGTTTGTGAACGCGGCCTGACATACAATGCGAAACATTCTTTCCAGTATGATTTAAAAGGGTAAATAAACCCAAATGATAAACTTTTCCGATTGGCTACATTTGATCTGTTAAAAATACTGTTATGTCTTTAATCTCACACTCCTCCGTGTTTAAAGTTACATTAAAGTTTTTTTTTTTTTTTTTTTTTTTTTTAACACCTTCAAATTTGCATTTTTTTTTTTTTTTTTTTGCTAGAAAATTATCTAAAAACTTTTTATATAATTTTGAAAATGGAGACCCTTTAAAATTAAATGTAAGTTGGCAGTTGCAATTTTTTGATTAATGAAATTAATTAATAAATGTATTAATTTTATTTAATACATTTTTTCGTTTTTTTTTTTATTTTTTGTTGCAAGTTCCATAGATGTGAATCCGATGAATGAGACCTCATAGAAGCTTCAACATATCATTTTAAACATTGTTTCCAGTCCAAAAAAAACAAAACCAAAACAAAAACCTGTTGATCCTGCCAGAAATGTTGTGATCTGATAACTTCCTGTGTTTTTTCTGTCTGTGCTGCACTCTTATGCCGCGTACACGCGGTCGGATTTTCCGACGGGAAATGTTCGATCGCAGCTTGTTGTCGGGAATTCCGACCGCGTGTGGGCTCCATTTGCCGACAATTTAAAAATTTCCCGGCACAACAAGTGGGGAAAAAAGTAGCAATTTTTTTAAAGTAACTTTGATATAAGTGGATGAGTGTAATGCGGCGTACACACGATCGCACATCGATCGCTCATTGATTGAACATCGATCGCTCATTGATCGCACATCGATCGCTCATTGATTGCACATCGATCGCTCATTGATCGCACATCGATCGCTCATTGATTGCACATTGATCGCTTATTGATCGCTCATTTTTCACTCATTTTTCGCTCATTGATCGCACATTGATCGCACATTGATCGCTTATTGATCGCTCATTTTTCGCTCATTGATCGCACATTGATCGCACATTGATCGCACATTGATCACACATTGATCACACATTGATCTCTCATTGATCTCTCATTGATCGCCCATTGATCGCTTATTGATCGCTCATTTTTCACTCATTTTTCGCTCATTGATCGCACATTGATCGCACATTGATCGCACATTGATCACACATTGATCACACATTGATCTCTCATTGATCTCTCATTGATCGCCCATTGATCGCACATTGATTGCACATTGATCGCTCATTGATCGCTCATTGATCCTCGCACATTGATCGCACATTGATCGCACATTGATCGCTCATTGATCGCACATTGATCGCACATTGATCGCTCATTGATCGCACATTGATCGCACATTGATCGCACATTGATCGCACATTGATTACACATTGATTACACATTGATCGCACATTGATTACACATTGATCGCTCATTGATCGCACATTGATCGCACAATGATCGCTCATTGATCGCACATTGATCGCTCATTGATCGCACATTGATCGCACATTGATCGCTCATTGATCGCACATTGATCGCACATTGATCGCACATTGATCGCACATTGATTACACATTGATTACACATTGATCGCACATTGATTACACATTGATCGCTCATTGATCGCACATTGATCGCACAATGATCGCTCATTGATCGCACATTGATCGCTCATTGATCGCACATTGATTGCTAATTGATCGCACATTGATCGCTCATTGATCACACATTGATCGCTCATTGATTGCACATTGATCGCTAATTGATCGCACATTGATCGCACATTGATCGCTCATTGATCGCTCATTGATCGCACATTGATCGCTAATTGATCGCTAATTGATCGCACATTGATCACTCACACATTGATCGCACATTGATCGCTCATTGATCGCACATTGATCGCACATTGATCGCTCATTGATCGCACATTGATCGCACATTGATCGCACATTGATCGCACATTGATCGCACATTGATTACACATTGATTACACATTGATCGCACATTGATTACACATTGATCGCTCATTGATCGCACATTGATCGCACAATGATCGCTCATTGATCGCACATTGATCGCTCATTGATCGCACATTGATTGCTAATTGATCGCACATTGATCGCTCATTGATCACACATTGATCGCTCATTGATTGCACATTGATCGCTAATTGATCGCACATTGATCGCACATTGATCGCTAATTGATCGCTAATTGATCGCACATTGATCGCTCATTGATCACACATTGATCGCTTATTCCGACAACAAAATCCATGGATTTATTTCCGACGGATGTTGGCTCAAACTTGTCTTGCATACACGCGGTCACACAAATCTTGTCGGAAATTCCGATCGTGTGTACACAATTCCCACGCACAAAGTTCCACACATGCTCGGAATCGAGCAGAAGAGCCACGCCGGCTATTGAACTTCAGTTTTTTTCGACTTTTCGTACGCGTTGTACGTCACCGCGTTCTTGACGTTTGCAGCGTTCTTGACGTTCGCAATTTCCGACAAGATTTGTGTGACCGTGTGTATGCGAGACAAGTTTGAGCCGACGTCCGTCGGAAATAAATCCCATGGATTTTGTTGTTGGAATGTGTGATCAATGGGCGATCAATGTGTGATCAATGAGCGATCAATGTGCGATCAATGAGCGATCAATGTGCGATCAATGTGTGAGCGATCAATGTGCGAGGATCAATGAGCGATCAATGTGCGATCAATGTGCGATCAATGAGAGATCAATGAGAGATCAATGAGAGATCAATGTGCGATCAATGTGCGATCAATGTGCGATCAATGAGCGATCAATGTGCGATCAATGAGAGATCAATGAGAGATCAATGAGAGATCAATGAGAGATCAATGAGCGATCAATGTGCGATCAATGTGCGATCAATGAGCGATCAATGAGCGATCAATGTGCGAAGTACGCCGCATTACACTCATCCACTTATATCAAAGTTAGTTTAAAAAATTGCTACTTTTTTCCCCACTTGTTGTGCCGGGAAAATTTTTAAGCTTTTGCAAACAGTAAAATCTGCATTTGTTTTCTAAAATCTTTCATAGAACCCCCAACCAGTATATATTTCTGAAAGCAGAGACCCTGGCGACTAAAATGGTGGTATTTACAATTTTTTTTTTGGTGCACTTTGGCCACACCCACTATTCTGTGCAGTTTGGGGGGGGGGGGGGTGGGGGGGGGGGCTCTGTGTTTGAGCCTCTGCACCTATTCTCTGAGGGAAAACAGCCCTGGATACGTTTATTTACTCTTACAGAAGTTTTGGCTTCCGATTCAATTTCATGTTTAATTTTAAGCAAATGAAAAATGGCGGTTAATGAAATTATATGAAGTCAATACAAATGAGATTCAATTTATTTTTACATTCCATTAGTAAACATGACCCCAAGTGTCCAAACGACAGCCGGGACTTGTGCAATGGGCCCTGTGAACACAAAAGCTGCTTCTTTCACAAAATGGGCCATTTGACACAGTGTTTATAAACACTGATCAGATGGGAGATGGAGAGACGCAAAGTAACATTGTTTATAAACACTGATCAGACGGGAGATGGAGAGATGCAAAGTAACATTGTTTATAAACATTAATCAGACAGGAGATAGAGAGATGCAAAGTAACATTTTTTTGTAAACATTGATCAGACCGGAGATAGATCTAAAGTAACAATGTTTATAAACATTGTTCAGACGGAAGAGAGATACAGAGTAACATTGTTTATAAACATTGATCAGATGGGAAATAGAGAGATTAAGTAACGTTGTTTGGAAGCGTGTCGGAGAAGTTCCGAGTATTCGTTTTCTATTTAGGATTTTTCATTCATCTGCAAATGATGTCAGTAAAACCAACCTGAAAAAAAAAATATTTTTTACTATAATTTGTTCCTATTTAACCCCTTATTGCCCCCCGTAGGTTTCCTCCAATTATCCTTAATTAGCTCCTCCTCCTCCTGGCCCCTTAAATATTATTTCCCGCTATTTTTATATATTTTTTTTTTCTACCCAATAACTTTAAACTTTTTTTATTTTATTTTATTTTTTTAAATTAATTTTGTTGGTTACATTTTTTTTGATAGATACAAAGTAACGTTGTTTATAAACATTGATCTGACAGAAGAGAGGAAGATACAAAGTAACATTATTTATAAATATTGATCAGACGGGAGTTAGAGAGATACAAAGTAACATTGTTTATAAACACTGCTCAGATGTGGATATAGAGAGATATAAAGTAACATTGTTTATAAATATTGATCATACAGGAGATAGAGAGATACAAAGTAACATTGTTTATAAACATTGATCATACAGGAGATAGAGAGATACAAAGTAACATTGTTTATAAACATTGTTCATACAGGAGATAGAGAGATGCAAAGTAACATTGTTTATAAACATTGATCATACAGGAGATAGAGAGATACAAAGTAACATTGTTTATAAACATTGTTCATACAGGAGATAGAGAGATGCAAAGTAACATTATTTATAAACATTGATCATACAGGAGATAGAGAGATACAAAGTAACATTGTTTATAAACATTGATCAGACAGGAGAGATAGAGAGATACAAAGTAACATTGTTTATAAACATTGATCAGACAGGAGAGATACAAAGTAACATTGTTGATAAATATTGATCATACAGGAGATAGAGAGATACAAAGTAACATTGTTTATAAACATTGTTCATACAGGAGATAGAGAGATGCAAAGTAACATTGTTTATAAATATTGATCATACAGGAGATAGAGAGATTCAAAGTAACATTGTTTATAAACATTGATCAGACAGGAGATAGAGAGATACAAAGTAACATTGTTTATAAACATTGATCAGACAGGAGATAGAGAGATACAAAGTAACATTGTTTATAAACATTGATCAGACGGGAGATAGAGAGATACAAAGTAACATTGTTTATAAACATTGATCATACAGGAGATAGAGAGATGCAAAGTAACATTGTTTATAAATATTGATCATCTGGTGACATCATCAATAATATCTGCATATTATTACAAAGCGGATCTGTAATTGCCGATTGGTGTTCCGGTGAATGTTGCGATCAAAGCGGGTGAGCGGCGGCGGTGGCGGCGGCGGCTGGGGAGGGGGGGGGGGGGGGGTTTGCAGCCAGCTGGTAATTCATTGATTGATTGAGTAAATGCTCCGCGAGTTTCAATCGATGAGCCATTGAGATAAGTGAGATTTTCACATTCACATCATGCCGGGTGAAAGCTGTTTTGTGCAGACAGAACATTGTGTGTGACGAGGGGGCGGCGGGCAGGCGGGGGAGGAGCGCCCGGGTCCTGTGCTGCCCCTATGGACTCACACTTTAGGCTTTGTACTAACAGATGTATAAAGTATACAGTGTGTGACCCCCTCACCTCGTAAAACAACCCCCCGGACAGCTTCAAGTAGAAATTCAAGGCAAAAAATGTGTGTGTGTGTGTATATATATATATAATATAGACACTATATTCCCAAAAGTATTGGGACACCTGCCTTTACACACACATGACCTGTAATGACCCCCCCCCCCAGTCTTAGTCCGGAGGGTTCAATATTGAGTTGGCCCTTTGCAGCTATAACAGCTTCACCTCTTCTGGGAAGGCCGTCCACAAGGTTTAGGAGATGTGTCTATGGGAATGTCTGACCATTCTTCCAGAAGAGCATTTGTGAGGTCAGGCACTGATGTTGGACGAGAAGGCCTGGCTCGCAGTCTCCGCTCTAATTCATCCCAAAGGTGTTCGGTTGAGGTCAGGACTCTGTGCAGGCCAGTTAAGTTCCTCCACCCCAAACTGCCCTATCCATGTTTTTTTGGACCTTGCTTTGTGCACTGGTGCGCAGTCCCCAAACTGCCCCCACAAAGTTGGGAGCATGAAATTGTACAAAATGTCTTGGTATGATGACGCCTCAAGAGTTCCCTTCAGTGGAACTAAGGGGCCAATCCCAACCCCTGGAAAACAACCCCCCACACCATAATCCCCCCCCACCCCACACCATAATCCCCCCTCCCCCAAATGATTTGGACCAGTGCACAAAGCATTCCCATAGACAGCCTCCTAAACCTTGTGGACGGCCTTCCCATGAGAGGTGAAGCTGTTATAGCTGCAAAGGGCCAACTCAATATTGACCCCTCCGGACTAAGACTGGGATGTCATTAAAGGTCATGTGCGTGTAAAGGCAGGTGTCCCAATACTTTTGGTAATATAGTATAAATACATTTTTATTTTATTCTTAAGTCTTTTTTAAAAAATATTTAAAGGTATTATATAACCTCTGTTCTCAGCTGCATAAGGAACATAGGTGGGGGAGGTGGGGGGGGGGGGGGGAGACTGCTGGGGGTGGGTGGTGTTAGCATGGGGCATAGAAAGAGCAGTACATTAATCTTCCCAGTGAAGAGCTGTGAAGGGGGCTATGTGCAGAGTGCAGAGTTCAGGGGTTCATTATGCGAATAGTTCAGGGGCACGCTATGTGCAGAGCTCAGGGGCGCGCTATGTGCAGAGTTCAGGGGTCCATTATGCGAATAGTTCAGGGGTACGCTATGTGCATATTTCAGGGGTCCATTATGCACAGAGTGCAGAGTTCAGGGGCGCAGTATGTGCAGAGTTCAGGGGCGCGCTATGTGCAGAGTTCAGGGGCTCGCTATGTGCAGAGTTCAGGGGTATTCTATGTGCATATTTCAGGGGTCCATTGTGCACAGAGTGCAGAGTTCAGGGGCGCGCTATGTGCAGAGTTCAGGTACGCGCTATGTGCAGAGTTCAGGGGCGCGCTATGTGCAGAGTTCAGGGGCGTACTATGTGCAGAGTTCAGGTGCACGCTATGTGCAGAGTTCAGGGGCGCACTATGTGCAGAGTTCAGGGGCGCGCTATGTGCAGAGTTCAGCTGCGCGCTATGTGTAGAGTTCAGGTGCGCGCTATGTGTAGAGTTCAGGGGCTCGCTATGTGCAGAGTTCAGGGGTATTCTATGTGCATATTTCAGGGGTCCATTATGCACAGAGTGCAGAGTTCAGGGGCGCAGTATGTGCAGAGTTCAGGGGCGCGCTATGTGCAGAGTTCAGGGGCACGCTATGTGCAGAGTTCAGGGGCTCGCTATGTGCAGAGTTCAGGGGTATTCTATGTGCATATTTCAGGGGTCCATTGTGCACAGAGTGCAGAGTTCAGGGGCGCGCTATGTGCAGAGTTCAGGTACGCGCTATGTGCAGAGTTCAGGGGTGCGCTATGTGCAGAGTTCAGGGGCGTACTATGTGCAGAGTTCAGGTGCACGCTATGTGCAGAGTTCAGGGGCGCGCTATGTGCAGAGTTCAGGTACGCGCTATGTGCAGAGTTCAGGGGCGCGCTATGTGCAGAGTTCAGGGGCGCGCTATGTGCAGAGTTCAGGGGCGCGCTATGTGCAGAGTTCAGGGGCGTACTATGTGCAGAGTTCAGGTGCACGCTATGTGCAGAGTTCAGGGGCGCACTATGTGCAGAGTTCAGGGGCGCGCTATGTGCAGAGTTCAGGGGCGCGCTATGTGCAGAGTTCAGGGGCGCGCTATGTGCAGAGTTCAGCTGCGCGCTATGTGTAGAGTTCAGGTGCGCGCTATGTGTAGAGTTCAGGGGCTCGCTATGTGCAGAGTTCAGGGGTATTCTATGTGCATATTTCAGGGGTCCATTATGCACAGAGTGCAGAGTTCAGGGGCGCAGTATGTGCAGAGTTCAGGGGCGCGCTATGTGCAGAGTTCAGGGGCACGCTATGTGCAGAGTTCAGGGGCTCGCTATGTGCAGAGTTCAGGGGTATTCTATGTGCATATTTCAGGGGTCCATTATGCACAGAGTGCAGAGTTCAGGGGCGCGCTATGTGCAGAGTTCAGGGGCGCACTATGTGCAGAGTTCAGGGGCGTACTATGTGCAGAGTTCAGGTGCACGCTATGTGCAGAGTTCAGGGGCGCACTATGTGCAGAGTTCAGGGGCGCGCTATGTGCAGAGTTCAGGGACGCGCTATGTGCAGAGTTCAGGGGTGCGCTATGTGCATATTTCAGGGGTCCATTATGCACAGAGTGCAGAGTTCAGGGGCGCGCTATGTGCAGAGTTCGGGGGCGCGCTATGTGCAGAGTTCGGGGGCGCGCTATGTGCAGAGTTCAGGGGCGTGCTATGTGCAGAGTTCAGGTGCACGCTATGTGCAGAGTTCAGGGGCGCGCTATGTGCAGAGTTCAGCGGCGCGCTATGTGCAGAGTTCAGGGGCGCGCTATGTGCAGAGTTCAGGGGCGCGCTATGTGCAGAGTTCAGGGGCGCGCTATGTGCAGAGTTCAGGGGAGCGCTATGTGCAGAGTTCAGGGGCGCGCTATGTGCAGAGTTCAGGGGCGCGCTATGTGCAGAGTTCAGGGGCGCGCTATGTGCAGAGTTCAGGGGCGCGCTATGTGCAGAGTTCAGGGGCGCGCTATGTGCAGAGTTCAGGGGCGCGCTATGTGCAGAGTTCAGGGGCGCGCTATGTGCAGAGTTCAGGGGCGCGCTATGTGCAGAGTTCAGGGGCGCGCTATGTGCAGAGTTCAGGGGCGCGCTATGTGCAGAGTTCAGGGGCGCGCTATGTGCAGAGTTCAGGGGCGCGCTATGTGCAGAGTTCAGGGGCGCGCTATGTGCAGAGTTCAGGGGCACGCTATGTGCAGAGTTCAGGGGCTCGCTATGTGCAGAGTTCAGCGGCGCGCTATGTGCAGAGTTCAGGGGCGCGCTATGTGCAGAGTTCAGGGGCGCGCTATGTGCAGAGTTCAGGGGCGCGCTATGTGCAGAGTTCAGGGGCGCGCTATGTGCAGAGTTCAGGGGCGCGCTATGTGCAGAGTTCAGGGGCGCGCTATGTGCAGAGTTCAGGGGTGCGCTATGTGCAGAGTTCAGGGGCGCGCTATGTGCAGAGTTCAGGTGCGCGCTATGTGCAGAGTTCAGGGGCGCGCTATGTGCAGAGTTCAGGGGCGCGCTATGTGCAGAGTTCAGGGGCGCGCTATGTGCAGAGTTCAGGGGCGCGCTATGTGCAGAGTTCAGGGGCGCGCTATGTGCAGAGTTCAGGGGCGCGCTATGTGCAGAGTTCAGGGGCGCGCTATGTGCAGAGTTCAGGGGCGCGCTATGTGCAGAGTTCAGGGGCGCGCTATGTGCAGAGTTCAGGTGCGCGCTATGTGCAGAGTTCAGGGGCTCGCTATGTGCAGAGTTCAGGGGTATTCTATGTGCATATTTCAGGGGTCCATTATGCACAGAGTGCAGAGTTCAGGGGCGCGCTATGTGCAGAGTTCAGGGGCGCGCTATGTGCAGAGTTCAGGGGCGCGCTATGTGCAGAGTTCAGGGGCGCGCTATGTGCAGAGTTCAGGGGTGCGCTATGTGCATATTTCAGGGGTCCATTATGCACAGAGTGCAGAGTTCAGGGGCGCGCTATGTGCAGAGTTCGGGGGCGCGCTATGTGCAGAGTTCAGGGGCGTGCTATGTGCAGAGTTCAGGTGCACGCTATGTGCAGAGTTCAGGGGCGCGCTATGTGCAGAGTTCAGGGGCGCGCTATGTGCAGAGTTCAGGGGCGCGCTATGTGCAGAGTTCAGGGGCGCACTATGTGCAGAGTTCAGGGGCGTACTATGTGCAGAGTTCAGGTGCACGCTATGTGCAGAGTTCAGGGGCGCACTATGTGCAGAGTTCAGGGGCGCACTATGTGCAGAGTTCAGGGGCGCGCTATGTGCAGAGTTCAGGGACGCGCTATGTGCAGAGTTCAGGGGTGCGCTATGTGCATATTTCAGGGGTCCATTATGCACAGAGTGCAGAGTTCAGGGGCGCGCTATGTGCAGAGTTCGGGGGCGCGCTATGTGCAGAGTTCAGGGGCGTGCTATGTGCAGAGTTCAGGTGCACGCTATGTGCAGAGTTCAGGGGCGCGCTATGTGCAGAGTTCAGCGGCGCGCTATGTGCAGAGTTCAGGGGCGCGCTATGTGCAGAGTTCAGGGGCGCGCTATGTGCAGAGTTCAGGGGCGCGCTATGTGCAGAGTTCAGGGGCGCGCTATGTGCAGAGTTCAGGGGCGCGCTATGTGCAGAGTTCAGGGGCGCGCTATGTGCAGAGTTCAGGGGCGCGCTATGTGCAGAGTTCAGGGGCGCGCTATGTGCATATTTCAGGGGTCCATTATGCACAGAGTGCAGAGTTCAGGGGCGCGCTATGTGCAGAGTTCGGGGGCGCGCTATGTGCAGAGTTCAGGGGCGTGCTATGTGCAGAGTTCAGGTGCACGCTATGTGCAGAGTTCAGGGGCGCGCTATGTGCAGAGTTCAGGGGCGCGCTATGTGCAGAGTTCAGGTGCACGCTATGTGCAGAGTTCAGGGGCGCGCTATGTGCAGAGTTCAGGGGCGCGCTATGTGCAGAGTTCAGGGGCGCGCTATGTGCAGAGTTCAGGGGCGCACTATGTGCAGAGTTCAGGGGCGTACTATGTGCAGAGTTCAGGTGCACGCTATGTGCAGAGTTCAGGGGCGCACTATGTGCAGAGTTCAGGGGCGCGCTATGTGCAGAGTTCAGGGACGCGCTATGTGCAGAGTTCAGGGGTGCGCTATGTGCATATTTCAGGGGTCCATTATGCACAGAGTGCAGAGTTCAGGGGCGCGCTATGTGCAGAGTTCGGGGGCGCGCTATGTGCAGAGTTCAGGGGCGTGCTATGTGCAGAGTTCAGGTGCACGCTATGTGCAGAGTTCAGGGGCGCGCTATGTGCAGAGTTCAGCGGCGCGCTATGTGCAGAGTTCAGGGGCGCGCTATGTGCAGAGTTCAGGGGCGCGCTATGTGCAGAGTTCAGGGGCGCGCTATGTGCAGAGTTCAGGGGCGCGCTATGTGCAGAGTTCAGGGGCGCGCTATGTGCAGAGTTCAGGGGCGCGCTATGTGCAGAGTTCAGGGGCGCGCTATGTGCAGAGTTCAGGGGCGCGCTATGTGCAGAGTTCAGGGGCGCGCTATGTGCAGAGTTCAGGGGCGCGCTATGTGCAGAGTTCAGGGGCGCGCTATGTGCAGAGTTCAGGGGCGCGCTATGTGCAGAGTTCAGGGGCGCGCTATGTGCAGAGTTCAGGGGCGCGCTATGTGCAGAGTTCAGGGGCGCGCTATGTGCAGAGTTCAGGGGCGCGCTATGTGCAGAGTTCAGGGGCTCGCTATGTGCAGAGTTCAGGGGCACGCTATGTGCAGAGTTCAGGGGCGCGCTATGTGCAGAGTTCAGGGGCGCGCTATGTGCAGAGTTCAGGGGCGCGCTATGTGCAGAGTTCAGGGGCGCGCTATGTGCAGAGTTCAGGGGCGCGCTATGTGCAGAGTTCAGGGGCGCGCTATGTGCAGAGTTCAGGGGCGCGCTATGTGCAGAGTTCAGGGGCGCGCTATGTGCAGAGTTCAGGGGCGCGCTATGTGCAGAGTTCAGGGGCGCGCTATGTGCAGAGTTCAGGGGCGCGCTATGTGCAGAGTTCAGGGGCACGCTATGTGCAGAGTTCAGGGGCGCGCTATGTGCAGAGTTCAGGGGTCCATTATGTGAATAGTTCAGGGGTACGCTATGTGCATATTTCAGGGGTCCATTATGCGAATAGTTCAGGGGCGCGCTATGTGCATATTTCAGGGGTCCATTATGTGCAGAGTTCAGGGGCGCGCTATGTGCAGAGTTCAGGGGCGCGCTATGTGCAGAGTTCAGGGGCGCGCTATGTGCAGAGTTCAGGGGCGCGCTATGTGCAGAGTTCAGGGGCGCGCTATGTGCAGAGTTCAGGTGCGCGCTATGTGCAGAGTTCAGGGGCTCGCTATGTGCAGAGTTCAGGGGTATTCTATGTGCATATTTCAGGGGTCCATTATGCACAGAGTGCAGAGTTCAGGGGCGCGCTATGTGCAGAGTTCAGGGGCGCGCTATGTGCAGAGTTCAGGGGCGCGCTATGTGCAGAGTTCAGGGGCGCGCTATGTGCAGAGTTCAGGGGTGCGCTATGTGCATATTTCAGGGGTCCATTATGCACAGAGTGCAGAGTTCAGGGGCGCGCTATGTGCAGAGTTCGGGGGCGCGCTATGTGCAGAGTTCAGGGGCGTGCTATGTGCAGAGTTCAGGTGCACGCTATGTGCAGAGTTCAGGGGCGCGCTATGTGCAGAGTTCAGGGGCGCGCTATGTGCAGAGTTCAGGGGCGCGCTATGTGCAGAGTTCAGGGGCGCACTATGTGCAGAGTTCAGGGGCGTACTATGTGCAGAGTTCAGGTGCACGCTATGTGCAGAGTTCAGGGGCGCACTATGTGCAGAGTTCAGGGGCGCACTATGTGCAGAGTTCAGGGGCGCGCTATGTGCAGAGTTCAGGGACGCGCTATGTGCAGAGTTCAGGGGTGCGCTATGTGCATATTTCAGGGGTCCATTATGCACAGAGTGCAGAGTTCAGGGGCGCGCTATGTGCAGAGTTCGGGGGCGCGCTATGTGCAGAGTTCAGGGGCGTGCTATGTGCAGAGTTCAGGTGCACGCTATGTGCAGAGTTCAGGGGCGCGCTATGTGCAGAGTTCAGCGGCGCGCTATGTGCAGAGTTCAGGGGCGCGCTATGTGCAGAGTTCAGGGGCGCGCTATGTGCAGAGTTCAGGGGCGCGCTATGTGCAGAGTTCAGGGGCGCGCTATGTGCAGAGTTCAGGGGCGCGCTATGTGCAGAGTTCAGGGGCGCGCTATGTGCAGAGTTCAGGGGCGCGCTATGTGCAGAGTTCAGGGGCGCGCTATGTGCAGAGTTCAGGGGCGCGCTATGTGCAGAGTTCAGGGGCGCGCTATGTGCAGAGTTCAGGGGCGCGCTATGTGCAGAGTTCAGGGGCGCGCTATGTGCAGAGTTCAGGGGCGCGCTATGTGCAGAGTTCAGGGGCGCGCTATGTGCAGAGTTCAGGGGCTCGCTATGTGCAGAGTTCAGGGGCACGCTATGTGCAGAGTTCAGGGGCGCGCTATGTGCAGAGTTCAGGGGCGCGCTATGTGCAGAGTTCAGGGGCGCGCTATGTGCAGAGTTCAGGGGCGCGCTATGTGCAGAGTTCAGGGGCGCGCTATGTGCAGAGTTCAGGGGCGCGCTATGTGCAGAGTTCAGGGGCGCGCTATGTGCAGAGTTCAGGGGCGCGCTATGTGCAGAGTTCAGGGGCGCGCTATGTGCAGAGTTCAGGGGCGCGCTATGTGCAGAGTTCAGGGGCGCGCTATGTGCAGAGTTCAGGGGCACGCTATGTGCAGAGTTCAGGGGCGCGCTATGTGCAGAGTTCAGGGGTCCATTATGTGAATAGTTCAGGGGTACGCTATGTGCATATTTCAGGGGTCCATTATGCGAATAGTTCAGGGGCGCGCTATGTGCATATTTCAGGGGTCCATTATGTGCAGAGTTCAGGGGCGCGCTATGTGCAGAGTTCAGGGGCGCGCTATGTGCAGAGTTCAGGGGCGCGCTATGTGCAGAGTTCAGGGGCGCGCTATGTGCAGAGTTCAGGGGCGCGCTATGTGCAGAGTTCAGGTGCGCGCTATGTGCAGAGTTCAGGGGCTCGCTATGTGCAGAGTTCAGGGGTATTCTATGTGCATATTTCAGGGGTCCATTATGCACAGAGTGCAGAGTTCAGGGGCGCGCTATGTGCAGAGTTCAGGGGCGCGCTATGTGCAGAGTTCAGGGGCGCGCTATGTGCAGAGTTCAGGGGCGCGCTATGTGCAGAGTTCAGGGGTGCGCTATGTGCATATTTCAGGGGTCCATTATGCACAGAGTGCAGAGTTCAGGGGCGCGCTATGTGCAGAGTTCGGGGGCGCGCTATGTGCAGAGTTCAGGGGCGTGCTATGTGCAGAGTTCAGGTGCACGCTATGTGCAGAGTTCAGGGGCGCGCTATGTGCAGAGTTCAGGGGCGCGCTATGTGCAGAGTTCAGGGGCGCGCTATGTGCAGAGTTCAGGGGCGCACTATGTGCAGAGTTCAGGGGCGTACTATGTGCAGAGTTCAGGTGCACGCTATGTGCAGAGTTCAGGGGCGCACTATGTGCAGAGTTCAGGGGCGCGCTATGTGCAGAGTTCAGGGACGCGCTATGTGCAGAGTTCAGGGGTGCGCTATGTGCATATTTCAGGGGTCCATTATGCACAGAGTGCAGAGTTCAGGGGCGCGCTATGTGCAGAGTTCGGGGGCGCGCTATGTGCAGAGTTCAGGGGCGTGCTATGTGCAGAGTTCAGGTGCACGCTATGTGCAGAGTTCAGGGGCGCGCTATGTGCAGAGTTCAGCGGCGCGCTATGTGCAGAGTTCAGGGGCGCGCTATGTGCAGAGTTCAGGGGCGCGCTATGTGCAGAGTTCAGGGGCGCGCTATGTGCAGAGTTCAGGGGCGCGCTATGTGCAGAGTTCAGGGGCGCGCTATGTGCAGAGTTCAGGGGCGCGCTATGTGCAGAGTTCAGGGGCGCGCTATGTGCAGAGTTCAGGGGCGCGCTATGTGCATATTTCAGGGGTCCATTATGCACAGAGTGCAGAGTTCAGGGGCGCGCTATGTGCAGAGTTCGGGGGCGCGCTATGTGCAGAGTTCAGGGGCGTGCTATGTGCAGAGTTCAGGTGCACGCTATGTGCAGAGTTCAGGGGCGCGCTATGTGCAGAGTTCAGGGGCGCGCTATGTGCAGAGTTCAGGTGCACGCTATGTGCAGAGTTCAGGGGCGCGCTATGTGCAGAGTTCAGGGGCGCGCTATGTGCAGAGTTCAGGGGCGCGCTATGTGCAGAGTTCAGGGGCGCACTATGTGCAGAGTTCAGGGGCGTACTATGTGCAGAGTTCAGGTGCACGCTATGTGCAGAGTTCAGGGGCGCACTATGTGCAGAGTTCAGGGGCGCGCTATGTGCAGAGTTCAGGGACGCGCTATGTGCAGAGTTCAGGGGTGCGCTATGTGCATATTTCAGGGGTCCATTATGCACAGAGTGCAGAGTTCAGGGGCGCGCTATGTGCAGAGTTCGGGGGCGCGCTATGTGCAGAGTTCAGGGGCGTGCTATGTGCAGAGTTCAGGTGCACGCTATGTGCAGAGTTCAGGGGCGCGCTATGTGCAGAGTTCAGGGGCGCGCTATGTGCAGAGTTCAGGGGCGCACTATGTGCAGAGTTCAGGGGCGTACTATGTGCAGAGTTCAGGTGCACGCTATGTGCAGAGTTCAGGGGCGCACTATGTGCAGAGTTCAGGGGCGCGCTATGTGCAGAGTTCAGGGACGCGCTATGTGCAGAGTTCAGGGGTGCGCTATGTGCATATTTCAGGGGTCCATTATGCACAGAGTGCAGAGTTCAGGGGCGCGCTATGTGCAGAGTTCGGGGGCGCGCTATGTGCAGAGTTCAGGGGCGTGCTATGTGCAGAGTTCAGGTGCACGCTATGTGCAGAGTTCAGGGGCGCGCTATGTGCAGAGTTCAGGGGCGCGCTATGTGCAGAGTTCAGGGGCGCGCTATGTGCAGAGTTCAGGGGTGCGCTATGTGCAGAGTTCAGGGGCGCGCTATGTGCAGAGTTCAGGGGCGCGCTATGTGCAGAGTTCAGGGGCGCGCTATGTGCAGAGTTCAGGGGCGCGCTATGTGCAGAGTTCAGGGGCGCGCTATGTGCAGAGTTCAGGGGCGCGCTATGTGCATATTTCAGGGGTCCATTATGCACAGAGTGCAGAGTTCAGGGGCGCGCTATGTGCAGAGTTCGGGGGCGCGCTATGTGCAGAGTTCAGGGGCGTGCTATGTGCAGAGTTCAGGTGCACGCTATGTGCAGAGTTCAGGGGCGCGCTATGTGCAGAGTTCAGGGGCGCGCTATGTGCAGAGTTCAGGTGCACGCTATGTGCAGAGTTCAGGGGCGCGCTATGTGCAGAGTTCAGGGGCGCGCTATGTGCAGAGTTCAGGGGCGCGCTATGTGCAGAGTTCAGGGGCGCACTATGTGCAGAGTTCAGGGGCGTACTATGTGCAGAGTTCAGGTGCACGCTATGTGCAGAGTTCAGGGGCGCACTATGTGCAGAGTTCAGGGGCGCGCTATGTGCAGAGTTCAGGGACGCGCTATGTGCAGAGTTCAGGGGTGCGCTATGTGCATATTTCAGGGGTCCATTATGCACAGAGTGCAGAGTTCAGGGGCGCGCTATGTGCAGAGTTCGGGGGCGCGCTATGTGCAGAGTTCAGGGGCGTGCTATGTGCAGAGTTCAGGTGCACGCTATGTGCAGAGTTCAGGGGCGCGCTATGTGCAGAGTTCAGCGGCGCGCTATGTGCAGAGTTCAGGGGCGCGCTATGTGCAGAGTTCAGGGGCGCGCTATGTGCAGAGTTCAGGGGCGCGCTATGTGCAGAGTTCAGGGGCGCGCTATGTGCAGAGTTCAGGGGCGCGCTATGTGCAGAGTTCAGGGGCGCGCTATGTGCAGAGTTCAGGGGCGCGCTATGTGCAGAGTTCAGGGGCGCGCTATGTGCAGAGTTCAGGGGCGCGCTATGTGCAGAGTTCAGGGGCGCGCTATGTGCAGAGTTCAGGGGCGCGCTATGTGCAGAGTTCAGGGGCGCGCTATGTGCAGAGTTCAGGGGCGCGCTATGTGCAGAGTTCAGGGGCGCGCTATGTGCAGAGTTCAGGGGCGCGCTATGTGCAGAGTTCAGGGGCTCGCTATGTGCAGAGTTCAGGGGCACGCTATGTGCAGAGTTCAGGGGCGCGCTATGTGCAGAGTTCAGGGGCGCGCTATGTGCAGAGTTCAGGGGCGCGCTATGTGCAGAGTTCAGGGGCGCGCTATGTGCAGAGTTCAGGGGCGCGCTATGTGCAGAGTTCAGGGGCGCGCTATGTGCAGAGTTCAGGGGCGCGCTATGTGCAGAGTTCAGGGGCGCGCTATGTGCAGAGTTCAGGGGCGCGCTATGTGCAGAGTTCAGGGGCACGCTATGTGCAGAGTTCAGGGGCACGCTATGTGCAGAGTTCAGGGGCGCGCTATGTGCAGAGTTCAGGGGTCCATTATGTGAATAGTTCAGGGGTACGCTATGTGCATATTTCAGGGGTCCATTATGCGAATAGTTCAGGGGCGCGCTATGTGCATATTTCAGGGGTCCATTATGTGCAGAGTTCAGGGGCGCGCTATGTGCAGAGTTCAGGGGCGCGCTATGTGCAGAGTTCAGGGGCGCGCTATGTGCAGAGTTCAGGGGCGCGCTATGTGCAGAGTTCAGGGGCGCGCTATGTGCAGAGTTCAGGTGCGCGCTATGTGCAGAGTTCAGGGGCTCGCTATGTGCAGAGTTCAGGGGTATTCTATGTGCATATTTCAGGGGTCCATTATGCACAGAGTGCAGAGTTCAGGGGCGCGCTATGTGCAGAGTTCAGGGGCGCGCTATGTGCAGAGTTCAGGGGCGCGCTATGTGCAGAGTTCAGGGGCGCGCTATGTGCAGAGTTCAGGGGTGCGCTATGTGCATATTTCAGGGGTCCATTATGCACAGAGTGCAGAGTTCAGGGGCGCGCTATGTGCAGAGTTCGGGGGCGCGCTATGTGCAGAGTTCAGGGGCGTGCTATGTGCAGAGTTCAGGTGCACGCTATGTGCAGAGTTCAGGGGCGCGCTATGTGCAGAGTTCAGGGGCGCGCTATGTGCAGAGTTCAGGGGCGCGCTATGTGCAGAGTTCAGGGGCGCACTATGTGCAGAGTTCAGGGGCGTACTATGTGCAGAGTTCAGGTGCACGCTATGTGCAGAGTTCAGGGGCGCACTATGTGCAGAGTTCAGGGGCGCGCTATGTGCAGAGTTCAGGGACGCGCTATGTGCAGAGTTCAGGGGTGCGCTATGTGCATATTTCAGGGGTCCATTATGCACAGAGTGCAGAGTTCAGGGGCGCGCTATGTGCAGAGTTCGGGGGCGCGCTATGTGCAGAGTTCAGGGGCGTGCTATGTGCAGAGTTCAGGTGCACGCTATGTGCAGAGTTCAGGGGCGCGCTATGTGCAGAGTTCAGCGGCGCGCTATGTGCAGAGTTCAGGGGCGCGCTATGTGCAGAGTTCAGGGGCGCGCTATGTGCAGAGTTCAGGGGCACGCTATGTGCAGAGTTCAGGGGCGCGCTATGTGCAGAGTTCAGGGGCGCGCTATGTGCAGAGTTCAGGGGCGCGCTATGTGCAGAGTTCAGGGGCGCGCTATGTGCAGAGTTCAGGGGCGCGCTATGTGCATATTTCAGGGGTCCATTATGCACAGAGTGCAGAGTTCAGGGGCGCGCTATGTGCAGAGTTCGGGGGCGCGCTATGTGCAGAGTTCAGGGGCGTGCTATGTGCAGAGTTCAGGTGCACGCTATGTGCAGAGTTCAGGGGCGCGCTATGTGCAGAGTTCAGGGGCGCGCTATGTGCAGAGTTCAGGTGCACGCTATGTGCAGAGTTCAGGGGCGCGCTATGTGCAGAGTTCAGGGGCGCGCTATGTGCAGAGTTCAGGGGCGCGCTATGTGCAGAGTTCAGGGGCGCACTATGTGCAGAGTTCAGGGGCGTACTATGTGCAGAGTTCAGGTGCACGCTATGTGCAGAGTTCAGGGGCGCACTATGTGCAGAGTTCAGGGGCGCGCTATGTGCAGAGTTCAGGGACGCGCTATGTGCAGAGTTCAGGGGTGCGCTATGTGCATATTTCAGGGGTCCATTATGCACAGAGTGCAGAGTTCAGGGGCGCGCTATGTGCAGAGTTCGGGGGCGCGCTATGTGCAGAGTTCAGGGGCGTGCTATGTGCAGAGTTCAGGTGCACGCTATGTGCAGAGTTCAGGGGCGCGCTATGTGCAGAGTTCAGGGGCGCGCTATGTGCAGAGTTCAGGGGCGCACTATGTGCAGAGTTCAGGGGCGTACTATGTGCAGAGTTCAGGTGCACGCTATGTGCAGAGTTCAGGGGCGCACTATGTGCAGAGTTCAGGGGCGCGCTATGTGCAGAGTTCAGGGACGCGCTATGTGCAGAGTTCAGGGGTGCGCTATGTGCATATTTCAGGGGTCCATTATGCACAGAGTGCAGAGTTCAGGGGCGCGCTATGTGCAGAGTTCGGGGGCGCGCTATGTGCAGAGTTCAGGGGCGTGCTATGTGCAGAGTTCAGGTGCACGCTATGTGCAGAGTTCAGGGGCGCGCTATGTGCAGAGTTCAGCGGCGCGCTATGTGCAGAGTTCAGGGGCGCGCTATGTGCAGAGTTCAGGGGCGCGCTATGTGCAGAGTTCAGGGGCGCGCTATGTGCAGAGTTCAGGGGCGCGCTATGTGCAGAGTTCAGGGGCGCGCTATGTGCAGAGTTCAGGGGCGCGCTATGTGCAGAGTTCAGGGGCGCGCTATGTGCAGAGTTCAGGGGCGCGCTATGTGCATATTTCAGGGGTCCATTATGCACAGAGTGCAGAGTTCAGGGGCGCGCTATGTGCAGAGTTCGGGGGCGCGCTATGTGCAGAGTTCAGGGGCGTGCTATGTGCAGAGTTCAGGTGCACGCTATGTGCAGAGTTCAGGGGCGCGCTATGTGCAGAGTTCAGGGGCGCGCTATGTGCAGAGTTCAGGTGCACGCTATGTGCAGAGTTCAGGGGCGCGCTATGTGCAGAGTTCAGGGGCGCGCTATGTGCAGAGTTCAGGGGCGCGCTATGTGCAGAGTTCAGGGGCGCACTATGTGCAGAGTTCAGGGGCGTACTATGTGCAGAGTTCAGGTGCACGCTATGTGCAGAGTTCAGGGGCGCACTATGTGCAGAGTTCAGGGGCGCGCTATGTGCAGAGTTCAGGGACGCGCTATGTGCAGAGTTCAGGGGTGCGCTATGTGCATATTTCAGGGGTCCATTATGCACAGAGTGCAGAGTTCAGGGGCGCGCTATGTGCAGAGTTCGGGGGCGCGCTATGTGCAGAGTTCAGGGGCGTGCTATGTGCAGAGTTCAGGTGCACGCTATGTGCAGAGTTCAGGGGCGCGCTATGTGCAGAGTTCAGCGGCGCGCTATGTGCAGAGTTCAGGGGCGCGCTATGTGCAGAGTTCAGGGGCGCGCTATGTGCAGAGTTCAGGGGCGCGCTATGTGCAGAGTTCAGGGGCGCGCTATGTGCAGAGTTCAGGGGCGCGCTATGTGCAGAGTTCAGGGGCGCGCTATGTGCAGAGTTCAGGGGCGCGCTATGTGCAGAGTTCAGGGGCGCGCTATGTGCAGAGTTCAGGGGCGCGCTATGTGCAGAGTTCAGGGGCGCGCTATGTGCAGAGTTCAGGGGCGCGCTATGTGCAGAGTTCAGGGGCGCGCTATGTGCAGAGTTCAGGGGCGCGCTATGTGCAGAGTTCAGGGGCGCGCTATGTGCAGAGTTCAGGGGCGCGCTATGTGCAGAGTTCAGGGGCGCGCTATGTGCAGAGTTCAGGGGCTCGCTATGTGCAGAGTTCAGGGGCGCGCTATGTGCAGAGTTCAGGGGCGCGCTATGTGCAGAGTTCAGGGGCGCGCTATGTGCAGAGTTCAGGGGCGCGCTATGTGCAGAGTTCAGGGGCGCGCTATGTGCAGAGTTCAGGGGCGCGCTATGTGCAGAGTTCAGGGGCGCGCTATGTGCAGAGTTCAGGGGCGCGCTATGTGCAGAGTTCAGGGGCGCGCTATGTGCAGAGTTCAGGGGCGCGCTATGTGCAGAGTTCAGGGGCACGCTATGTGCAGAGTTCAGGGGCGCGCTATGTGCAGAGTTCAGGGGTCCATTATGTGAATAGTTCAGGGGTACGCTATGTGCATATTTCAGGGGTCCATTATGCGAATAGTTCAGGGGCGCGCTATGTGCATATTTCAGGGGTCCATTATGTGAATAGTTCAGGGGCGCGCTATGTGCAGATTTCAGGGGTCCATTATGTGAATAGTTCAGGGGCGCGCTATTTGTATATTTCAGGGGTCCATTAGGCACAGAGTTCAGGGCTGCGCTATGTGCAGGGTTCAGGGTTGCGCTATGTGCAGGGTTCAGGGTTACACTATGTGCAGGGTTCAGGGGTGCATTACATACAGAGTTCAGAACTCAGGGGTGTGCTGTGTACAGAGTGCATCCCCAACCTCCACTCCACCCAAAAGCATCACCTACCTGACCTAGCTCTAGTACCTCCCTGTGTAAGCGCCCTCAGATCTCAGATTCTGGAGATCCCTTCTTGCTGTGAGTGTGTGCAGGAATCTGTTAGTTCCTGGAGCCACTGGGAGCAAAGCCGTCCCTTCTGTGGGCTTCCGTATTTACAAGGGACAGCGGGGAGCAGAGGGTGAGAGTCGGGGGTGGCAGAATGAAGTTCCACCATGTTTCGGCTGCAAAACCAGGTGGGAGGGCCTCATGACAAGACCTGATAAGCCACATCCGGACCCCCGGCCTTGTGTTTGTCACATGTGGTCTGGTACATGAAAGCGTCTTGTTCAGTTTGATTGTGAAGGATCAGAGAGATGACGAGGGGCTCTGAGCATCTTTAGGACACAACACTAATTGATTTCCCATCATTATTATTATTATTTTACTGAATTTATATTGTCCCAACAGTATACACAGCGCTTAACAATATAAAGGGGGACAGGACCATTCCAATACAGTTCACTACAGAAGGAATAGGAGGGCCCGGCTCATGGAGCTTACAATTTAAAGGGAGGGGGAGGTGGTAATAGCTGCAGACGGATGATCTTATGGAGGTGACTTGGTTACATAGTAGGTGAGGTCGAAAAAAGACACAAGTCCATCACGTCCAACCCATGTGTGTGATAGTATGTCAGTATTACATTGTATATCATGTATGTTGTGTGATTATATGTCAGTGTTACATTTTATATCATGTATGTTGTGTGATTATATGTCAGTATTACATTGTATATCATGTATGTTGTGGTCGTTCAGGTGATTATCTAATAGTTTTTTGAAATGATCGATTATTGCTACTCGTTAAAACCACCGCCTGTGTAAGGGAATTCCACATCCTTGGCACTCTTACAGTAAAGAACCCTCTACATAGTTTAAGGTTAAACCTCTTTTCTACTAATTTTAATGAGTGGCCACGAGTCTTGTTAAACTCCCTTCTGCGGAAAAGTTTTATCCCTATTGTGGGGTCACCAGTCCGGTATTAATATATTGTGGGGTCACCAGTCTGGTATTAATATATTGTGGGGTCACCAGTCTGGTATTTATATATTGTGGGGTCACCAGTCCGGTATTTATATATTGTGGGGTCACCAGTCTGGTATTTATATATTGTGGGGTCACCAGTCTGGTATTTATATATTGTGGGGTCACCAGTCTGGTATTTGTATATTGTGGGGTCACCAGTCTGGTATTTATATATTGTGGGGTCACCAGTCTGGTATTTATATATTGTGGGGTCACCAGTCCGGTATTTATATATCGTGGGGTCACCAGTCCGGTATTTATATAATGTGGGGGTCACCAGTCCGGTCTTTATATAATGTGGGGGTCACCAGTCCGGTCTTTATATATTGTGGGGTCACCAGTCCGGTATTTATATATTGTGGGGTCACCAGTCCGGTATTTATATATTGTGGGGTCACCAGTCCGGTATTTATATATTGTGGGGTCACCAGTCCGGTATTTATATAATGAAATCATATCCCCTCTCAGGCGTCTCTTCTCCAGAGAGAATAAGTTCAGAGCTCACAACCTTTCCTCATAACTAATATCCTCCAGACCCTTTATCAGCTTTGTTGCCCTTCTTTGTAGTCGCTCCATTTCCAGTACATCCTTCCTGAGGACTGGTGCCCAGAACTGGACAGTATACTCCAGGTGCGGCCGGACCAGAGTCTTGTAGAGGGGAGAATTATCGTTTTATCTCTGGAGTTGATCCCTTTTTAATGCCAATATTCTGTATCATCTACTAGGACCCCCAGGTCCTTCTCCATCCTAGACCCCCCCAGAGGTTCCCCTCCCCCCAGGTCCTTCTCCATCCTAGACCCCCCCAGAGGTTCTCCCCCCAGTCTATAGATTGCATTCATATTTCTGCCACCCAAATGCTTTATTTTACATTTTTCTACATTGAACCTCATTTGCCATGTAGTTGCCCCTCCCCCCATTCATTTGTTCAGATCTTCTTGCAAGGTTTCCACATCCTGCAGAGAAGTTATTGCCCTGCTTAGCTTATTATCGTCCGCATAGACTAAATAAAATAGACTAAAAAAAAATATATATTTTTCAAGAATCGCTTAAAGGCGGAGAGGGTAGAAGCTGACTGGGCATACTGGGGAAGGGAGTTCCAGAGGATGGGGGGTGGTTCTGGAGAAGTCCTGGAGGTGAGCATGGGAGGAGCTAACAAGGGAGCTATAGAGAGAGGAGGGAGGAGCGGAGAGGAGGATTAGGGTGATATCTGGAGATGTAGCTTGGGGGCGATGTTGGGGATGGCCTTGTATGTTGTGGTTGGTATTTTGAATTGTATATGATGGGGTAGGGCAGTGATATGCAATTAGTGGACCTCCAGCTGTTGCAGAACTACAAGTCCCATGAGGCCTAGCAAGACTCTGACAGCCACAAGCATGACACCCCGAGGCAGAGGCATGATGGGACTTGTAGTTTTGCACCAGCTGGAGGTCCCTGGGGTAGGGGAAGCCAGGAAAGAGGAGCGACCATCACAGATCGGTTCTGGAATCATCATTCTGAACTTCTTATGACTTATGAACGTTCTCGTTGACTCTTCCCTTTCCGTAATGGAAAAGGAAGCCCTGTAACGCGCGCGTGCGCGCGTGTTGCGTGTGTGTGTTCTTGAGTCTCGCCGGTGGGAGGGCAATGCCGGCACGGCTGGGCTGATGCCAATCTGGACGAGACGATTGGCCCACACGAAGCTCTAAACTTGCAAAGTTCCTTCGTTTTCTTGAAGGAACTTCCTCTGTGATACCGCGCCTCGCAAATGTTGAGAAACCTGCACAAGAAATAAGTCTTTCAAGTGTTGCAGTAGGTAGGGATTCGGCCCGGCTCAAAGCCCGCCGCAACTTCTCCGAGTAAGACATAAAATGCTGCAATGAATGAGCTCCTTCAGCAAAGTTCCGAGGCTCTTTGAAGGTTCTGAATAGCCGGTAAATGGCCATCAGTGCTTAGTAACTAACCCCCTGTGAGACACGAGTTTTCGGCGTTGTGTTCTGTAGGCTGGATCTTGCCCCGCACAGCGCCCGAGCGTCCCTTCTTCCCCCTGCCTCTCGCCTTTTGTCTGGGACGGCCTTTGAAGCTTGGCTTGCTCCAGACACCGCTCGGCGGTTTTTTTTTTTTTCATTAGTTGGCGAGATGATAGCGGCTCGCCTTTTCGCCTCCTTTCATCATCCTTTACTCTTCATTATTGTGGAGTCGCCGCGGCTTTCCTCTCACTTGTGCCTCTCCTTTTGTTCCCTCTTTGTCTATTTATCACACTGTGAAGGTTGAAAGAGATGTTATTAATCTGCAGGAATGAAGGCAGGATTAGCAGCATGAATCGGATTTTGAGAGGTGTAATGATAGAAAGACTCGCTCCGCTGGCGGGCCGGGCAAGTTTGATAAATGGGGGGAGCGCTGCCTGCGATAGTGACTCCCGACATTGCCGCCGCCGCCGCTGTGAGCTTCTTGCCCACTGGGGCGAACACCCGCTTCTCAGATCTGCCAGGCGTCGCCCGTGGCAGCCGCACCTGATCCGAGACATCCGAAAAAAACATCAGCCTGCAAAATAGCATCTGAAATGTGAAAGGAAGAGACAGCGAGGAAGACGAGACATTATTATTATGTCCGCTGTCACATTTCCTGCCTCCCCCCCCCCCCCCCCAAATTCTATTATGTGAATGGGATGTTTTACATTGCATGGTGTGCGCCCGCCCTCCCTGTGCTCTTCTACCTTCCAATATTAACAATTTGAAGGTTGTTTTCCATAAGGCTACAAAATAATATGATAATCGTGTGATATCGGGTGGGGATGGGGGTGGGGGGAGGGGGGTGGGGGTATAGCTGGGTGAATCAATAATGGACAAGGATCCGGGTGATCTGGGTCATGTGGCCAACATGCGTCTTCGAAGACTTCAAGATGATCTCTTGTATTGAAGGAGACATAGATGAGACATCATTCCCGCATATACCCACTTCAGCTCCAGAATATTTACCCCCTGCGTAACCAGGCCATTTTTTTGCTATTCGGCACTGCGCTACTTTAAATGCCAATTGCGCGGTCATGTAACAATGTACCTAAATTAAATTTTTATCATTCTGTTCACACAAAGGTTGAACTGGATGGACTTGTGTCATTTTTCAACCTGACTAACTATGTAAATAGAGATTTCTTTTGGTGGTATTTGATCACCTCCTGGGGTTTTTTTTTATTTTTTTATTATATAAACTGTTCTGGAAATCTTGTAGATGGGCAATGCCTACCCTCATATTGATTCATGGTTCCAAATTATTAACCACTTCAATACCGGGCACTTTCACCTCTTTCCTCCCCAGGCCAGTTTTCATTTTTCAGCGCTCTCGCACTTTCAATAAGAATTGCGCGGTCATGCAACATTGTACCCAATATGACATTTTTATCATTTTGTTCACACAAACTAGAGCTTTCTTTTGTTGGTATTTATTCACAAATCCGTTTTTTTTTGCAATATATATATATGTATAATATGCAAAAAAAAGAGCAGAAATGAAAAAAATATATATTTTCTACTTTCTCCTTTAAAAGAAATCCAATAAAATCTAATTTTGTCATAAATTTAAGCCAAAATGTATGTCTTTGGTAAAAAAAAAAAATCCTGTTAAGTGTATAATAATTGGTTTGTGTGATCACGGACATATTATTATTAAACACGATTTATATAGCGCTAACAGTTTACACAGCGCTTTACAATGTATAGGGGGGACAATACAATTACAGTACAATACAAAAGGTACAAGGAGGGCCCCCGGCTCGTAGAGCTTACATTCTAAAGGGAGGGGGTGGTGGTACAAAAGGTAATAGCTGCAGAGAATGATTTGATGGGGGTATATATGTGCAGATAATCACAGACGTGTGATTTTACTGTTACATATGTGGGGGACAATTGTTTTTACTGTGTGGGGACAGTGTTTTGGGGACATTGTGTGTTTACATGTGTGGGGACACTGGGCCGGTGATCAGTGTGTAAAAAGCTGTAAAAACAGCTCATACTCTCTGATCACCGGCTGGCTTCAGCGATCCGCTCTCCTCTCCTCACTGACAACTTCCGTGAGGAGAGGAGAGCCGATGGCCTAGCAACTGACTCCCTATTTAGATCACATGACGGCTGTGATTGGACACAGCCGTCATGTGATCAGGAGGGCCAATCACAGAGCCCTCCTGCTGTGACCGAAGATGCGCCGTGTCCTGGTGACACGAGCGCGCCAGGATCGCGCTGCTGCACGGGCACGCGCGCAATTCCCCTCCTTCTGAGGGGACGTTCTTGAACGTCCACTCAGAAGGAGGTAGTGCCCACCCTGCCGTAAATGTTCAGTGGTCGGGTGGGAGGTGGTTAAATTACAGCAGTGGAGAACAGACACAAAAGATAGCGAGTCTTTCCAAATCACTGTTCTGTCTATTCTACGCAATTTAAGTTTTTTTTTTTTCCACATGATTACGTAGGTTATCACATTATTTGTTACATTATTATTTGTTACATTATTATACATTATTTATTACATTATTATTTTTTACATTATTATACATTATTTGTTACATTATTATTACATTATTATTTGTTACATTATTATACATTATTTGTTACATTATTATTTATTACATTATTATACATTATTTATTACATTATTATTTGTTACATTATTATACGTTATTTGTTACATTATTATTTATTACATTATTATACATTATTTATTACATTATTATTTTTTACATTATTATACATTATTTGTTACATTATTATTACATTATTATTTGTTACATTATTATACATTATTTGTTACATTATTATTTATTACATTATTATACATTATTTATTACATTATTATTTGTTACATTATTATACATTATTTGTTACATTATTATTTATTACATTATTATACATTATTTATTACATTATTATTTGTTACATTATTATACATTATTTGTTACATTATTATTACATTATTATTTGTTACATTATTATACATTATTTGTTACATTATTATTTATTACATTATTATACATTATTTATTACATTATTATTTGTTACATTATTATACATTATTTGTTACATTATTATTTGTTACATTATTATACATTATTTATTACATTATTATTTGTTACATTATTATACATTATTTATTACATTATTATTTGTTACATTATTATACATTATTTGTTACATTATTATTTATTACATTATTATACATTATTTGTTACATTATTATTTATTACATTATTATACATTATTTGTTACATTATTATTTGTTACATTATTATTTGTTACATTATTATACATTATTTATTACAATTGTACTTTTATGGTAACAAGGACCCCCAGGTCTAAATTCTAATCAGGACTCCTTCTGGAAATATAAAACAGCATTTCCTGATTCTATCTAACAAGTGGAGAGAGTTCTCTGACAGCTGGAATTTTTTTTTTATCACAACATGGCAGATAACTATAAACAAAGTGACATTTCGTTCCTAGAGATCAAAGGAATGAACATCTGTCTGTAGATGAGGGAAATTTAACCACTTAAAAACTAAACCATTTTCTGACACTTGCTGCTCACAAGTTAAAATCAATATTTATTGCTAGAAAATGACTCAGAACCGCCAAAGATTATTCGTGTGTGTGTATATATATATATATATAATTTCTAGCAGAGACCCTACAGAATATAATGGCGGTTGTTGCAATATTATATGTGTCACAGTATTTGCGCAGCGGTCTTTGAAACACAATTTAAAAAAAAAAATAATACACTTAAATAGAGCTGGGGAAAAAATCTATTTAAATCTTGAATCGAGTTGAGAGGTCAAATCGATTCAAAATGTAAGCAAATCGTTTTTTTTTTTTTTAATTTGCAACCGCGCCAGTCCTTAGGAGCTGCGGGCAGGAGGTTTTAGGCGAGGCCGTGGCTTCGGCCTAGTCCACGAGGATGGAAGCTGCGGCCTCGCCTGAAAACTCGTGCCCGCAGCTTCCTCGGGACCGGCACGGTGTCCAAAAAAAATAAAAATAAAATGTTGAATCGTGAATCGAGTTTTTTTTTTTTTTAAATGGCTGATTTTTTTTTACAAAATCGCCCAGCTTTACACTTAAATGATTTAAAAACAAAACAAAACAAAAAAAAAAAAAAACAGTAAAGTTAGGCCAATTTTTTGTATAATGGGAAAGACATTTCGCCGCGAGAATCGTGATCTTTATTCTAAGCCAAAAAAAATAATTTGATTCTCATTTAAACCCAAAATCGTGGAGCTCTACAACATGTGATCAGATGTGTATATCACAGCGAAGAGCAGCAATTACAATAGGCAAAACACAAACGTAATATCTAGGATGCGGCCATTATTAATTACGTAAAGTGCTAGATTGCTGGGGCCTAGAGCCTTGGAGACCTCAGTGCTATTGATGTATTTAGTAAGCATGTCCCGGAGATGTCCCGATGAGGCATCCAGGTTCTCAGTGGGCTGCTCTCATGAACCAAGCAACTGAAAAGAGCAGCTCTGGACCGTGTAATCAATAATAATGTCTAAAAATCTGAGCACAAGATGTTCCAGTCCAAATAAAAATGTCATTCCAACCGTATAGTTGGTGCGTCAGCCGACGCGTTTCGGAGGACCAATTTGTCACCCCCTTCAAACAGCTGCATGATTAAACTGCTTTTAACACAGAGGTAGAGGACTTTGCGTTCGATCTGCGCATGTGCGGATTCTTTGACGATAATTTCCCGTCCCTTCCTAATCCTGCCGCATTTCCACACTTGTGCATGCACAGATCTGCTGCGGGGCTCAGTGAGGCCCCAAGGGACCGACGGAGCATTTCAGCACATCGAAGATGGGGGAGACCAGTAAGGGAAGGGGCAGAGCAAGCAATAAGGGGACTGAAGTTCCTCTTTAAAGACTGTTATTGGTCACTACCTATGATTGGACTATAACATAACAAATGTGATGTAGTCTTCCTATACCAGTAATCCTGGGGTCTCTGTATTTAAGTACCCCCCTGGAACATTTTTTCTAGATACCTGTTGACCCTGCTATCAGAACCCTTGGCGCTAGGCACTTCCTCTGATAGGGTGACAACGCATTTCTTTCTTTAGTGAAGTCGCGGCAGAGTAGTCACCCTTGTGGCTGCCGCAACTTCTTAGGCCCCGACAATTTTGCTAGACCTATCAGTAAATGGCCACACTTAGCTCCGCCCACAGCGCTTTAGATTGACAGCTCATTGCTCTATCAGCTGTCCTTGCAAACGTTAGGCCCCGAGGTGGGGGGGGGGGGGGGGGGGGGTTGGTGTTATGATGCATGGTTCCCGAAATGCATTAGCTATAACCAAATAATAAAAAGGGAAAAATATATATATATTAGATAGGCACCTAAATGACCATAATATACAATGTAATATTGACATAAAGGCACACACAAACAGGTTGGACTTGATCGACCTTGTGTGTTTTTTTTTTTCCAACCTCACCAACGATGTAACTATACGTTGGGAATAAATCCTTATTTTGGACTCTGACGTCTTAGTGCGAAGCTCTGATTTTTAGGCTACTTTATATATATATATATATTTAGATAATATTTTATTATATATTGAATATATTTTTAAAATCGATATTTATTTAATATGTATATTAATATTTTTAGGCTATTATATGGCCGTCATCATAATAACTGCGCTCTTTGTCTTTCCCTATGGCTGCAAGCCATATAATAGCCTAAAAATATTAATATGCATATTAAATAAATATAGATTTTAAAAATATATATAAAAAAAAAATATATATATATATATATATATATATATATAAAATTATCCTGCCTCCAGAAAAGTTGCAGAGGTACTTCCTAGGTTCACGTTTGAGCTTATTCAAGTGTTTTTTTTTTGTTTTGTTTTTTATGTGCATTTTTCAGGAATTTTCAGGCTAGTTACCAGTAGAAAAAGAAGCAAGAAAAACACACGACACACAGTTTTTTGAGACAACTTTATTGAGTTTGATAGGAAGCAAAAAGTGTGTGTTTCTTAGTCTTCAAGTGGTTGAATTGCCCTCATTTACAGACCGAAGTTCATTCCTTTGATCTAAAGAACAAAACGCTACAATGTTTATAGTTAGCTCAGCTGAGGAATGTTGTTTTGAAACTTGGCAAGACTGCCTGTTTTATTTTATTTTTTTCGTTTTTTTTTTGATAGCTGTCGGTTTGAGCAGAGAACTCTCTGCATAGAATCGGTAAAATGCTTTGTTAAGATGGCGAGGGGGAGGGGAAGAATCGCGGTCTTTATTCTTAACGATTAATCGTGCAGCTCTAGGTCCCATTAATTCTTAATAGTACCTCAACGCACCTTGTCAACGCCAATGTTCGTTTTTTGCACACTGCAACGCATAGTAGTACACACTGCTGTGCCTATAAAAGCCCTTTCACACTGGGACGGTAGCGGTAACGGCGTTTTAGCGCTGTTATAGCGGCTCTTTGGCGCCACTATTCGGGTTCGGAGTGAGGTGCGCTTTTAAAACCCCTAGGAGAGGGGTTGAAAAGGTGTTAAGATCGCCCCCTTGTATCGCCGCTGCCGAATCACTTTGCAGGATCTTTAGCAGTGTTGCCCAATGGGCAGGGGCGGTGGAGGAGCCGTGTATACGGCGCTCGCAAACCGCCCCAAAGATGCTGCTTGCAGGGCTCTTTCTAACGTCCTGCGCCCTCCCCGCCCTGGTTTGAAAGCACTCGGACTCTCACACTGGGACTGCAGATGAGGCATTTTTCAGGCGCTATTTTTATTTTTATTTTTTTGCATTAAAGCGCCTGAAAAACGCCTCCAGTGTGAAAAGGGTCTAAAAAAGAAGTGCAGGCACCTTCTTTTTTTTTTTTGGGGGGGGGGGGGTGTGTTTTAGTCCATTCATATGAATAGGCAGCGCTAGCACTCCACACATTCGTTCGCTTTCTGTTGCCGCACCGTGAGGGCGGAACACGGCCTAAGCCAGAGCAACCAATAAGATCTCCCAGCCGATGAATCGGCATTGAAAGCCAGTTGCTAATTGGTGGCGGTGCTTCGCCCATTGCGTTGTGTTTAGTAAAGGAATGATTAGTGGGGACAGTACGGTCGTTATTTTCCGGAATCCTAAGCTGGGGGTGGGGAGGGGGGGGGGTCCGGCAGGACACAGAAGGGTCATATAATTGTGTGATCGGCGTCGGCGATTGGCTGGCAGGTGCGTTGTCATCTTCGCCTTCGCCTGTCACAGCGATCATAATTTTTATTTTCAATTAAAGCGCCGTGTTTGTTGTCAGAGGTAATGTGCGGCGTGCGTGTCAGAGGTTGTTAGCTGGGGGGGCCCCCTGACAGCCCCGAGAAGCCGGGGCCTTTCTTCCAGGGCGGCTAACAAGATGTAAAGAGCTCGTCCTGCTGTGACAGCGCTCTGACAAACTGCTTGTAAATATGCTAAAAAAAAAAAAAAAATCCTCTCCGGCTGGTTCACCTTCACACGGCAGCCAAAATAAATTGGGGAAGTGATCAGTGGAACATTTCCGAGAGCCGCCTGGAAAATGCCAACGTTCTCCGGCTCGGCTTCCAGGTAATGAAGCTCGTTGGCTGGATGTAATTGCCTGACATGATCGCTCTGGCACCGGGTGCCGCCGACGGCAGCGCTGCCCAGAATCCGGACTGCACTGGACTCTCCGGCTGGGGGGGGGGGGGGGGTCTTGTTTCCTATCTGGTGACTTGTCCATAAAAGTCTCAGTCCACACAAACAGATATCTATTGAAGGTATTTGATGTCTCCTACGAGGTTAGCGGCTTTGTCGCTGTTCAGCTGCAGCGAGTCCGTGTTAAACGCTTCCGTAAAGTCATACTAAACACGCACTGCTTGAAGCGGAGCTCCACCCAAAAGTGCAACTTCCGCTTATACACCTCCCCTTTAAGTTACATTCTCCCTTCTATTTCTGTATGTGGATGGCGGCTTTGTAATAATTTTAATAAAAAAAAAAAAATATCTAAATCTTTTTCCTAATGGATAGCCAGCAGAGCTGTGGGAGGGGCCCAACAGGCTCCACCCACTACAAAACACTACAGGAGGGAGCAGAGGCAAGACCAGCCACCCTGTGCAAGAATGGAGCAGAGTTGTGGGAGGGGCTCAGCAGGCTCCACCCACTACAAAACACTACAGGAGTGGGCGGAGGCAAGACCAGCCACCCTGTGCAAGAATGGAGCAGAGTTGTGGGAGGGGCTCAGCAGGCTCCACCCACTACAGGAGTGGGCGGAGGTAAGACCAGTCACCTTGTACAAGGATGGAGCCGAGCTGTGGGAGGGGCTCAGTAGGCTTCACCGACTACAGAACACTACAGGAAGGGGCGGAGGCAAGACCAGTCACCCTGTGCAAGAATGGAGGAGAGTTGTGGGAGGGGCTCAACAGGCTCCTCCCACCACATAAACCTTCAGGAGGGGGCGGAGCCAAGATCAGTCATCTTGCACAAGGAGCTAGTAGAGCTGTGGGAGGGTCCCAGCAGGCTCCACCCACTACAGAATACTACAGGAAGGGGCGGAGGCAAGACCAGTCACCCTGTGCAAGGATGGAGCAGAGCTGTGGGAGGGGCCCAGCAGGCTCCACCCACTCGAGAACACTACAGGAGGGGGCAGAGGCAAGACCAGTCACCCTGTGAAAGAATGGAGCAGAGTTGTGGGAGGAGCTCAGCAGGCTCCACCCACTACAGGAGTGGGCGGAGGTATGACCAGTCACCCTGTGCAAGGATGGAGCCGAGCTGTGGGAGGGGCTCAGTAGGCTCCACTGACTACAGAACACTACAGGAAGGGGCGGAGGCAAGACCAGTCACCCTGTGCAAGAATGGAGCAGAGTTGTGGGAGGGGCTCAACAGGCTCCTCCCACTACAGAACACTAGGAGGCAAGACCAGTCACTCTCTGCAAGGATGGCACAGAGCTGTGGGAGGGGCTCAGTAGGCTCCACCTACTACAGAACACTACAGGAAGGGCAGAGGCAAGACCAGTCACCCTGTGCAAGAATGGAGTAGAGTTCTGGGAGGGGCTCAACAGGCTCCTCCCACTACAGAACACTACAAGTGGGGCCGGAGGCAAGACCAGTCACCCTGTGCAAGGATGGAGCAGAGCTGTGGGAGGGGCTTAGTAGGCCCCACCCACTACGAGAAGGGGCGGCGTTAAGACCAGTCATCTTGTGCAAGGATGGAGCAGAGTTGTGGGAGGGGCTCAGCATGCTCCACCCACTACAGGAGGGGGCGGAGATGAGACCAGTCACCCCTGCGCAAGGACAGATCAGAGGTTTGAGAGGGACTCAGCAGGCTCCACCCACTAAAGAACATTACAATACGGGGTGGGGCGGAGACAAGACCAGTCCCCCTACACAAGGAGAGAGGGCAGCAGTGGGCGGTCTTTATTACAGGAAGTCTCACATTGGATGACTGCACAGATCTGGAAGAAATACACAAAGATCACCGAGATTCAGGAAGAAGTCACATGACCCATGGATTTATTATCTCGGAGTTCCCCTTTACCCATTTTTTCCTGTCTCTTCATACAAATCTGATGAAAGTCGTACTCACATAGCGGTCTCTGGATCTGTAAGTCATGTCATTGTTCCCGGATATTTATCACCGGAGCGCGGCGTCCCCTCCGTTTCCAGGTGCAGAATTCGGGCGTGGAACCTGCGGAATAGCGCCTCTCCCAGCTAATTATTGGGATGCCGTAATGCGGTTAGAGCGCTATTAAAAAAAGCGGCTGATATGATTAGAATGGATTTAATATCACATGATATATCATTATATCGTTAGACGGTGACACGTGTAATTGAAATACACTTATTAAAGCCTTGGGTCAGGTTTCATTCAATCACCGACACCTCCGGGGGGAGTCACAACATGTAAAAATTATCGTCAGGGCGGAAAATTGGAATAAAAATAAAGAATGTGGCAGAGCTCTTTTATCATCTTCATGCTGGATGCCAGAGACACCCCACCCCACCCCCACTCCTGCCCCCCGGGGGGGGCACCTCCTCCACTGCGGGGCTTACAAACTGTACCCCAAAATCGAGGGGTTACTCCGACTCTCTGCCTTCCTTGTATGAATAGGAGTCATGGAAAGTGGTAATGGTAATAAATATCAGATCGCCCACAACCGCGCCGCAGATTTTGTCAAACCAAAAATAAATACATTGTAAATAATTATTTGTTCTTTCTCCAATTTTGGTGAATTCGATCCAATGTAACCAAATTCTGCAACATTGTGCAGCGTTTACATTCAGAATTCTTTACTGTCAGCCGTACAGAGAAATATTTTACATGAACGATTCACATATTTCATATTCACAATATTACATTTATATTAAATATATTCATATTATAATACATATTTCTAACAATATCTAATATATTGGATATTTCATATTCAATTAATTTAATTTGAAGATATTTAATTCCACTATGTTTTATTGAATTCACCTTTTTTAACCCAAACAAACCTTTAATATACATTATATATTTAATATTCAAACGTAATACTTAAATTATTTCATAAAAAAATATTTAAATCTGGTACATTTTACTGAATTTACCTTTTTTTTCAAAACTAACGCACCTTTATTATCTGTCTATTGATCTATCTATATAATGTGTGTGTGTGTGTGTGTGTGTGTGTATGTATGTATGTATGTATGTATATATATATATATATATATATATATTTATAGATATATACGGTAGTTATACATATTTATAGATATATAGGTATACATATAATATATATATATATATATATATATATATATATATATATATATATATATTATATTGCAATATATATATATTGTATATGTATAACTATATATATATATATATATATATATATATATATATATATAGAGAGAGAGAGAGAGAGAGAGAGAGAGAGAGAGATTTAATTCCACTACATTTTATTTAATTCACCTTTTTTGAACCAAAACACACCTTTTAATATAAATTTTATATTTATAATGTATTTATTATATTATTCAAATACATAATACTTAAATTATTAAATAAATAAAAAAGAATTCTGCTACATTTTAATTAATTCATTTTTTTTTTTCAAACAAAACACCTTTACTATATATATATATATATATATATATATATATATATATACACATACATACAGTGTTTATATTTAGAATATTCTGAATATTTAAGTGTATATATGTAATATATATTCAGAATATTCTAAATATATATATATTATAAGCATACAGTGTATATATATATATATATATATATATATATATATCTATATATAGATATATAGATATATATATATATATAGATATATATATAGATATCTATATAAATGTACACATACACACTTAAATATTCAGAATATTCTAAATATATATTATAAACATAAACACTGTATGTATGTGTGTATATATATATTTAGAATGTTCTGAATATTTAAGTGTGTATGTGTACATTTATAAATATTATACTGAATTTTTTAACATTTTTTATAACATATAGTTAGAATATTTAATATTTGAATGATCTAATTACGTTTAATTTGAACATATTTAATTCCACTACATTTTATTTGATTCGCTTTTTTTATACCTAGAAACGCCTTTTAAAATAAATATCTTTGAGCCGTATACAGTTTTTTTTTTTTATTAAGAAATCTTAATAAAAGCAATCTTGTAGCAATGCATTATCTATAAATGTAACAATGTTACTGAGCGACGCTGTTGCGTTGGTGGGCGACTTGTATGTGGCTGAAATTTTATTGTAGGAGAACGCACGTTTTTCTTTTTTTTCTTTTTATTTTCTTTTCACTATGTCTTTATTTTGCTACACTGGAAGCGGCTGACCGTAGCGTTACATGGCTGAGCGCCCCCCATCCTTTCCACAGACGCCTTGTGTGCTTAAACAAGCCTGGCAGCTTAACAAGCGTCAGGTTAACGTCACTTTGATCCCTCGTCTCCTCTGAAGACCTGACACCGCTGAGCGCCAGGCGATCAATACCTCTGAGGTGACGGATTTATTACTGCCCCCCGAATTAATCATATCCCACTTTGTGTGTTTACATAGCGCCGAGTCTGATAATTCCATTTCTGCCTTTTTGTCAGATGTGCGGCCTCCGGCGCTCCCCCTCCGGCCACCTTTCCTGGTTACATGAGCAGAAACCAGGAGATCGACTCTTCCTCTCCTCCAACGTACGCTCATGATGACTAAATATCAAGCGTTGGGCACCTTATTGATAACCGGATATTGAAGTTCTCTCTGAAGCCCTCATATTGGAGGGTGCCTGCTGTTCCTGCACACCCTCTGCCGGTATTCACCCAATCTCTAATGATCTCTATGAATAGTAATTTCCTGACTAATTCTTGTCTGGTCTTCTAAACCAGCATCTCCCAAACTTTTTTCAGTTTCGGCCCCCTTTAGAAGTATGCAAAATCTTCAGGTGCACCAATGGAAAATGGACAAATGTAAATGTTACCAACAAAGGAAAACCTGAGCCTGGGAGGATGCACACGTGTTGGCATGCAAATTGGAGCACCACATAGTCCACTATTGCCCAATTGCCTGGTCAGTATCTATGGGCCTCTTGCATTGGTGGTCACTGGGCTCCTTACATTGGTGGTCAGTGTCTGAGCCCCCCCTCACCTCAGTTGTCAGTGTCTGAACCCCCCTTACCTTGGTTTTCAGTGTCTGAGCCCCCCTTATATTGGTGGTTAATGTCTGAACCCCCTTACCTTGGTTGCCAGTTTCTGAACCCCCCTTACCTTGGTTGTCAGTGTCACTATTTTTTATTTTCTTTTGCATTCTTTATTTATACATTTTCCAGTAAAAAAAAAGAAAGTGAAGAAAAAAAAAAGGAATTTCAGGGAAGACTGAGGGAATGGGTACATCAGGGAAGGCAAAACCACTCTGTAAAGAACACGAGGAGTTTAACATTGTACCAGCTCCAAAAACAGGTCAGAAGACCCTCCACTACGGCAAAGTCCAGGGAACATCATAGGAAGGGGTGGGAGGCTAGACATATGACTGGTTCCGATTTAAGTTGTAAAATGTAAAGTTCTGCACTTGGGGGCTAAGAATATGCATGCATCATACACTCTAGGGGGAGTACAGCTGGGGGAATCCATAGTGGAGAAGGATCTGGGGGTTTTGGTAGATAATAAGCTCAATAATAACATGCAATGCCAAGCTGCGGTTTCCAAAGTGAGCAAAGTCCTTTCCTGTATTAAGAGAGGTATGGACTCCAGAGAGAGAGATATCATTTTGCCCCTGTTCAAATCATTAGTAAGACGTCATCTGGAATATGCCGTTCAGTTTTGGGCACCAGTTCTCAAAAAGGATATCGGGGAACTGGAGAAAGTGCAGAGAAGGGCAACCAAACTGATAAGAGGCATGGAGGAGCTCAGCTATGAGGAAAGATTAGAGGAACTGAATTTATTCACTCTTGATAAGAGGAGATTAAGGGGGGATTTGATCAACATGTACAAATATATAAGGGGTCCATATAGGGAACTTGGTGTTGAGTTATTCACTTTACAGTCAACAAAGAGGACAAGGGGGCGCTCTTTACGTCTAGAGGAGAAGAGATTTAATCTGCAAATACGGAAAGGTTTCTTCACAGTAAGAGCTGTGAAAATGTGGAATAGACTCCCTGCAGAGGTGGATCTGGCCAGATCAGTGGATTGCTTTAAGAAAGGCCTGGATTATTTCCTAAGTGTACAGAATATAACTGGGTACTAAAATTTATAGGTAAAGTTGATCCGGGGAAAATCCAATTGCCTCTCGGGGGATCAGGAAGGAATTTTTTTCCCCTGCTGTAGCAAATTGGATCATGGCTCTGCTGGGGTTTTTTGCCTTCCTCTGGATCAACTGTGGGTATAGAATTGGGTATATGGGCTGGTATGATATTTATTATATATATATATATATATTTTTTTTTTTTTTTGGTTGAACTGGATGGACTTGTGTCTTTTTTCAACCTGACTAACTATGTAACTATGTAAGTATTTTCCAGAGCGAAAAGTCTGGGTAGCAGGGGTTCCAGGAGATCGTTTCAAGGAGAGATGATTCCAAGAGCTTATTGGGAACCTCTTCGTAGGTTTTTCTAGAAGGCCCCACCGCGCCCAAGTAGGCATCTGGTCACAACGAGTGGATGCAAAGAAAGGGTGGAAAGAGGGGAGAGCAAGAATAATAAAAAAAAAAAAAGAGTAGGAGGGAGAACGGGTGCCACCAGCGGGAGCACATAGTGACAATGTTGTGAAGGAGTGTTCAATCTGACCCCCGACTGGCATAGACCTACGGTCCGCGCCCACACGGCTGTGATGTCGGTCTGGTTATTCAGTTGATAAACGTTTAAAGTAATTCGAACAGGAGAACTCAACCCAGTAGAGCCTTGTATTTCCACATTTTTATTGTGTATCTTTTATTGTGCTTGTGAGACTTTCCTTCACCCTAATAACCTCTACCCTCTTGATCCATTGTTGGACCATCGGTGGGTTGTGGGACTTTCCACAATGCTGGAATACGTGAATGTGCCGCATTCCCCAGGGGGGTAGAATTCGTTTTTACATTTTTATTCCGTTTTTTTCGGAATCAAGTTGGATTTCACCCATGTTTTTAACAATTTCTGAAAATTTAGGCCAGGACCCAAATACAAATAGTGGTGGGAACTAGTGTGCGGTCTTCAGATTGGCCGCGTTATGTTCACTGCACATGGAATATAGTGGAAAATGAGCTCAGAGATCCTCTATCAGCGAAACTGGTGGAACCGTCATCTCCCATAGAAAACGTTGTGATAACATTGGTGACATTTAACATACCGACTGTGAATGTATAGCAACTATTACCCTGTTGTGGGGGGGCGGGTGGTAGGCGGTCAGTATTTGTACACATACGTGTCAGGGTTGGCGGTCATTAATGGCGGTACATCTCCTGTACATGTAGGATCGGGCCCTCAAGGATTGTTGCGTTTAATGGAGTGGAAAGCTCCCATTGCCGTCATTAGAGGAGGTTAATTAGAAGTTGTATCCGGAGAGCTTTGCAATTAGACATGGAAACATTCGGCAACATGTTCTGAGGACTGACGGGGTCCCTATAGGTGACGAGGTGGCTCTGCTCCCCTTTCACCAACCCGCCAATATTGGTGACATGATGATGTCTGATGTAGCACCATTCGGATGGCATTTCAGGCAAAGGGCAGTAGTTTGTAGCAGCCAATCAGAACTGATCTTATATTCATCTGCTGACAGCAAGCTGATCTTTTATGCTCCTTTATGTTGTATTTCTCACTATAAGCATGCAGTCTTCTTTGCTGTAATTCTGGCTAAATGTAAAAACAACCCTTCAGTGCCAGATTTTGGGACATCTGCAAGTGGGGAGGCTTTCACTAACCTGCAAAGATTTCATCTCACCTCAGGACACACAGACGTTCCATTCTTTCCTCAGCCTGTCCCAGACGTAAAAAAAGCTTTCACTGGAGTTCTGGTTTAAGGGATATAAGGGATATTAAATATATACATAGCATAGCAAAAATGTGTATTGTAGTTCTGGTCTTCCAGTACTCTCTCCGTCCATCCATCTATCCATGCATATTTCTTCTTTTTAGCTGAGAATTCCTGTTGGAGGGTGTATAGCAGTAGCTGTGGGAGATGGTGCAGGTAGTAGTTTTCAGATGCGATCAGTGATCCCGCTAGCATTGTCTGGTGTAGACCACTGCTCCGCCACGGCATGCCAGGGTCTGCAAATGTCCAATGATTCTAGCATTGTCTGGTGTAGACCACTGCTCCGCCACGGCATGCCAGGGTCTGCAAATGTCCAATGATTCTAGCATTGTCTGGTGTAGACCACTGCTCCACCACGGCATGCCAGGGTCTGCAAATGTCCAATGATTTTAGCATTGTCTGGTATAGACCACTGCTCTACCACGGCATGCCAGGATCTGCAAATGTCCAATGATTTTAGCATTGTCTGGTATAGACCACTGCTCTACCACGGCATGCCAGGATCTGCAAATGTCCAATGATTCTAGCATTGTCTGTTGTAGACCACTGCTCTACCACGGCATGCCAGGGTCTGCAAATGTCCAATGATTCTAGCATTGTCTGGTGTAGACCACTGCTCTACCACGGCATGCCAGGATCTGCAAATGTCCAATGATTCTAGCATTGTCTGGTGTAGGAAACCTCTCCGTTGCACCAGCGCCGAGTTCAAGGCTGCCATCTTCTCTTCTGACGTCTTCAGGACCTGGCTGACACTCTCGGGTTCTTTAAACCACCCTTTTACTCCCCCACTATTACCTTGTCTGATGGGTTCTCCTCAAAAAAAAAAAAAAAAAAAAAATACTCAAATGTCCAATGAATCTAGCATTGTCTGTTGTAGGCAACCTCTCTGTTGCACTATGCCGAGTCCCATGCTGCCATTTTCTCTTCTGATGTCTTGGGGAACCTTGGCTGTCTTTCCTGGGTTCTTTAAACCACCCTTTTACTCCCCCTCCATTACCTTGTCCACTGGGTTGTCCTCCAAAAACTTACTAAAATGTGCAGTGAATCCAGAATTGTCTGGTGTAGGCCACCTCTCTGTCGCACCATGCCAAACCCCATGCTGCCATCTTCTCTTCTGACATTATCAGGGACCTGGCTGTCCCTCCTGGGTTCTTTGAGCTATCCCTTGACTTTTTTTCCCCTTATGTGCTGGGTTATCCTCCAAAAACATACTCGCTTGCCCAACGAAACTAGCATTGTTTGGTGTAGGCCACCGTATCATGCTGGGGTCCCATGCCACCATCTTCTCTTCTGACATCATCGGGGACCTTGCTGTCTTTCCTGGGTTCTTTAAACCCCCCTTTACTTTTTTTCCCCCCTCTTACCCTGTTCACTGGGTTGTCCTCCAAAAACATACTCGCATGACCAGCGAATCTAGTATTATCTGACATAGACCGTTCCATCATAGCATGTCAGGTCTTCAATCTTTTTATCTGACATTATTAGAGACCTGGCTGTCTCTACCCACATCTTTGAGCCACCCCTTTTACTTTTATTTTTCCCCTCTTACCTTGTCCGTGGAGTTGTCCTCCAGAAACATGCTGAAGCCCAGAAAAATCCAGCATTGTTTGGTGTAGTCTACCACTCCATCACAGCATGCTAGGTGCCAGGCTGCCATATTCTCTTCTGACTGTCTTTTCAGGGTTCATTGATCCACCCCTTTACTATATTATTTTTTTATCTTACATAGTCTGCTGGGTTGTCTGCCAAAAACATACACACATGCCCGGTGGGTCTAGCGTTGTCTGGTGTAGGCCACCTCTCTGTCTCACCATGCTGAGTCCCATGCTGCCATCTTCTCTTCTGATGTTATCAGGGAGCTGGCTGTCTCTTGTGGGTTCTTTGAGACACCCTTTTACCCCCCCCCCTTTTATCTTATCTACCTGGTTGTCCTCCCCAAACATACTCACGCCCAGCAAATTCAGCCTTGTTTATAGGCCACCTCATTGTCGCAGTATGCCAAGTCCTACGCTGCCACCTTCTCTTTTGATGTCACCAGGTAGATGGCTGTCTCCTCTGGGTTCTTTGAGCTGGCAACTTGATCATGATCAGCAGCAAATGCGCAGGGTGGCGGACATTGACCTGAGGTCTTGTTGGCTGTATGATGTCAGTATCCCACAAGGCTTTGATCAGGGATAATGTCCTGTCATTCTTGCCTAGGCAAGCAGGCCAGAAGCGTGGGGCTGGAACTTTGCAAAATTAAGCAAAATAATATAAAAAATAATATCGGATTGTGAAATGGAAGGGAGGAGGAAAATGATGCAAGGCCATTAAGGAGAGTGAAAGTCTTTAATGCAATAGTAAAATGATGGACAGGTTGCAGGGTCACTACTGCCCCCCATGGTATCTGTTCCTGTATGAAACCTAAATTTAAAGCGGAGGTCCACCCTAAAGTGGAGCTTCCGTTCATTGGAATCCTCTCCCCCTCCGGCGCCACAATTGGCACCTTTCAGGGGGGAGGGGGGTGCAGGTACCTGTACAGTACAGGTATCTGCACCCACTTCCGGCATAGATTCTGCAGAAGGTACGCTCCTTTCCGAAAGTCTGCTGGGAAACACACAGATCCCAGAGACAGCGGGGACCATCCTTATTGCGCAGCGCCACTCGCGCATGCACAGTAGGGAACCCGGGAAATGAAGCCGAAAGGCTCCACTTCCCGATTCCCTACCCAAGAAACGGCGGCGGCAGCACCCGAGAGACGATCGAGAGATCGGCTTCGGGTAACGACATCGCGGGCGCGCTGGGCGGGTAAGTGTCACTATTTTAAAAGTCAGCAGCTGCAGTATTTGTAGCTGCTGGCTTTTAAAAAAAAAAAAAAAACGGCGGACTCCCGCTTTAAGTAAAACCAGATTTGCACCCTGGTCCTTTAACTCTTTCTCGACTCATATTTTCCTTTTTTCCCCCCCCGTTTGTAGCAGTGGAGGCAGAAACGTGTGAAGCTTAGTGTAAGATTAAAGAGAAAAGTAGACAAATATTTTTTTTTAAAACGAGAAGTGGTAAAAGAACTCCTTGACATTGACAATAACTGCCCATCACAGGGTGGTGGGAAAGATCTGTGAAAAAAAAAATAGTGAAAATTTCTTGTAACTAGCTACAAAATTGACTTCTCCAGATTTGCACCCTGGGGCCCTGTCTCTGGTCCTTTAGCTCTTTGTCTGCCTTTTTCTGACTCATATTTACCTATTTTTCCCTGCTATTTGTAGTAGTGGGGCAGAAACATGTGAAGCTTAGTGTAAAATAATGGAGAAAATTAGACAAATATATAAAAAAAAAAATTTAAAATGTGAAAGATGTCCTTGACATTGCCGATAACAGACAGGTGGTGGGAACTATCTGTGAAAATTTGGGTAAATTTTTTTTTAAATTTCTTGTAACTAGCTACAAAATTGACTTCTCCAGATTTGCACCTTGTGGTCCTGTCTCTGGTCCTTTAGCTCTTTGTCTGCCTTTTTCTGACTCATATTTACCTATTTTTCCCTGCTATTTGTAGTAGTGGGGCAGAAACATGTGAAGCTTAGTGTAAAATAATGGAGAAAATTAGACAAATATATAAAAATAAAAATAAAATAAAAAATGTAAAAGGTGAACGATGTCCTTGACATTGCCGATAACAGACAGGTGGTGGGAACTATCTGTGAAAATTTTGGTAAATTTTCTTTTTTTAAATTTCTTGTAACTAGCTACAAAATTGACTTCTCCAGATTTGCACCCTGGGGCCCTGTCTCTGGTCCTTTAGCTCTTTGTCTGCCTTTTTCTGACTCATATTTACCTATTTTTCCCTGCTATTTGTAGTAGTGGGGCAGAAACATGTGAAGCTTAGTGTAAAATAATGGAGAAAATTAGACAAATATATAAAAAAAAAAATTTAAAATGTGAAAGATGTCCTTGACATTGCCGATAACAGACAGGTGGTGGGAACTATCTGTGAAAATTTGGGTAAATTTTTTTTTAAATTTCTTGTAACTAGCTACAAAATTGACTTCTCCAGATTTGCACCTTGTGGTCCTGTCTCTGGTCCTTTAGCTCTTTGTCTGCCTTTTTCTGACTCATATTTACCTATTTTTCCCTGCTATTTGTAGTAGTGGGGCAGAAACATGTGAAGCTTAGTGTAAAATAATGGAGAAAATTAGACAAATATATAAAAATAAAAATAAAATAAAAAATGTAAAAGGTGAACGATGTCCTTGACATTGCCGATAACAGACAGGTGGTGGGAACTATCTGTGAAAATTTTGGTAAATTTTCTTTTTTAAAATTTCTTGTAACTAGCTACAAAATTGACTTCTCCAGATTTGCACCCTGGGGCCCTGTCTCTGGTCCTTTAGCTCTTTGTCTGCCTTTTTCTGACTCATATTTGTCTATTTTTCCCTGCTATTTGTAGTAGTGGGGCAGAAACATGTGAAGCTTAGTGTAAAATAATGGAGAAAATTAGACAAATATATAAAAAAAAAAATTTAAAATGTGAAAGATGTCCTTGACATTGCCGATAACAGACAGGTGGTGGGAACTATCTGTGAAAATTTTGGTAAATTTTTTTTTTTAATTTCTTGTAACTAGCTACAAAATTGACTTCTCCAGATTTGCACCTTGTGGTCCTGTCTCTGGTCCTTTAGCTCTTTGTCTGCCTTTTTCTGACTCGTATTTACCTATTTTTCCCTGCTATTTGTAGTAGTGGGGCAGAAACATGTGAAGCTTAGTGTAAAATAATGGAGAAAATTAGACAAATATATAAAAATAAAAATAAAATAAAAAATGTAAAAGGTGAACGATGTCCTTGACATTGCCGATAACAGACAGGTGGTGGGAACTATCTGTGAAAATTTTGGTAAATTTTCTTTTTTAAAATTTCTTGTAACTAGCTACAAAATTGACTTCTCCAGATTTGCACCCTGGGGCCCTGTCTCTGGTCCTTTAGCTCTTTGTCTGCCTTTTTCTGACTCATATTTGTCTATTTTTCCCTGCTATTTGTAGTAGTGGGGCAGAAACATGTGAAGCTTAGTGTAAAATAATGGAGAAAATTAGACAAATATATAAAAAAAAAAATGTAAAATGTGAAAGATGTCCTTGACATTGCCGATAACAGACAGGTGGTGGGAACTATCTGTGAAAATTTTGGTAAATTTTTTTTTTTTTTAATTTCTTGTAACTAGCTACAAAATTGATTTCTCTGACTAATTCTTATTGGAATTTGATGCAGAATACGAGGTGAAGAATAGCCCAGAGCACCTCATGAATAGTCGGAATGGTCAGAACTGATATTTGCCATGAAGAAGGTCGGTCGTAGAATAGGCCCCTCGTTCGCAGGCGGGGTTTATTGTTTTGTGCGGATTGGGGGCCGTCTGGTACTGCAGTCGGTCTCTGGTGCAGAAATTCCTCCTAAATTATTTTTGTCTTCTCTTGTATTTCTCTTCTTCCTATTTTCAGCTATTATCCACGTCTCGTGTATAAAGAGAAGAAAATGACGGGGGGGGGGGGGAATTACGGCAATTGTGGGAAATAAATACCCGACCATTGTTGCAGCAAATGAGCTAAAGACCGGCAATTTTGTGTTTGGCAAACAGTCTGCCGACAGTCAGTAAAACGCTGGTATATAAATAGGGCGGAATGTGGCGGCTATCAGTATGGAAGGCGCGCACACTTGTAGCAGCCGCTCGATTCATCCATAAGCCCCGCTTTAGCGCCAGTTTGTGATGCGGCTGACAGTGCATGGAGCAAGCTGATTATACACAATCCCATTTTAGCAATGTAATTTCACAGGGCGATCAGTGTTTGAATGTAATGGCAGCCTGTTCTGGATGTCACAATATTAGAGGGGCTAATGGAAAAGCTCCCTGATAGGCGGGAGGGGAGGGGGGGGTGGGGGGCAGGCGGCGGAGGGAGGCGAGGGGAGCGCGGGAAGGAACCAAATTGCTGCTCATGCCACAGATGGCTGGGCACTGAGCTAATGGGGCAGGAGGAAGGCCTTTTCCCAGAAGCCCCCGGGCACCTGCTACCCTGCAGTATCAAAATTAAACCCTCCCCACCCTTCGTTGGGGGGGGGGGGGGGGGGCGTTCGACCCTCCAGAATTAGGAAACAGAAGCTGAGGGGTTTATTGTAGAATCATTGCTTGTGTATTGCGTGCAATTAAAGAGTTACTCCAGATGTTCTGCATCTCGCTGGGGGTGATATTACAAGTCAAATTATCTCTGTAAATTTTCTCTATTACCCGGCTTGTCTTTTATACCTGTACAGGCTCGTGGGGGTATCCATTGCATCCAATGGGAGCATTCCACATTTTTGCTTCTTCTTTGGGTGGGGAACTGTATACACGGAGGTGGGACTGTGTCTGGGGAACAGCTGTAGATAACTAGAGAGGGTTGTAGGTGGGCAACATGGAAACAAGTTAAAGTCTGAACTCAAGGTGGTTGTGTATATATACATTAAAAGCGTTAAATGCAATAAATGTAAGTACCCGGATTTGACTTGGTGTCATGGTCTTGCAGATATCTGCACAATACAGAGGGAGGGGCGTCACAAGGGACCAGTCTTGTGTGCTGCTTGCTGATAAGAGGAGAGAGCAGAGTGCTGACCTCATCAGTCTGTTGCTGCTCCTTCGCAGACTGGGGATGGGGAGGTGACCAGGTTGCATTTCATAACTGCAGTAGAGAAGTGTCGGGTCACCGGACTGGCTGTGCTGTGTGGCAGAGCTGTGTAAGCCTCAGCACCTGATGGACAAAAATACAATCCATTGGCAGGTCCCAACATTTGTATTTCAGCTGTGGATTTCAGATTTAACCTGAAGTGATTCTTTAGAACCTAGTTGTTTTCCACTACAGGGTGCAGAGATAAATGTATACATGTCAGGGAGCCTGTAAAATAAATATATAGGCTGGGCCAAGGACTAGGCAGAGGAGGCCGATGCCTTGGGTGCTTCATTAGAAAGGGGACCTGCAACCTAGGCTGCCAAAATAGTTCACCTCTCAAGGTGGAGGTGGTGCACTTTTTTTTTTGGTCTTGGGTGTGTCATTAAAAGGGGGACCCGCAACCTTGGCTGCCAAAGTAGTTCACTTCTTAAGGGGGAGAGGGCGCACTTTAGCTTTTTTTGCCATGGGCGCTACATTAGAAATGGGCCTGCAACCTTGGCTGCCAAAGTAGTTCACCACTCGAGGGGAAGGGGGTGCACTTTGACTTCATTAGATGAGGGACCGGCACCCTAGGCTGTCCAAGTAGTTCACCTCTCGGGGGGGGGGGGGGGGTGCACTTTGGCCTTTTTGCCTTGGTTGCTTCATTAGAAGGAGGAACCGCGACCTAGGCTACCGAAGTGTTTCACCACTCAAGAGGAAGAGGGCGCACTTTGGCGTCATTAGATGAGGGACGTGCAACCTAATCTGCTGAAATATTACACCTCTCAAGGGGGGGTCACTTTTTCTTTTTTTTTGCCTTGGGCGTGTCGTTAGAAGGGGGACCTGCAACCTTGACTGTTGAAGTAGTTCACTGCTCGAGAGGGAGGGCGCACTCTAGCAATCTTGGCTGCCAAAGTAGTTCACCGCTCAAGGACGAGGGGGGCGCACTTTGACTTCATTGGATGAAGGACCTGCTGCAACCTTGGCTACCAAAGTAGTGTGCACCACTCAAGGGCAAGGGGGGCACACTTTGGCTTCATTGGATGAAAGACTTGCTGCAGCCTTGGCTGCCAAAGTAGTGTGCACCACTCAAGAGCAAGGGGGGCACACTTTGGCTTCATTGGATAAAGGGCCTGCTGCAACCTTGGCTACCAAAGTAGTGTGCACCGCCCAAGGGCAAAGGGGGCACACTTTGGCTTCATTGGATGAAGGACCTGCTGCAACCTTGGCTACCAAAGTAGTGTGCACCGCCCAAGGGCAAGGGGGGCACACTTTGGCTTCATTGGATGAAGGACCTGCTGCAACCTTGGCTGCCAAAGTAGTGTGCACCGCCCAAGGGCAAAGGGGGCACACTTTGACTTCATTGGATGAAGGACCTGCTGCAACCTTGGCTACCAAAGTAGTGTGCACCGCCCAAGGGCAAGGGGGGCACACTTTGGCTTCATTGGATGAAGGACCTGCTGCAACCTTGGCTGCCAAAGTAGTGTGCACCGCCCAAGGGCAAAGGGGGCACACTTTGACTTCATTGGATGAAGGACCTGCTGCAACCTTGGCTGCCAAAGTAGTGTGCACCGCTCAAGGGCAAAGGGGGCAAACTTTGGCTTCATTGGATGAAGGACCCGCAACATTGGCTGCCAAAGTAGTGCACCACTCAAGGGCGAGGGGGGGGGGGCGCACTTTAGCTTCATTGGATGAAGGACCTGCAACCTTGGCCGCCAAAGTAGTGCATCGCTCGAGGGCAAGGGGGGCGCACTTTGGCTTCATTGGATGAAGGACCTGCAACCTTGGCTGCCAGAGTAGTGCACCTCTCTAGAGCGAGAGGGAACACTTTGGCTTCATTGGATGAAGGACCTGCAACCTTGGCTGCCAGAGTTGTGCACCACTCAAGGACGAGAGGGGGCACTTTGGCTTCATTGGAAGAAGGACCCTCAACCTAATTTGGCAAAGTAGTTCACCTCTGAAGATGGAGAGGACGCTTCATTAGAAGGGGGGCTGCAACCTTGGCTGCCGAAGTAGCTCACTGCTCAAGGGACTCACTTTGTCCTTTTTGCATTGGGGGCCAGAGGACCTTGCCCCATCACTTCATGTACCAATGGGTATGTGAGCTAAGTACACCTCCATGAGAGAACAGACCCCGGGGTATTGTTGTGGTACATGCAGTTGGCGGCTCGTGAAGTTCCCTTTATAGAAAGTTCTGTGCGGCGGTACCCGCGGGAGGGGAAGAGGAGGAGGAGGAGGGGGGCGGCGCGTGTGCACAAAAAGAGCAAATAACTCCGGTGTGTCAAGATTGCGCTATCCCAACCGGCTTTATCCGGGAATATTAAACCGTATTGCATGACATGCGACGGCAGCCTGAATAGATGCGCCAATTCATCTTCCACTCAGGCTTTGACAAGCTAGACTGCCCTTGTTGAAAGGCATCCGTCAAATGCAGCCCTTCTCTTCTCTTCTGCCCCTCTATCTTCCCGCTAAGCTTCCCGGACAAGGAAAGAAATAAATAAATCAAAACCGTGAAAAGATACAAAAATAAGCAGCAAAATAATTTAAAGAGAATAAAAAAACTAAAATCCTGAATATTTCTTTAAGTAGCCAAACCCCCTCCCCCCCCCCTCCCCCGGCCTCGCCGTACAAAAGAAAATTGATAAGAGGGCGAGTGTATTAAGAAATGTTTAGATAACATTGAGAATATCAGAATAGCTGGAAGCGGGAGGGGATGAATAAAATAAAGCAGGCGGAATAAGCCAGCTAAAGTGACGCGCGGATCGCCTAATACGGCCGTTTAATATTTGATGTGGCGGGATAAAGAGGATCACCTTCGAATCGAATGGACTGTCACTCCGAGAATCTATTACTGGAATTCCGCCGTGATTTGACGGAGGAGGGGAGCCGAGTGTTATTCTTCAGCGGCCCATGGCAATCTCCCCCCTCTCCTCCGATATGTCTCTCTGTGCATGGATACACACACATTATACCTGCCCCCCCCCCCCCCGATACTGCCGCGCCTGATGGAGGAACGCCGCTCATGCCATTATTCGCCAATCTAAATGGGATTGGGGCCTTTTCACTGGTGTCTTCTCCTCCTCGGCTCTTTGTGGCTCCTCTCCAAACATCTTCTATTGTTGTTTTCCAACACGTTGTATTCTGAGCAGGACATGTTGTGTCATGGGGGGGGGGGGGGCAGGTTGTCTCATGGGGGGGCTGGGGCGCAGGTTGTGTCATGGGGGAGCAGGTTGTGTCATGGGGGGCTGGGAGGCAGGTTGTGTCATGGGGGGGTTGTGTCATGGCAGGGGGGCAGGTTGTGTCATGGGGGGGCAGGTTGTGTCATGGGGGGGCTGGGGGGCAGGTTGTGTCATGGGGGGAGGTTGTGTCATGGGGGGCAGGTTGTGTCATGGGGGGCAGGTTGTGTCATGGGGGGGCTGGGGGGCAGTTTGTGTCATGGGGGGAGGTTGTGTCATGGCGGGGGGGCAGGTTGTGTCATGGGGGGGCATGTTGTGTCATGGGGGAGCAGGTTGTGTCATGGGGGGCTGGGAGGCAGGTTGTGTCATCGGGGGGTTGTGTCATGGCAGGGGGGCAGGTTGTTTCATGGGGGGCAGGTTGTGTCATGGGGAGGGACAGGTTGTGTCATGGGGGGCATGTTGTGTCATGGGGGGGGCAGGTTGTGTCATGGGGGGAGGTTGTGTCATGTCGGGGGGGCAGGTTGTGTCATGGGGGGCATGTTGTGTCATGGGGGGGCAGGTTGTGTCATGGGGGGCTGGGGGGCAGGTTGTGTCATGGGGGGGGGTTGTGTCATGGGGGGGGGTTGTGTCATGGGGGGGGTTGTGTCATGGCGGGGGTCATGTTGTGTCTTGGTGGCGGGGTTGGTTGGTGGAGTGGATGGAAACTCAAACTGGATGGCGCTCAGATCTCTCTGCCATAAACAATTGCCGTGTTTATAATTATGTATCGTTTTACCTTTTTATTTATTTTTTCATCCCTTGCAAAATCTCATTGTTGCTGATCTGTTGCTGCCTCTTCCCGTCTTACATGTGTTTCTCAGCACGGTGACAATGGGGGGGAGGGGGGGGGATCATGCCTGTGTCATGTGTTATGACACGACCAATCAAAGTCTCCCAATTACCAATTGAAGTCTCCCAAGTTGAAGTCTTCCATTGGAAGCCCATGCAACAGGGTGACAACACAGGAGCAGAGTTTTGAGGTGGGGACAGAGCGTTGTCACCCTATAACAGGAAGTGACCTTCATGGCGGGATCACCGGGGATCGTTTAATTGAAAGCCGCAGATTTACAAATATTGTTGATGCTTTTTATTATTCGCACCCTTTGAAATCTTCCACATCTTGTCATGTTACAACCAAAACCATAAATGCATTTTATTGGGATTTTATGTGATGGACCAACACAAAGTGTCACATAATTGTGAAGTGGAAGGAAAATGATAAATGATACAAATAAATATGTGAAAAGTGTGGGGGAGGGGCATTTGTATGGCGCCCCCCGGAGTCAGTACTTTGTAGAACCCCCTTTCTCTACAAGTCTTTTTGGGGGTGTCTCTACCAGCTTTGCCCATCTAGAGAGGACATTTCTGCCCATTCTTCTTCTTTGTAAAATATCTCAAGCTCTGTCAGATTGGATGGAGAGCGTCTGTGATCAGCAATTTTATTTAAATAGAGTCCACCTGTGTGTCATTTAATCTCAGTATAAATACAGGTGTTCTGTGCAGCCCTCAGAGGTTTGTTAGAGAACCTTAGTGAACAAACAGCATCATGAAGGCCGAGGAACACACCAGACAGGTCAGGGATGAAGTTGTGGAGAAGTATAAAGCAGGGTTGGGTTATAATAAAATCTCCCAAGCTTTGATCATCTCACGGAGCTCTGTTCAATCCATCATCGGAAAATGGAAAGAGTATGGGCACAACTGCCAACCTACCAAGACATGGCCGTCCACCTAAACTGACCGGGCCGGGCAAGGAGAACATTCATCAGAGAAGAGCCAAGAGGTCCATGGTAACTCTGGAGGAGCTGCAGAGATCCACAGCTCAGGGGGGAGAATCTGTCCACAGGACAACTATTAGTCGTCTCTCCACAAATCTGCCCTTTATGGAAGAGTGACAAGAAGAAAGACATTGGAGAAAGAAAGTCATAAGAAGTCCTGTTTGTAGTGTGTGAGAAGCCATGTGGGGGAGGGGGCAGCAAACATGTGGAAGAAGGTGATCTGGTCAGAGGAGACCAAAATTCTACTTTATGGCCTAAAAGCAAAACGCTATGTGTGGGGGAAACTAACACCGCCCATCCCCCGAACACACCATCCCCACTGTGAGACATGGTGGTGGCAGCATCATGTGGTGGGGATGGTTTTCTTCAGCAGGGACAGGGAAGCTGGTCAGAGTTGATGGGAAGATGAATGGAGACAAATACAGGACAATCTTAGAAGAAAACCTGTTAAGAGTCTATATCCCATCCCTCCGTGCTCGCGCCCAAAAGCGATTGCGTACGTAAGTCGCACCCACGCATGTAAACGCACACTGTCTTCGCACCGCACATGTGAGGTATCGCTGCGATCGTTAGAGCGACAGCAATAATTCTAGCGCTAGAACTCCTCTGTAACTCTAAACTGGTAACCTGTAAAAAAAAAAAAGGAGATTTGTGCAAATCGCCTGTGTGCAATTATAAAGCCGTGACAGGTTGGGTATCTATTTACTCGACCGAACGTCATCGTTCATATTATTCATGAAAAGCGGGGTTAACTTTAGCGTTTTTTTTTTTTTTTATTATTATTATTTTAATTCATTAAAATACATTTTTTCCCCAAAAAATTGCATTTGAAAGACATCTTCCACAAATACCATGTGATATAAAATATTGCGCCCGATGGCCGTTTTATTCTCTGGGGTCTCTGCCAAGAAATGTATAATGCTCGGGAGTTGTAAGTCATTTTCTAGAAAGTAATGCAGATTTTTTTTTTTTTACTGGTAAACAAACGAATATTATGAATGATTTATAACACGTGTGACGGTTGCATGGAGTATGTCCGGCTTGCATCGCTCCTTGACGGATCATCTGCCGCCGTCGGGAGTCGCCGGTCTTATCTCCCGGGCCGGTGAGAGCCAATCAATGCCTGCCGCAACTTCCTCCCAACACCCAGGAAGAAAAAAAAATAATTAGAAGCCATCGATCCGGGAGGCGCAGCGCTGAATATTCATAACGTGCCGACTTGACCTTCATCGGAGGGGGGGCGGCGTAGTCACCGATTCCGCTCAGGATTGACCTTCAGCGCCCAATCAAAATACAGGACAGGCGGCGATGTCGGGGGCCACAACAAGTCCATTGCAGTGCCCCCCCCCCGCCCCCATCCCTGCACTGCACTGTTTATTGCTGGTTTTATCTAGGGGTACATAAACAAGGTGTAAGTACTTACCTCATTTCTCGCTTCAGCAGGGTCCCCCACCTCCCATGAAGCCTCCTCTGTAAGGCGCTCCAGGCCGCGGTCGCACTTTTGCTTCCTCCATCCATAGTCCTTGTATTTGATGATGCAGAGGCTCCACCCACAGACTTTCGGGCAGAGAAGGGGACCCCCCAATACAATAAGGCCGGCTTCTCTATGTCACCCATTGCAATGATTCTTTAGTAACTACATGGCAAGATACAGCATTTAAACTAACGCGTTTCGCCTCGAGCCTTAATCATAGCATAGAGTTGTGAACTCCAAATTGTGTCCTGGGGACCAGATGTGGCCCTTTGCTTGTTTTTATTTGGCCACTGAGGCATTAGTCTGGCCACTGACACCAGCAATGGGGCATAATTCCCCCCACTGACACCAATGATGGGGGCACTATTCCTCACACTGGCACCAATGATGGGGCACTATTCCTCCCACTGATACCAATGACGGGGCACTATTCCTCCCACTGACACCAATGATGGGGCACTATTCCTCTCACTGACACCAATGATGGGCACTATTCCTCCTACTGACACCAATGATGGGGCACTATTCCTCCCACTGACACCAATGATGGGGCACTATTCCTCCCACTGATACCAATTGATGGGGCACTATTCCTCCTACTGACACCAATGATGGGGCACTATTCCTCCCACTGACACCAATGATGGGGCACTATTCCTCCCACTGATACCAATGATGGGGCACTATTCCTCTCACTGACACCAATGATGGGGCACTATTCCTCCTACTGACACCAATGATGGGGCACTATTCCTCCCACTGACACCAATGATGGGGCACTATTCCTCTCACTGACACCAATGATGGGGCACTATTCCTCCTACTGACACCAATGATGGGGCACTATTCCTCCCACTGACACCAATGATGGGGCACTATTCCTCCCACTGACACCAATGTTGGGGCACTATTCCTCCCACTGACACCAATGATGGGGCACTATTCCTCTCACTGACACCAATGATGGGGCACTATTCCTCCCACTGACACCAATGATGGGGCACTATTCCTCCCACTGACACCAATGATGGGGCACTATTCCTCTCACTGACACCAATGATGGGGCACTATTCCTCCTACTGACACCAATGATGGGGCACTATTCCTCTCACTGACACCAATGATGGGGCACTATTCCTCCCACTGACACCAATGATGGGGCACTATTCCTCCCACTGACACCAATGATGGGGCACTATTCCTCTCACTGACACCAATGATGGGGCACTATTCCTCCCACTGACACCAATGATGGGGCACTATTCCTCCACTGACACCAATGATGGGACACTATTCCTCCCACTGACACCAATGATGGGGCACTATTCCTCCCACTGACACCAATGATGGGGCACTATTCCTCCCACTGACACCAATGATGGGGCACTATTCCTCCCACTGACACCAATGATGGGACACTATTCCTCCCACTGACACCAATGATGGGGCACTATTCCTCTCACTGACACCAATGATGGGGCACTATTCCTCCTACTGACACCAATGATGGGGCACTATTCCTCTCACTGACACCAATGATGGGGCACTATTCCTCCTACTGACACCAATGATGGGGCACTATTCCTCCCACTGACACCAATGATGGGGCACTATTCCTCTCACTGACACCAATGATGGGGCACTATTCCTCCTACTGACACCAATGATGGGGCACTATTCCTCCCACTGACACCAATGATGGGGCACTATTCCTCCCACTGACACCAATGATGGGGCACTATTCCTCCCACTGACACCAATGACGGGGCACTATTCCTCTCACTGACACCAATGTTGGGGCACTATTCCTCCCACTGACACCAATGATGGGGCACTATTCCTCCCACTGACACCAATGATGGGGCACTATTCCTTCCACTGATACCAATGATGGGGCACTATTCCTCCCACTGACACCAATGATGGGGCACTATTCCTCCCACTGACACCAATGATGGGGCACTATTCCTCCCACTGACACCAATGATGGGGCACTATTCCTCTCACTGACACCAATGATGGGGCACTATTCCTCCTACTGACACCAATGATGGGGCACTATTCCTCTCACTGACACCAATGATGGGGCACTATTCCTCCCACTGATACCAATGATGGGGCACTATTCCTCCCACTGACACCAATGATGGGGCACTATTCCTCCCACTGATACCAATGATGGGGCACTATTCCTCCCACTGACACCAATGATGGGGCACTATTCCTCCCACTGATACCAATGATGGGGCACTATTCCTCCCACTGACACCAATGATGGGGCACTATTCCTCCCACTGATACCAATGATGGGGCACTATTCCTCCCACTGACACCAATGATGGGGCACTATTCCTCCCACTGATACCAATGATGGGGCACTATTCCTCCCACTGACACCAATGATGGGGCACTATTCCTCCCACTGACACCAATTATGGGGCACTATTCCTCCCACTAATACCTCTCATCAGCGTGTCACCCATCGGCCCAGCATGAGATTTATTCTTCTCTGTGACCCCGGTTTATAGGAAGAAGCTGCAGGACGCTGGCTGTTGGCCCGCCCCCTCCTGTCCCAGGTGCCTCGGTGTACCTCGGAGTCCCGAACAATAAAGACGTCAACACTCTGCAGACCGCCAGACACAGCAACCAACCCCTCCCCCCTCTGTGTACATAAAGGGCGACTCCACTGAGCGATGCTCAGGCTTAATTAGGACTTTTAATTGCTAATCATCTCCCAATAGGATTAGTGCCGTTATCTATTAATTATCCGCAGAGCCGCGTGTTTGGCTACGAGGAGAAGGGAACGCCAACGTACGCCGCCACTTCATTATGTGCTGCCAGGAGGGGGAGACTGCGAGACCTCGTTATCTGCAGATGTCCGTCTGTGTGCGGTCCTGACTACTGCGCCGCACCCCCCCCCCCCACCCCCCATCTTATCCATTGTACTAGTCACTGGTTTCCTTATTTATAGATACAATGTAACTATTTAATCACTGGACCTCCAGAAGATTTACCCCCTTCATGACCAGGCCATTTTTTGATATACTGCGCTACTTTAACTGGTAATTGCACGTTCATGCAACACTGCACCCAAATTACATTTATATCATTTTTTTCACACAGATCGAGGTTTATTTTGGTTTAAAAACATTGATCAGACAGGAGATAGAGAGATACAAAGTAACATTGTTTATAAACATTGATCAGACAGGAGATATAGAGATACAAAGTAACATTGTTTATAAACATTGATCAGGCAGGAGATAGAGAGATACAAAGTAACATTGTTTATAAACATTGATCAGGCAGGAGATAGAGAGATACAAAGTAACATTGTTTATAAACATTGATCAGGCAGGAGATAGAGAGATACAAAGTAACATTGTTTATAAACATTGATCAGACAAGAGATAGAGAGATACAAAGTAACATTGTTTATAAACATTGATCAGACGGGAGATAGAGAGATACAAATTAACATTGTTTAAAAACATTGATCAGACGGGAGATAAGTAGGGGTATGCCCTTGATAAGGCCTTTAGGGGTCCTTCTATAAAACAATGTTATGCCCATGATCAGGCCATACCACTGCTTTATAAAAGGGCCCATGTCCAGTTAGGTTTAGATTTAGAACATTCCGTCGGAACATTGATTTGACGACCCTCCATTAGATCTGGAGATCCTCCATTGGATTTGGTGACCCCCTCATGAGATCCTCCATTGCATCTGGTGACCCTCTGTGGCATTCACGGATTCTCCATTGGATCTGATGACCTTCCATGGGATCCAAGGATCCTCCATTGGATCTGGTGACCCTCCATGGGATCCGAGGATCCTCCATTGGATCTGATGACCCTCTATGGGATAAGAGGATCCTCCATTGGATCTGATGACCCTCCATGGGATCCGGGGATCCTCCATTGGATCTGGTGACTCTCTGTGGCATTCACAGATCCTCCATTGGATCTGATGACCTTCCATGGGATCCGAGGATCCTCTATTGGATCTGATGACCCTCCATGGGATCCAGGGATCCTCCATTGGATCTGATGACCCTCCATGGGATCCTCAGATCCTCCATTGGATCTGATGACCCTCCATGGGATCCGGGGATCCTCCATTGGATCTGGTGACCCTCTGTGGCATTCACGGATCCTCCATTGGATCTGATGACCCTCCATGGGATCCTCAGATCCTCCATTGGATCTGATGACCCTCCATGGGATCCGAGGATCCTCCATTGGATCTGATGACCCTCCATGGGATCCTCAGATCCTCCATTGGATCTGATGACCCTCCATGGGATCCTCAGATCCTCCATTGGATCTGGTGACCCTCTGTGGCATTCACGGATCCTCCATTGGATCTGATGACCTTCCATGGGATCTGAGGATCCTCCTTCGGATCTGATGACCCTCCATGGGATCCGGGGATCCTCCATTGGATCTGATGACCCTCCATGGGATCCGAGGATCCTCCATTGGATCTGATGACCCTCCATGGGATCCCGGGATCCTCCATTGGATCTGGTGACCCTCTGTGGCATTCACGGATCCTCCATTGGATCTGATGACCCTCCATGGGATCCGGGGATCCTCCATTGTATCTGATGACCCTCCATGGGATCCGGGGATCCTCCATTGTATCTGATGACCCTCCATGGGATCCGGGGATCCTCCATTGGATCTGATGACTCTCCACGGATCTGAGCATCCTCCATTGGATCTGATGACACTCTATGGAATCTGGGGACCCTTCATTGTATCTAGTGACTCTACATGGGATTAGGGGATCCACCATTGAATCTGGTGACCCTCTATTGTACCCGAAGGTCCCCTTCCCCGCTACTCCAGCCATATCCACACATCTGCCAGGACAGAATTGTAAGTGCTAATCGTGCGTTTCCTCAGCATACAATCCTGACGGTGCAGAGCGAGGACAAGGCAGACGGGATTTGTACGGCTTCATGCCTCTCCTCGTCACACAGAACTTATCGCCCCCCGGAGACACATAAACAGGAAGATTTTATGATGATCAATGACAGGAGCCATGTTGGCTGTACAAATGTCAGATATGATCTTAATGGTGAAGAGGAGGAAGATGGGAGATAATTCTCACCGCCGTCATCTCGCCAATTCTTCGCTAAATTCCGCCGTCCTGGGATGACTGCCGGAATCTTCTGCTGATTTTTGATGTTTCATATTATCACAGCTGGGGGTTGGGAGACGTCCCTGGAAAAGGGGGTGAGGTGTCACATTTGGGGGTCAGAATTATATTTAATAATGACAACAGGCCTGATATAAGAAGGTCAAAATTACGTTTTATTCTGGATAATATCGCCTTTTATCCCACGTATTTGTACAGATGAGAATCGCCAAAAACGCAATTCCCTTTAAAGTGTACCTGTCTAAGAGCAAACACATCGATGAGCCTTTTCTGTGCACCTCTCTGATTTATCTTCACTTTATTAGCCTCATGGCTGAGCCATGTCAATTAACCCAAATTGTTATGGGATACATTGTATAGAAGTACAGGGGCTCTTATATGATGTGATTGGTGTGGAATGATGGGACTTGTAGTTCTCAGTAGCCCGGTTTGCTGTATCAGATGTGATATAACGATGGTTTTCTTGTCTCTCTGCAGGCATACAGCTTTGCCATCGGGACTTGGCCTAAGAACGGACTTCTAGACATGAACAAAGGCATGAGTCTCCAGCACATAGGGCGGCCACACAGCGGCATAGGTGAGTGCCGAGTCTTCCTTTTACTAAATTACTTTGTTTACTACCTGTGACAGGTAAGTGATCAATTGTGTGCCGTAGGTCTGATGGTGTTTATTGGAAACACATAGTAAGGCTGGCCGTAGAATGTTTAAATCTAGCCGGTTCCTGCTGAGTTGGCCAAAATTTGAGCTGTGGGGGGCCCTGCAAACCGACTCTGCAAAAGTCAATTGAAAAGGCAAATGAGTCGCGTCAAATATTATTGGCTGAACAGTGACGGCATCCTATCAGACGTATCCTCCTATCAGACGTATCCTCTTATCAGACGTATCCTCCTCTCAGACGTATCCTCCTCTCAGACGTATCCTCCTATCAGACGTATCCTCCTATCAGACGTATCCTCCTATCAGACGTATCCTCCTATCAGACTTATCCTCCTATCAGACGTATCCTCCTATCAGACTTATCCTCCTATCAGACTTATCCACCTATCAGACGTATCCTCCTATCAGACGTATCCTCCTATCAGACGTATCCTCCTATCAGACGTATCCTCCTATCAGACGTATCCTCTTATCAGATGTATCCTCTTATCAGATGTATCCTCCTATCAGACTTATCCTCCTATCAGACGTATCCTCCTATCAGACGTATCCTCTTATCAGACGTATCCTCTTATCAGACGTATCCTCCTATCAGACGTATCCTCCTATCAGACGTATCCTCTTATCAGACGTATCCTCTTATCAGACGTATCCTCCTATCAGACTTATCCTCCTATCAGACGTATCCTCGTTATCAGACGTATCCTCTTTATCAGACGTATCCTCTTTATCAGACGTATCCTCTTTATCAGACGTATCCTCTTATCAGACGTATCCTCCTAACAGACGTATCCTCTTATCAGACGTATCCTCCTATCAGACGTATCCTCCTAACAGACGTATCCTCTTATCAGACGTATCCTCCTATCAGACGTATCCTCCTATCAGACGTATCCTCTTTATCAGACGTATCCTCCTATCAGACGTATCCTCCTATCAGACGTATCCTCCTAACAGACGTATCCTCTTATCAGACGTATCCTCTTATCAGACGTATCCTCCTATCAGACGTATCCTCCTATCAGACGTATCCTCTTTATCAGACGTATCCTCCTATCAGACGTATCCTCCTAACAGACGTATCCTCTTATCAGACGTATCCTCTTATCAGACATATCGTCCTGATAGACGTATCGTCCTGATAGACGTATCCTCTTATCAGACATATCGTCCTGATAGACGTATCGTGTTATCGGATATATCTTCCCATCAGATGTATCGTACGTATCGTCTTATTGGATGTATCGTCCTATCGGATTTATCGTCCCCTCAGATGTATCGTCCCATCAAATGCATCGCCTTATCAAACATATCTATCAGAAATATAATCCTATCAGACTTATTGTCCCATCATATTTATGGTCCTATCAGACATATTGTTCTATCAGATGTATAATTCTGTCAGAAATCGTCCTATCAGATGCATCATCCTATCAAACGTATCGTCCTGTAAGAAATCATCCTATCACATCTATTGTCCTATCAGAAGCAATCACTATTTGGCTTCACCACTGTATTCCGGCCGGCATGGGCACCACGGATTCTGGTGAATCTCATATCCGGCAGCGGGGATTCTTGGTGTGGTGGACGGGAATCTCCGCCTTGCAGGTGGTGACTGCGGTGCATCAGAACATGCCATGCAGAAATATTATATGTATTGTTTTTAATACATTAGAACATAATAAGGTTGTTTACTCTGTCTTTGCATGTCGGGACCCTTCGGGGTAAGACCACGCTATATTAAGATTCCTCTCAATTCAAGAAGCAGTGTAGAAGGGATGTAGTAGAAGTGTAGTAGGTCTGTAGTAATGGTGTGAGAGTGGTGTAGTAGTGATATAGTAACAGTGTAGTTGTGGTGAAGTGGGGATGTAGTAGTAGTGGTGTTGGCAGTCATTGGCCTCAATGATAGCCGGCAGCAGTATGAGGTACCGGCGGTAGAGCCAACTATACAGTGTAAATGTCTGTCAGCTCAGCAAGTGACCTCATTGTCATTTCATCGGTTTCGTGTGTCGGCCAGGCGGGCGATAATATTATTCCAATAGGGAGATTTCCCCCAAATGGCTTCATCAGGCCGGATCACCAGATTGAACTGTTTACTGTATGGACACAAATATGTCCGGGATTTGCACATTGCCGACCCTCTGATCTCGGAGATGTCTGACATCTATACAGCAAATGAAGAATTTGGGTGATTCTGCCACCACTGAGTCCTCCTCGTTATTTGTAACGCCTACGCCTTGTAGAAGGGGGGGAGGGGCCTGAAACGTGTCGTTGTTCTTGTTGTGAATTAATACCACAATTAGTAGTCTTTGGGCTCTCAGACCGTTTCTTTTTTTTTGGCGCTTCCGTTACATTTTATACATCTAGATATTTATTGCCATGTTTCTGTTGTCACGGTGACAGGAAGTGAGGATAATTCTCTGTGACGGAGGCAGTAAAAACCCAGCAGAGGTTCTAATGCTCCCCCTCCCCCGACTTATATTACTTTACATTCCCGATACATCTGGACCCCATCAGGACAATCTTAGAGAATTATTGGACCCGCGGCTAATCTCTGATATTAATGAAGCATTGTGTGGCCGGCGGGTGTTGGGATCAGTGCGGAAGCGGACGTGGGTCGGCGATGAACCACATAGGTGCCGAGACCGGTGACATCTGCCGGCGATCGTCGTCAGACAAACGGTTAATCTTTTTTTTTTTTTTTTTTCTCCTTAGCCTCTAACCACAAAAACTCTTCAATCAATAGATGTTAAGGAGATGAATTATTTAAATCTCAGCAGCATTTAATTAGAGAGACTGTTCTGAGGGATGGCTCTGCCGGAGTTATTGACAGCAATTGCATTAAAATTTGGTTTGGGCTTGGAGTGGGCATTCATTTAACGGGCGTGTGGGGACGGCCCGGGAGGAGGCGGTCGGGCGGGCGAGTGGGTGGGCGAGGAAACGGAGAGAAAGTGCAAATTAGATGCATCCCGATATCATCTCTTCATCCACCCTGAACAACATGCGATGTGAAAAACGTTTCGTCATTTATTTTTATTATCAGATGATCCAGACTCCGTTCCGAGACGCGTTCTGGTTCTTGGGGAACAGCAAACCCGAGGCGGCATTTACTTCATTGGAGGAGAGGAAAGTGTCTGGATTGCCCAACACAACCCCCCCCCCCCACGCCCCCGACACCCCCCACGCCCGTGTTTATATGGCCTCAATCTACGCTTGGCCAACACTTTATAGAAATGTAATTAGTGAGGTTGAAGTTCATTGATTTATACAAATTAGGAAAATAATAAATCAATAACTCAAAAACCAGGTTCCTTAAACCCATGACTGATCCGGAGACGTGGTCCAAATTCCTCCAACAATGGAAAAGAAAAAAAAACCTCCCTCATCCCCCTCTAAGGCAAGGGCGTCACACTGCATTTCCTCGAGGGCCTCATCAGCAATATGGTTGCCCTCAAAGGGGCCGTTGTATCTGTAAGTCCTTGTACACACGGGTCGGACATTCTGACAACCAAATCTGACAGATTTTGTCCGAAACTGTTGCATACACACGGTCGGACAAAGTTGTCGGAAAATCCGATCGTTCAGAACGTGATGACGTCATTTCGTTACGATGGGACTACGTTCAGGCTAGTAGCCAATAGCTTTGGTGTAGGAATTTGATCTGAGCATGCGTGGCACTTTGTCCGATCGGAGTTCTCTACAAACGATCTGAAAAAGTCCGATCGGATCGTGTTGTCGGAAAATTTTATAGCCCAGCTCTAAAACTTTGTTGGTCGGATATTCCGACGGTAACACTCCGATGGAGCCCGTCGGAATGTCCTACCGTGTGTACAAGGGCCAAGATAATTTTCAAATTATCCAGGGCTTTTTTTTTTTCCTCTCAGAGAATAGGTGTAGGAACTCAAGGCCCCCCCCCCCCCTCCCCAAGCCGAACCATGGAACGGTGGGCGTGGCCAAATTGAACAGTGGGAGGATCTTAACCACTACAATACCGGGGCACTTCCGCCTCCTTCCTTCCCAGACCAATTTTCAGCTTTCAGCGCTCTCGCACTTTCAAGTGACAATTGCGCGGTCGTGCTACGCTGTACCCAAATGGGATTTTTATCATTTTGTTCGCACAAATAGAGCTTTATTTTGGTGGTATTTATTCACGACTCTATTTTTTGCGATATAAGCAAAACATTAGCGGAAATTTGGGGGAAAAAAACAATATTTTCCTCTTTCTATTTTAAAAAAAATCCAATAAAATCGAATTTTGTCATAAATTTAAGTCAAATTGTATTCTGCTACATGTTTTTGGTAAAAAAAAAAAAAATTCAGTTAAGTGTCTAATAATTGGTTTGTGTGATCGCTGACATATGTACGCAAATAATCATGTACAGATGTGTGCAGGTGAGCACGGACATATGTGTGCAGATAATCATTGGGACATGTGATTTTAGTGGGACATATGTGGGAGGGGCAGGTGTTTTTATTATTTGGGGACATGTGTGTTTTGGGGACATTGTGTTGGAACATTTGTTTTTATTATTTGGGGACATGTATTTTTATTATTTGGGGACATGTGTGTTTTGGGGAGATTGTGTTGGGACATTTGTTTTTATTATTTGGGGACGTGTGTTTTGGGGACATGTGTGTTTTATACTGGATTGGTGATCAGTGGCTAAAAAGCTGTAAAACACAGCTCATACTCACTGATCGCCAGCCGGCTGCAGCGATCCGCTTTCCTCAGCGACAACTTACGTGTGAGGAGAGGAGAGCCGATTGCCTAGCAACCGGCTCTGTGTTTACATCACATGATGGCTGTGATTGGACACGGGCCATCATGTGATCAGGAGGGCCAATCACAGAGCCCTCCTGCCGATCGGAGATGCGCCATGTCCGGGTGACACGAGCGCATCGGGATCATGCCGCTGCGCGGGCACAATCCCCCTCCTTCTAAAGGACGTTCCTGAACATCCACTCAGAAGGAGAGGGTACCCACCTGGCCGTATATGTACATTGGCAAGGTGGGAAGTAGTTAAAGGGAGCTCTATGTCCCAAGTGTAGGGTTCAGGGGTGCTCTACTATTATTATACAGGATTTATATAGCGCCAACAGTTTGCATAGTGCTTTACAACATGAGGGCAGACAGTACACTTACAATACAAATCAATACAGGATTTACAAAAGTGCAGCTTCAGGGCTTGCCCTATGCCAGTGATGGTGAACCTTGGCACCCCAGATGTTTTGGAACTACATTTCCCATGATGCTTATGCACTCTGCAGTGTAGTTGAGCATCATGGGAAATGTAGTTCCAAAACATCTGGCGGGCCAAGGTTTGCCATCACTGCCCTATGCACAGCATGCAAAGTTCAGGGGTGTGCTGTGTACAGAGTGCAGGGTTCAGCTCTTTTTTTTTACAATGAACAGACAAAAACAGGCTGGCGCCAGGAAACTGGGACATCTATTGCACTAAGAACCTTGTGAAGGTCCTGCAAGAGCCCAAAGAGCAGCTGTGTGGATGAGCATACTAGGATGTGTGTGAATGCAAGTAAAACATTCAGGAGCAACCACAATTGAAAGCGCTGACCGGGACAGTCTTGAAAGGAAAAACAGTCCAATAATTAAAACGTTCAATGAGCCAGGAAGCAAAGGAGGGACTGGGAGGCAGTCGGAGCAGCCCTGACCAGAGCTGGTGGACGGGAACACCGGGAACGTGATACAATCGGGGAACGCAGGTCCAAGAAGAAGCACAACTGGTGGAGAGCAAGCTGAGGAGAGTAGAGAGGGGAGATAGCCGTCGTCTTGACTATACGTATTGGGGCGTGGCCCTTCGTCAGGACATTCACGCTCGGGTGTTCCCGTCCACCAGCTCCGGTCGGTGGCCGCTCCGTCTTCCTCTCGGTCCGCCACACATTATTGGGGATGCGATAGAGGCTCCACACTGTCCATCCGGCTCTGCACACGCCGGCTTCCCTCTTCCTAGTAACATCCAGGAACACATGCAGGTTTTGCCATCGCAGCACTGCCCCACCAAGCCAGTCCACCACCGACTGTTGCTTAAGGTACTTTCTCAGTGATGAGCATCTGTGCAAGGAGATATCTAGACAATTGTTCATCCAATCATGTTATTATTATTATCGGCACATGCTTTTATCTCATTGAATGTTTTAATTATTGGACTGTTTGTCCTTTCAAGGCTATCCCGATCAGCGCTTTCAATTGTGGTTGCTCCTGAAGCTCTTTCTCACAGGCTTTCCACAGCTCACTGATGGTTATAAAGAACAAAAAGTCCCGGGTGCAAGGGCCACATCAGCTGGCCTGTTGGGTTTGTATTCGGTCCATGGGGGCCTTCTGTTTGACATATGATGCCCTAAGGCAATCATATATTTAAAACCGGATTGAGAGACCCCAGCACTGGTTACAAGGCCGTGTGTTTTGGTCAAAATGTAATAGCTTATACCTCATATTTCACCAGATTTAGTTGTATGGTGCACACAGAGGTTGTTTATAGACGTTGACGATGTGTGGAGATACCTGTGTAATCTGATTGTTGTGTGATTGTTCTTATGAAATCCTGTGTACACCGCTATACGAGGGGGGTGCTGATATGTATTGAGCCTTACCTAGAAAAAATTTAACAAGGAAGCTGTAACTGCCCCACTATTCTACATATTCCCCCAGGAAGTCAATCCACCTGCAACATCTGCCCTGCTGCTTCTTAAAGAGGAAGTAAACCCTGATGAGTTGACTTCCTCGTTCATTCCCTGCAAAGGTAAAGCATAATAGACTACTATGCATCGCATCGCATAGTAGTCCATTATGTGTCACTTACCTGACACAGGAGCCAGCAAAGTCACCGCTGTCCCCTGTAGTCCGCCGCATCCATCTTCTTGGTGGGGTCTTGCAGCTCCGCCGCTGTCATTCGGCGAAGCCGCGATGACGTCACTCCCGCGCATGCGCACTGGAGCCGACACGCGCGGCAGCTCCGTCGTTGAGAATGCATGCGCCGTAGACAGCGGTGCCTGTTTTCGGGCAAATATCTCCTAAACCATATAGGTTTAGGAGATATTTCTTGGACCTACAGGTAAGCCTTAATCTAGGCTTACCTGTAGGTCAAAGTGGTTTGTAAGGGTTTACAACCACTTTAAGTCCCTGCAAATAAAATTCTTCCGACTGCTGGTGTAACCACTCATTTGCAGCATTCGTTGACCCTTGAACATTGTTGTCCTTTTAGGTGTTTTTTTGAGACTGGGGAGCAGATGATAGTCAGAAGGAGCCAGGTCGGGCAAATAGGGTGGATGGGGCATCACTTGAAAGCTTAAGGAGGTCAGATTTGCCATTGTTTCACCTGCAGCGTGTGACGAGGCGTTGTCATGTAGCAGAACGACACCTTTGGAGAGCTTTCCTCATTGTTTTTCCTTGATATTTTCCCCCAACTTCGTCAATGAAGCACAGTAATATGTTGCATTGATGGTTGAACCCTTTTTGGAGGTAGTCCACCAGCAGAAGTCCCTTCTTATCTCAAAAAACTGTTGCCATTTCTGCATTGACCTTTGCACACGGAACTTCTTTGGCCTTGGGGAACCACTGTGCCCCCATTCCTTAGACTGTTCCTTTGTCTCAGCATCATAACAGTAGATCCATGTCCCATCACCAGTTACCAGGAAATCTGACTTATTTCTTGAAAAATGTTCCAAAACAGCCACCGATGTCTCCACACGTTTCCTCTTTTGTTCGGTTGTCAAAAGTTTTGGGATCCACTTTGCTGCAAGCTTTCTCAGTTCCAAGTCGTTATGGATAATGGCGCCAACTCTCTCACGTGATATTCCCAGATATGTAGCAATGCTTTTGGCTAATTTTCGGCAGTCCTCCATGATCATATCATGGATGGCTTTCCACATTTGCAGGCACAGAGACAGAAACAAGCCTTCCACTGGATTTCTCACTTTCAACAAAGAAATGGCCAGTTTTAAAATTGACAACCCAACGTTTTAACTGTTGCATGTGAAGGGATGACTGTCACCCAAAGTTTGTGACATTTCTTCGGGGATCTGCATCATACCTTTCCCTTGGAGAAACAGGAACTTGATTATGGTCTTATGCTCTTCCACGTTGAATTTTTCTGGAGGTGCTGTCATGTTCATTTTGGACCTGAAAAAGAAAGATGAGCTAAAGTCATGGGTAGTTGATTTTTGAAAGATTGAATATAGACAAATTGGCCAGTACACCCGGCAATTTACAGCTTCCTAGCTCAGTTTTTTCTGGGTAAGGCTCAATACTTTTCAACACCCCCACTCGTACATGCTTGTAAAAACTTTACATAGGAAAGGACTCCTGGTTGTATTAAAATATATGTTCAAGCTAGCCAACTGCATCAAAGTGGTCCCTCTATGGCCTTCTAAATCAAAGCGATCCCTCTCTGACCATCTGCGTCCATATGATCCCTCTCTGACCATCTGCGTCAGATTGATCCCTCCCTGACCATCTGCATCAGATTGATCCCTCTCTGACCATCTGCGTCAGATTGATCCCTCTCTGACCATCTGCGTCAGATTGATCCCTCTCTGACCATCTGCGTCAGATTGATCCCTCTCTGACCATCTGCGTCAGATTGATCCCTCTCTGACCATCTGCGTCAGATTGATCCCTCTCTGACCATCTGCGTCAGATTGATCCCTCTCTGACCATCTGCGTCAGATTGATCCCTCTCTGACCATCTGCGTCAGATTGATCCCTCTCTGACCATCTGCGTCAGATTGATCCCTCTCTGACCATCTGCATTAGTGACCCCTCTCCGACCAGTTGCATCAAAGTAATCCCTTTCTGGCCAACTGCATCAGTGACCCCTCTCTGGCCAACTACATCAAAGTGATCCCTTTCTGGCCAACTACATCAACTGGCCAACTGCATCAAAGTGATCCCTCTCTGGCCAACTACATCAAAGTGATCCCTCTCTGGCCAACTACATCAAAGTGATCCCTCTCTGGCCAACTACATCAAAGTGATCCCTCTCTGGCCAACTGCATCAGTGACCCCTCTCTGATCAGTTGCATCAAAGTGATCCCTCTATGGCCAACTGCATCAACTGCATCAACTGGCCAACTGCATCAAAGTGATCCCTCTCTGGCCAACTGCATCAACTGGCCAACTGCATAAAAGTGATCCCTCTCTTGCCAACTGCATCAACTGCATCAACTGGCCAACTGCATTAAAGTGATCCCTCTCTGGCCAACTGCATCAACTGACCAACTGCATTAAAGTGATCCCTCTCTGGCCAACTGCATCAACTGGCCAACTGCATCAAAGTGATCCCTCTCTGGCCAACTGCATCAACTGGCCAACTGCATTAAAGTGATCCCTCTCTGGCCAACTGCATCAACTGCATCAACTGGCCAACTGCATCAAAGTGATCCCTCTCTGGCCATCTACATCAAAGTGATCCCTCTATGGCCAACAGCATCAAAGTGATCCCTCTCTGGCCAACTACATCAAAGTGATCCCTCTCTGGCCAACTACATCAAAGTGACCCCTCTCTGGCCAACTGCAAACAATTAGCAATTTAGTTCTTCCTGAACAAGGAAAAACGGGTCTGGAATAAGTGACCAAGGTGATGTGGTCTTATTCATGGCTGAGAGTAGAAGCACATGTTCCCTCACTCCCTCTTGGCTCCCATACTTGAACAGCATTTACCATTCCTGTTTAAAGCCATGATATACTGTCCTTTGGAGAAGTCAGAGGCCATGAGGGATGACAGAACTCTCATCAACTGGTGTATCAGGAGCTGCTGCCCCCCCCCCCCCTCCATATCTTCAAATTAGCTGAGATATTTGAGATCTAATTAACCAAAGAGCCCAGAGTCTCCCTATACTGAGCTCCATCTCCCAACCGCTGGAGATAACTCAACTGCGTTTTCATAAATCTTTTCTGGCACAGGGGTTGATGGCGCTTCTGGCTCGGGCCTTTGCCTGGAACATCTCCATGAAAGCCTTTGTCACAGGTTCAACTGGTGACCCGGCCACCCCATCCCCTTTTCTTTAGGAGGTAGTTATGGGGTTTCCAGTTATAATTAAGTCATAATATCTATCACTTGTCACCCTCTGCTATGCGCGAGTCCTTCCCCGAGTGTGTTTTACCTCCATTCCGCAGCTTGGGATGCAGCCCATTACACACTGAGAGTTCCCAGCACTGTGCAATCAATGCTTTAATTGATACTTCATGCAGTTAATGTATCCCAGAAATGAGTAATATCCTCTCCTCGTACTAGTCCTGCGGTGACACTGAGGTATGGCGTATTCGCTGTGTCTCTTCACTGCGATCTGCCGCTTAATGCAGTGCCGCGAGTTTATCTTCGTCCCGGGATGTTATCGATAGTGCGGCCTTTGTTACTCCCTTCCAGAAAGTGGCAAAACCCGGAGACCATCACTCTCCCTGTCACTTACCGCTTGCCAGTCTGTCGTGTCCACCGCAGGAGTGCTGCCTGTTTTATCTCACACTGTCCATAAACTGTGTCCTATTGATTACCCAGCATTGCTGAATTCATTAAAACCACTTCAAGGGGGCCTGTCATAGAACAGAAACGGCAATCATTACAGGAGCTCAAGGTTCATGCACATCATGTGAGGAAACTGGTGATGGCCGGCAGCCCAGAAATCGGAGGTCTGCCATCCCTCAGGGAAATGCAGCCACCATGTCCACCAGTATGATTATTCTGGACCCCCAAATGTCAGTGTGTCATTATTCTGGACCCCCAAATGTCAGTGTGTCATTGTTCTGGACCCCCAATTGCTGGTATATTATTATTCTGGATCCCCATTGTCAGTGTGTCGTTGTTCTGGACCCCCGATTGCTGGTATATTATTATTCTGGATCCCCTATTTCAGTGTGTCTTTATTCTAGACCCCCAAGTGCCAGTATATTATTATTCTGGGCCCCCTATTGTCAGAGTGTCTTTATTCTGGACCCCCCAGATGTCAGTGTCATTGTTTTGGACCCCCAAATGTCAGTGTGTCACTGTTCTGCTCCCCCAAGTGTCAGGGTGTCATTGTTCTGGGACCCCCAAGTGTCAGTGTGTCATTGTTCTGGGACCCCCGAGTGTCATTGTTCTGGGACCCCCAAGTGTCAGTGTGTCATTGTTCTGGACCCCCAAGTGTCAGTGTGTCATTGTTCTGGGACCCCCAAGTGTCAGTGTGTCATTGTTCTGGGACCCCCAAGTGTCAGTGTGTCATTGGTCTGGACCCCCAAGTGTCGGTGTGTCATTGGTCTGGACCCCCAAGTGTCAGGGTGTCATTGTTCTGGAACCCCCAAGTGTCATTGTTCTGGGACCCCCAAGTGTCAGTGTGTCATTGTTCTGGACCCCCAAGTGTCGGTGTGTCATTGCTCTGGGACCCCCAAGTGTCGGTGTGTCATTGCTCTGGGACCCCCAAGTGTCGGTGTGTCATTGCTCTGGGACCCCCAAGTGTCAGGGTGTCATTGCTCTGGAACCCCCAAGTGTCAGGGTGTCATTGCTCTGGGACCCCCGAGTGTCAGGGTGTCATTGTTCTGGACCCCCAAGTGTTGGTGTGTCATTGCTCTGGGACCCCCAAGTGTCGGTGTGTCATTGCTCTGGGACCCCCAAGTGTCAGTGTGTCATTGCTCTGGGACCCCCAAGTGTCAGGGTGTCATTGCTCTGGAACCCCCAAGTGTCAGGGTGTCATTGCTCTGGGACCCCCGAGTGTCAGGGTGTCATTGTTCTGGACCCCCAAGTGTTGGTGTGTCATTGCTCTGGGATCCCCCAAGTGTCAGTGTGTCATTGTTCTGGGACCCCCAAGTGTAATTTTTCTGGACCCCCAAGTGTCAGTGTGTCATTGTTCTGGGACCCCCAAGTGTCAGTGTGTCATTGTTCTGGGACCCCCAAGTGTCAGTGTGTCATTGTTCTGGGACCCCCAAGTGTCAGTGTGTCATTGTTCTAGACCCCAAGTGTCAGTGTGTCATTGATCTGGACCTCCAAGTGTTGGTGTGTCATTGCTCTGGGACCCCCAAGTGTCAGTGTGTCATTGTTCTGGGACCCCCAAGTGTCAGTGTGTCATTGTTCTGGGACCCCCCAAGTGTCAGTGTGTCATTGCTCTGGGACCCCCAAGTGTCAGTGTGTCATTGCTCTGGGACCCCCAAGTGTCAGTGTGCCATTGCTCTGGGACCCCCAAGTGTTGGTGTGTCATTGCTCTGGGACCCCCCAAGTGTCAGGAGCCCCCTAAGAAATACTATGAAATTCATTGAAGAACGGTCAGCTGAAGGTTACCCTGGGAATGATTATAGAATCGGCCGCCCACTATTCTCACCCTGATCGGGTCAGATTATACCGGATGAATAAATTGGGAAATGTCCGAGTGTCTGCTCGGGATAATAAATATTGATAGACGGACAAGTGAGGTCTCCTATCCAGAATAACTTTTATCCACATATAAAGCTGAACATTTAGAGGCATACACAGAGTCCCCCATGACGTCCTCCCTCTCTGGTGACAGACTCCGGCGCGGAGATGGAAGGCCGCGATGCCGGTCTCGGAGATGAATCATTAGCGATAACACTAATGAATAAACAGCACTGATAGGGACCACTGATGGATTTTGGACATTATTCCTGAATGCGGCGGTTTGGAGAATTTTGGCATGTCACTGGGGGATGATGTAAGTCGCGTGTTCATTTAACCAAGTGGGACTAATGGCTGATGACATCATGAGAGGAGAGAGATTATAGAAATGGATGGAAGATTCCCAGCCAGAGCCATCTGTCCTTCCTGAGAGGAGGGAGATGGATCTACACAGACAGACACATCACATCAGTGCCAGGCCTGCCGGGGGCCCTCTGTGTGAGGACTGACTCTCTGATGACTAGGAGGAACTGTAAGTCCCAGCAAGCCCCACTAAGAGAGAAGAGCTCCTCTGGAGCAGCCGTTGTGTGCTTTTATTATATACCGTATTTATCGGCGTATAACACGCGCCAACGTATAACACGCACCCCAAGTTTAGGAGGGAATTTTAATGAAAAAAACTTTTAGGAGGGAAGTTTAAAGGAAAAAAAAATTACATTTATATGCCCATCAGTGTCATCTGCAGCCTTGTCCACCATTGCAGCCTTGTCATGCAGCCTTGTCCACCATTGCAGCCTTGTCCACCATTGCAGCCTTGTCATGCAGCCTTGTCATGCAGCCTTGTCCACCAGTGCAGCCTTATGCAGGCTTATCCACCATTGCAGCCTTGTCTATTCAAATGGTCTCTTTTTAATCTTTTAAAAATGCCGCCGCTGAGATACAGAGCCGGATGTGTATCTCGGTGGCGCGTAGTAGTTCTCGGTGGCCACCTTCGGCTCTTCTCGGCAGCTTTCGGCCGTTCTCAGCGGCCTCGGGCCGCCTTCGGCTCTTCTCGGCGGCCTCGGGCCGCCTTCGGCTCTTCTCGGCGGCCTCGGGCCGCCTTCGGCTCTTCTCGGCAGCTTGCGGCCGCAAGCTGCCGAGAACGGCCAAAGGCGGCCGAAAAGCCGCCTAGAACAGCCGAAGGCGGCCGAAAGCTGCCGATAATGGCCGAAGGCGGCCGAAAGCCACTTTGAAGAGCCGAGGGTGGCTGAAAGCCGCCCAGAGGCTCAGAACTGCGGGGGATCGGCGTATAACACGCACCAGCGATTTCCCCCTGCTTTTAAGGGGAAAAAAAAGCATGTGTTATATGCCAATAAATACGGTAATATACCATCAGCTCTCCACTCCAGAGATCTTAATGTTCCTATGTCCACTGTGCCCGACATTGTCAGGAAGTTTACAGCCAGTGGCATTGTAGCCAATCTCCCTGGATGTGGACGAAGGAGAAACATTCATCAAAGATTGCAATGAAGAATTGTTGAAATGGTGTATAAAGAACCTCAATCAGCTTCCAGACAAATCCAAGCTGACCTTCAGGCACAGGGTACACAGGATGTCCGCTCACACTATAAGTCACCACCTGAATGAAAAGGGACGCTATGATGGGAGACCCAGGAGGACCCCACTGCTGACACACAAACGTAAAAAAGCCAGATTGGAGTTTGCCAAAACTTACCTGAGGAAGCCAGAATCTTTTTGGGATAATATCTTTTTTGTAAAGCCCGTCATTCTACTGTTTTCAGAAAAAGAAATGAGGCCTTAAAGAAAAGACTATAGTCCCTGCAGTCACTCATGGTTGGGGGGGGGTCACTGATGTTTTGGGGTTGCTTTGCTGCTTCAGGCACTGGATGTCTTGACCATGTGCATGGAATAATGAAATCTGAAGACTACCAAAGAATTCTGGGGTGCAATGTAGGGCCAGGTGTCAGAAAGTTGGGTCTCCGTAGAGGCCATTTATCTTATAGGAGGACAATGACCCAAAGCACACATCAAAAAGCACCCAGAAATGGTTTCAGACAAAGTGATGGAGAGCACTGAACTGGCCAGCAATGGGTCCAGATCTAAATCCCATAGAGCACCTGTGGAGAGATCTCAGAACAGCAGTTGGGAAAAAGAACCCTTCCAATCTGTGAGACCTGGAGCAGTTGGCGAAAGATGAGTGCTCCAAAATTCCAGTAGGGGAGGTTTAAGAAACGTATTGGTTATTGAGGGTGCCAGTAATTTTTTCCATGCACAAGAATTCCACTAAAAAGCGCTTGGAGGGCCGCTTTGCAAATATGAGAGTGACACATATGTCCAAGTGTGGGTATCCAGTGACACCAGGAAAATTTTGTGTGGTAAAATCGGGCATTTATGCCACGTTTCCACTGAGCGGAACGGTTTGGGTCGGTACAGTTTGGAAGCGTTAGAATGGTCCGGCCTATTCAGATGAGCATTTCCACTGCAAGTTGGACCGCCAGGGGCCATATGGGGGTTTAGAAAAAATGCCTTTGACGTGAGCATTGATGTTTTTTTCTGTCCGCCAATCAGTGGAATGCATTGTGTGATGCCAGTAGCTCCGCCCTAACCGTACCGTACCATTTTCTATGGCCCCACATCTGAAGCAGGACCATGAATGGTGCGGTATGGTTCGGTTGTATGGGCCGCTTTCATAATGGAAACACTCAAAACAACATACCGTACCGTACCGAACCGATCCGCTCAGTGGAAACTGGGCATACGTTTATTAAACTGAAGTAATTAAGTTCAGATAAAAAAAACATACATGAAAGGTTAGCACAGATGCCACAATCAGTAAGGAGTATCCAATATTATGTAACAAATCCCTAAAAGAAAAACATCCTGTTTGGTAAATGCTTTCGGAGGAACCCCATGAGCTTGGCTGTGCTGCGGAAACATAGACAACTGTGCCAAGTGCAGTAGATGGTGGTATCCTAATGGTGCAGAGACCTGGATGGAGGGAGTTGGTAGCTCACTGGTGGTGTCCCCATGGTTGGGGGTACTGGGTCCAAAGGATCAGTGCCCTACTGGTGGTGAAGCTGAAACAGCCGTGTCAGGGGACTGGCACCTCGGGTGTGACGTCATCCACTCAGAGGCAGGCCGGCCAAGGCGAGGTCTAGGCAGAGGCTGGAGCGCAAGCACGGCTAATCCTGGTGTGGTTTTTAGCACCTAAACTTTTTTTGGTATTCTGAATAATTTTGCCCAGTTCATTTTTATTTGTGGGGAATGTGTCAGATTTGGCTTTTTGTTTCTCCACTTTTTTGTGTCATACCAGAACAAACAAAAGAAATAAACATGAGAATGCCTAAACATTTGTAATTGCAACATTTTTCTGGGCGAAGTGATGCATTATCTGCCAGAAATACAGGGGTGTCAATAATTTTGGGATTGACTGTAATTAAAAAAAAAAAGGGACTGGACCCTCTCACCTGGACTGGAGGTAAAGCTTCATTGACCACTGGCCCTTAACCATCTGACATATCTGGTGAGAGTTGATGGCTCCTTTTGGAGCCAAGGTGGTGGGGTATGGAGCTGATGATTGGTTCATATTGCCTGGAGTGGTGGGGTCTGAGGTTGATTGGTTCATATTGCCTGGAATGGTGAGGTCTGGGGCTGAAGACTGGTTCAAATTGCCTGGAGTGGTGGGGTCAGGGGGAAGATGATTGGTTCATATTTCCTGGAGTGATAGGATCCAGGGATAATGATTGGTTCATATTGCCTGGAGTGGTGGGGTCTGAGGATGATGATTGGTTCATATTGTCTGGAGTGGTGTGGTCTGGGGATGATGATTGGTTCATATTGTCTGGAGTGGTGGGGTTTGGGGATAATGATTGATTCATATTGCCTGGAGTGGTGAGGTCTGGGGCTGAAGATTGGTTCATATCGCCTGGAGTGGTGAGGTCTGGGGATGATGATTGGTTCATATTGCCTGGAGTGGAGGGGTCTGGGGATGATGACTGGTTCAAATTGCCTGGAGTGGTGGGGTCAGGGGGAAGATGATTGGTTCATATTTCCTGGAGTGATAGGATCCAGGGATAATGATTGGTTCATATTGCCTGGAGTGGTGGGGTCTGAGGATGATGATTGGTTCATATTGTCTGGAGTGGTGTGGTCTGGGGATGAAGATTGGTTTATATTGTCTGGAGTGGTGGGGTTTGGGGATAATGATTGATTCATATTGCCTGGAGTGGTGGGGTCTGGGGCTGAAGATTGGTTCATATCGCCTGGAGTGGTGAGGTCTGGGGATGATGATTGGTTCATATTGCCTGGAGTGGAGGGGTCTGGGGATGATGATTGGTTCACATTGCCTGAAGTGGTGGGGTCTTGGGATGATGATTGGTTCATATTGCCTGGAGTGGTTAGATCTGGGGCTGATGATTGATTCATATTGCCTGGAGTGGTGAGTTTTGGGGCTGAAGATTGGTTCATATTGCCTGGAGTGGTGAGTTTTGGGGCTGAAGATTGGTTCATATTGCCTGGAGTGGTGGGGTCTGAGGATGATGATTGGTTCATATTGCCTGGAGTGGTGGGGTCTGGGGCTGATGATTGGTTCATATTGCCTGGAGTGGTGGGGTCTGGGGCTGATGATTGGTTCATATTGCCTGGAGTGGTGGGGTCTGGGGCTGATGATTGGTTCATATTGCCTGAAGTGGTGGAGTCTGGGGATGATGATTGGTTCATATTGCCTGAAGTGGTGGGGTCTGGGGATGATGATTGGTTCATATTGCCTGGAGTGGTGGGGTCTGGGGATGATGATTGGTTCATATTGCCTGGAGTGGTGGGGTCTGGGGATGATGATTGGTTCATATTGCCTGGAGTGGTGGGGTCTGGGGATGATGATTGGTTCATATTGCCTGGAGTGGTGGGGTCTGGGGCTGATGATTGGTTCATATTGCCTGGAGTGGTATAGCTTATGGTTCTGGTTTAGTTTGTGGTGCTCAGATGCAGGGAAAATCCGCGTTAAAGGGAATTGACAAAAAAAAAAAAAATGAACCTTTGCAGACTGGACCCTCCTGCATTTTATAAATGTTTTCACCCGCTGCATGCTGCAGAAGATTTAACGTCTAATCTTTATGTTGGATGTTTATCAAACCGTGACACCTATAAACACGTGCGTCCATCTGGAAGATGGAGGGAGAAATCTGTCTGACGCTGGAGGACTTTGCAAGTGTTTTCCCCACATTTAACGAAAAGAGAGCGAAAAAACGCGTGTTGGCAGCGGGAGAACGTGGCTGCGGCCTGGAGATGCCAGTCAAACTCTCCCAGGCTCCCTTCATTTACATCGGCCGCCCTTGAAGTGAAGATCTTACATATGATAGAAAGTAATGGACAAATATTGATGTTCGGAGCAGAGCTCCTTCCTTAAAATAATGAAGTTTTGTCGGAATGGCTGACTCATCAGAAATGCGGCCAGTTTTTTGTATTGTTAAATGCGACAATTTCTCTGCATCTGAGAGGAAATGTATACAATAAGATAATGGCATCCTTTCCCCGATCATTTGAATATCTGTACTGAGACCTCCCAACCTCCACCGAGCATTTCTGGTCCCTTCACAGCACAAAAAAAGGAAAATTCTAATAAAGCCATCTCCTAATAAATTGGGGGAAGCGGCAAATGTTCAGCATCTGCTTTTCGCAAGGTGAGCCGTATACAATGTACAAGCTGCCCCCTGAGGGCTTTCCGTGACGACAATTAGGATTTTTACCTTCCGAAGGGAGCAAGAGGTTATAATAGAAGCTTTCCTACCTGCTAACACAAAGAAAATAACTTATGGATATTTATTTTTTTGGTTCCTCCTCCATTCCCTTGAGGTCTCTTTTATCCAGGCGAGAATTCGCTTGTCATAACAGTAATAGTAAGTCTTACCCTAATTCAAAGTTTAGAATCAAGAATTGAATAGTTATAAACTTAGAAAATAAAACAAATTCTATAATTGTAAATGTTGAAATCAAGTGTTGTACTTAACTTTAAAATCAAGAATTGTATGATTATAAACTTTAAAATCAAGAATTGTGTATTTATAAAATTTAAAATCAAGAATTGTATAACTTGGAACGTTAAAATCAAGAAATGTATAAATATAAACTCAAGATTTGTGCAATTATAAAATTTGAAATCAAGAACTGTGTAACTTAAAATTTTAAAATCAAGAATTGTATGATTATAAACTTAGAAATCAAAAATTCTATAATTTTGAAACCAAGTTTTGTACAATCATTAACTTTAAAATCAGGAATTGTGGGTTTATCAAATTTAAAATCAAGAATTGTATGATTTTAAACTTTAAAATCAAGAAATGTTTATAAAATTTAAAATCAAGAATTGTATAACTTGGAATGTTAAAATCAAGAAATGTATAAATATAAACTCAAAATTTGTGCAATTATAAAATTTGAAATCAAGAACTGTATAACTTAAAATTTTAAAATCAAGAATTGTATGATTATAAACTTAGAAATCAAAAATTCTATAATTATAAACTTTGAAACCAAGTGTTGTACAATCATTAAATTTAAAATCAGGAATTGTGTCTATAAAATTTAAAATCAAGAATTGTGTATTTATAACATTTAAAATCAAGAATTGTATAACTTGGAATGTTAAAATCAAGAAATGTATAAATATAAACTCAAGATTTGTGCAATTATAAAATTTGAACTCGAGAACTGTATAACTTAAAATTTTAAAATCAAGAATTGTATGATTATAAACTTAGAAATCAAAAATTCTATAATTTTGAAACCAAGTTTTGTACAATGATTAACTTTAAAATCAGGAATTATGTGTTTATAAAATTTAAAATCAGGAATTGTATAACTTGGAACTTTAAAATCAAGAAATGTATAAATATAAACTTAAGAATCGAGAGTTGTGCAATTATAAAAATGGCAATCAAGAATTGTATAACATGGCATTTTAAAATCAAGAATTGTAGGATTAGAACATTTTAAAATCAAGAATTGTAGAATTAGAAACCTTGAAATAAATAATTTCTTCAGAGAAATGTCACAAACGCTACACCAGCGCAGTTACTTAAGGCAGAAATCATAATGTGTACAAACAATAGAGCATAGGCCAATAGAGCAAATCATGCTGGCCATGGGATATAACAAAAGCATTGATCTCGGTGACATACATGGAGGTGTAAACATTATGGTTTGGGGGGACAGGACAACTTCACCGCATAAAAAGGGATGATGGACGGGGCCCATGTACCATCAAATCTTAGGTGAGAACCTCCTTCCCTCAGCCAGGGCATTGAAAATGGGTCATGGATGGTTATTCCAGCATGACAATGACCCAAAACACACGGCCAAGGTAGCAAAGGAGTGGCTCAAGAAGTAACACATTAAGGTCCTGGAGTGGCCTAGCCAGTCTCCAGACCTTAATCCTATAGAAAATATGTGGAGGGAGCTGAAGGTTGAAGTTACCAAACGTCAGCCTGGAAACCTTAATGACTTGGAGACGATCTGCAAAGAGGACACAATTCCTCCTGAGATGTGTGCAAACCTGGAGGCCAACTCCAAGAAACGTCTGACCTCTGTGATCGCCAACAAGGGTTTCTCCACCAACTACTAAGTGATTTGCGAAGGAATCGAATACTTATTTCACTCACTAAAATGCAAATCAATTTATAACTTTTTTGAAATATTTTTTTTCTGGATATTTGTGTTGTTCTGTCTCTCACTGTTATAATAAACCGACCAATAAAATGATAGACTGATCATTTTTTGTCAGCGGGCAAATGTACAAAATCAGCAGCCGATCAAATACTTTTTTTTCCCCCTCACTGTAAACGAGACGGAAGAATTGTTGCAAAGTTGACTTGTGACAGAAAAAGTTGAACTATAATTTTAGAACAATGTGAGATTTTTTTTTTCACAACAAAATTATTTCTATGATGCTGTTGGGTGCCGATGTTTGGCCAGCACTTGCATTTTGTCTCTTGTGGGTTGAACCACTGACCTGTACATAGGAAGCAATACAAGGAGACGAGGCTGCTGGATCAGACATGCTTAGATCCTGCAATGAGCGTTCATAGAAAGGTTCCATATCGCAACGTTCATCAGTGTTAAGTAATTTGGATCAATAGAGTTTTCCTGCAATGACCACCGGGGGCTGTTTACCATTCTGGAATGTGTGCGGAACTCTCTAGTTTTCATAGAAGGTAAGGTTGAATAAAGACATTAGTCCATCCAGTTCAACCTGTGTAGGTGTGCGTGTGTCAGTGTTAATAAGCATTTCCCATATCCCTGTATATTGTGTTCACTAAGATGCAAGAGTCTATTAAAAATATCAATACTCCCCACTGATACCCCGAATTGTGGAAGAGAGTTCCACATCTGTATCGCCCTGACAGTGAAAAATCCCCTACGCATCTTAAGGTTGAACCGCTTCTCCTCCAATCTCATTGCGTGGGTCCTGCGTCGTCTTACACTCCCTGAGTGTAGGTTCACACACATGCAATCTCAGACATCACATGTGATGCGCACCCGCACTGCAGGTGCCGATCACATGCGATGTCTGTGCGAAGCAAGGTCAGCCATACAGTTGTATGGCTGAACTCGCATTAGAGTCACAGAAAAAAGTGCAGGAACTCCCCCCCATCCACACTAAAATTGGATCGCGTGGGTTTTCTCACCTATGCAATCCGATTCCTGTGTGGATTCACAGTTCGCACTGCGATCTGTGAACCGATCTGGGGTTGTCATTAACAATGTGTTGACACCCGCAGGGTTTTGTAGAGGGCAGTGTGAACTGCCTGCGGGAGAGATGCGATGCGGGAACCCGGCGTTGTATTTGCGCTGGTTCCCTCATCGCACGAGTGTGAACCCGGGCTGAGACTGAAACGTTTCCTTCCTACGCTGGGATCACCATTGAGGTATTTGTATATCTCTATCATATCTCCTCGCAGTCATTCCTCGTAATTGAGGTCCTCCAATCCGCCTACCAATTTAGTTGAATGAATGTAAATTAATATCCGCGCTCAGGAAAAAAAATCAAACAAAACAGCAGCACTGAGCACCATAACCCAGATTTCGGGCACTAAATCAAATGTAAAAATATAAAGTACAACGCTTCAAAGTCAAATCAAAGATAATGCCTATGTTAATGTGGCATAAAATATCTATAAAGTGCAAATGTGCAAAAATGATTGTAATTACTGTGTGATAGTGATTATGTATGTGACCAGCACAATACAGAAACACCATACTGTACATTATATTATAAAGTGCAATAGCATATGAAGTGCCAAAAAAATAAGTCATTCAGTGAAAAGTTCATTAAATGGCTGGAGTTTAAAGATCCCACGTGAGATATAGAGCCTGGATCAAATTCTTGACCATGTGATACCCGTCACCACAGTGAGGTAAAAGGCTTACCGGAAAGCCAGCGACCCCCCCCCCCCTTTATTCAGGGCGGTCACAAAGCGCTTTTTGGTTCAATTATCCCATAGAAGGATGTCCAGATGTCCTGAGCGTCTCCCACCAGAAGCCTCCACATACACCAGGCGATGGTCCAACCAGAACAGATATCCACAGTATCAGGAGGTGCAAACATGCAAAGAAGCATAGTGCAATAGTGCAGTATTAAGGAGGAGCTGCACCTAAAAAAAAAAATATTAAAAGCCAGCAGCTACTAATATTGCAGCTGCTGACTTTTAATAAAATCACACTTACCTGTCCCAGGGTCCAGCGATGTCGGCGGCAGATGACGAGCGATCGCTCGTCTCGCTGCTGCCACCGCCGCTATCCTCTCTCAGGGAATCGGGAAGTGAAGCATGACGGCTTCACTGCCCGGTTACCTACTGCGCATGCGCGAGTCGCGCTGCGCGTCTCTTATGGTCCCCCGCTGTGTCTCTGGGAACTGTGTGTTTCCCAGAACACAACGGGGGGGGGGGGGGGGCGGGGCGTCTGCGGGGGTCTGCGGTGGTCTGGCCAGAAGTGGGTGCAGTTACCTGGACTATCCAAGTAACTGCACCCCCCTCCCCCCTGAAAGGTGCCGATTGTGGCACCGGAGGGGGGGAGGGATCAGATTAGCGGAACTTCCCCTTTAGGGTGAAGAACCGATTTAACCTTTTGGTACTGCCGTCAACCATGAATGGTGATGACCGGAGTCCAGAGGAATGTATCCATTCCTATCTGTTTTTTTTTTTTTAAAGAGTGACGATTTTACAATCTGATATTAAGATCTTTAAATCCAAGAAGTGGATTTCAGTTAGGATTATTTCATAGCTGAGGACAATACCTCTATTATTATTGTTCAAATGGCCCAAAAATGCCTGAGCAGATGGGATGTCACCATCCCATATAGAGAATATCGTCGATATATCTCAACACAACCAGCTCTGATCGCCTATTGTGTAAAACTGTATCCTCCTCCCATTTTCCCATGATAGGCCTGGTCTGTCCACCCAGTGAGCACTTTTGGGCCATTTTGCTAACCAGCTCTCCTCTTTCTTGCCAATGGACTATCTAGAGCATCGGCGCAGATGTGATGACATCACACCTGACGAAAGGATTGTCGGGATGCCACGCTCACGCTCTGCGCATGCACGATCGCCTACACATGTTTGTTTGTGGATCTTATACTTGCAAGGAATCCTTTTTAATGCAGTTCGCACTGGAGCCTCGTTTGAGTCAGAATACCTGTGTGCAGCACTGCAATTTTTACCATTAAATATACCTTAAAGAGACAATGCTCCATTATTGGAGTTTCTTCTTCTTTGCATGTTTGCACCTCCTAATACTGTGGATATCTGCTCTGGTCTGACCATCACTTGGTGTATGTGGGAGACGCTCAGGACATCTGGACATCCTTCTATGGGATCATTGATCCAACAAGCGCTTTGTGACCCCCCCTGAATAAGAGTGGTCACTGGCTTTCCGGTAAGCCTTTTACCTCGCTGTGCTGACAGGTATCATATGGTCAAGCATTTGACCCAGGCTCTATATCTCATGTGGGATCTTTTCTTTAAACTCCAGCCATTTAATGAACATTTCACTGAATTCTCTATTATTTTTTGGCACTTCATATGCTATTGCACTTTATAATATAATGTATGTTTTTTTTCTGTATTGTGTTAGTCACAAGCATAAACAGTATCGCACAGTAATTGCAATAATTGCATTTTATAGATATTATATGCCATATTTACTTATGCATTATCTTTTGATTCGCCTTTGAAGAGCTGCACTTTATATTTTTACATTTACCAATTTATTTGCCCTTCTCTGGACTCTTCTCCAGCTCCACCACGTCCCTCCTGAGGACTGGTGACCAGAAACTGGACGGAATACTCCAGATGTGGCACCACGTCTCTCCTGAGGACTGGTGACCAGAAATTAGACGGAATACTCCAGATGTGGCACCACGTCCCTCCTGAGGACTGGTGACCAGAAATTAGATGGAATACTTCAGATGTGGCACCACTTCCCTTCTGAAGACTGGTGACCAGAAACTGGACAGAATACTCCAGATGTGGCACCACGTCTCTCCTGAGGAATGGTGACCAGAAATTAGACGGAATACTCCAGATGTGGCACCACGTCCCTCCTGAGGACCGGTGACCAGAAACTGGACAGAATACTCCAGATGTGGCATCACGTCCCTCCTGAGGACTGGTGACCAGAACTGGACGGATTACTCCATATGTGGCGGACATCTGGAGTGTTCCGTCCAGTTCTGGTCACCATCCACAGGAGGGACTTGGTGCCACATCTGGAGTATTTCGTCCATTTCTGGTCATCAGTCCTCAGGAGGGATGTGGTGGAGCTGGAGAGAGTCCAGAGAAGGGCAACTAAATTGTTTTCTGTATTGTGTTAGTCACAAGCATAATCGGTATCGCACAGCAATTGCAATCATTGCACTTTATAGATATTATATGCCATATTTACATATGCATTATCTTTTGATTCGCCTTTGAAGAGCTGCACTTTATATTTTTACATTTACCAGTTTAGTTGCCCTTCTCTGGACTCTTCTCCTGCTCCACCACGTCCCTCCTGAGTACTGGTGACCAGAAAGTGGACGGAATACTCCAGATGTGGCACCACGTCCCTCCTGAGGACTGGTGACCAGAAATTCGACGGAATACTCCAGATGTGGCACCACGTCCCTCCTGAGGACTGGTGACCAGAAATTAGACAGAATACTCCAGATGTGGCACCACGTCCCTTCTGAAGACTGGTGACCATAAACTGGATGGAATACTCCAGATGTGGCACCACGTCTCTCCTGAGGACTGGTGACCAGAAATTAGACGGAATACTCCAGATGTGGCACCACGTCCCTCCTGAGGACTGGTGACCAGAAACTGGATGGATTACTCCATATGTGGTCGGACATCTGGAGTGTTCCGTCCAGTTTTGGTCACCAGTCCTCAGGTGGGATGTGGTGTCACATCTGGAGTATTTCGTCCATTTCTGGTCAATAGTCCTCAGGAGGGACGTGGTGGAGCTGGAGAGAGTCCAGAGAAGGGCAACTAAATCAGTTTTTATAAAGTGTCAGTTTTGACATTTGCATTTCTTTTGAAGCAACTGGGTTGCATGCTTCTCATTTCTAGAATAAAATACATTACATGCAACAATTTAGTGGAATGGTGTTGGATGAAAATATAATAAATTTGTATCATAAATGAAAAGTTCTCAGCTGTGCCGGTGGGGGTGGATTTGGAGGTTCATGTTTTGGTTGAACCCACTGGTGACAGGTGTTAAGTGTTGCCGCCAGTGTCAGAGGCAGCGCCCCTTACAAGATGCCCTGCACTCCCTTTTCCAACGGAGCTTTTTACGAAGACTCGGAGGCAGTGTGAGGTCAGGCTGTTATATGGTTCTCCGATGCAGAGTATTAATTAGGCTGAGCGAGGAAGGAGAGAAATGGCTGCTGTTTCCCTGAATGAAGAGGTTAATGGGATGCTCGCACACTAGACAGTCTTAATGAGCTTCAGCTGGATATTCTGGGAGTTTACTCTTTGTGTTAAAAGGGTCACACTGCACTAGTTTGATGTGGATTGTCTCCAGGACCCCCGGTGTCAGAGGTGAGCGTCTGTCAGCTCTGCCGTCACTTAGTGACACCATTCTAATTAACTAGCGCAGAGATGGGAGCGGGTCTGACGAGAGGTGCGGCCTGCTCGCCTCTCCAATTCCAGTCTCCCTATTGCCATCTCTATTTACTTTCTGGGCAACGGCGCCGTATCCATCCGCTGTGACATGACAGGAGGGTAGGGGAGGAAAACATATTTACTAAGTGCACAAGCTGGAGAGCAGAGTGCGGTGAATCCGGCGACCTCCCGCTGTCTACATTGGACGACTTCTTTCTACCCCACTGACCTCCGACACTTCCTGTTCTCACGCCCACCGCAAAGGAAACGCCATTCATAGGTTGCCTCCTGTCGTTTCTCGACACGTTCGGCACTGTAGGCCTAACTCACTGCGTTGGCATGCTTTGGACTTTCTTCGATCTGGACATGCAGCTTGCTTTTTTTACATCAGTTTCACACACTTTTGAGATAATTCAGAATTCATTGGCATTTGCATTTGACCTGCAGTTGACCCCCTTTTAACCTGCTTTAAGCAGATATTGCATTCCCATGGCCGTTTTGTTCCCGGGGGGGAGACATTGAACCGCATGTTACCGCCGCTTGTCTAAATACATCAGTGGAGTGTATATAGTTATACCTACTGTGGGTAGACGCAGGAGAGTCTGGTAAATCCAGTTTAAAGGAATATATGCATGTCCATATGGATTATTGTTTAAGCTCTTGATAGTGTGGTCTCCTGATTGGCTCACTGGCTGTGATGCTGCCAAAAGCCAACCAGGAGTGTGTGTTCCCGGAGAGCTGATGCTCTCATGGACATCTCTGGATCGAGACTAGGCTCAGGCAAGTATTAGGGGGGAGACTGTTGTGTACAGTAGGCTTTTGACTTTCATGCATAGAATGCATGAAAGTAAAAAAACCTTGTGCCTTTACAACCACTTTAAGGTGGACACCAGTTACTTGCCTATGCTTACGCAGTGTTGGAGAATAGACATGTGCGATTCGTTTCTTCGTACGAATTTCCCAAAATTCATACGTTCGGGAGGATCTGAAATACGAATTGCCGTGCGTGTGAATTCTGTACGCAATACGAATTTCGGATTTTGGATCAGTTGTCGTCATTATGCTTATGTCAGCACAGGGATGGTGGGAGCCCCTCATAATATGCACAGCAGAGGTACAGAACCCGGAAGAAATCAGCATAGCACGGGGATGGTGGGAGCCCCTCATAATAAGCAGCCCCAGGAGGAAGTCAGCACAGCACAGGGATGGTGGGAGCCCCTCATAATAAGCAGCCCCAGGAGGAGCAGGTGCAAACTGGACCAGCGGTGCATGGCAGACAATCCGCTTCTCTCTTTCTCATCTAATGAAAATTTGTATTTCGGATAGGAAATTCTTCAACGGGATTTCGTATTTCAGATAAAAACCAAACTTCCATCAGCATCGACTGTCATATTGAGGTATATTTTTGCCTTTAAATTCATCGTAAAGAACGTTCGTACACGTTAACGAACCTAACGACAATTCGTATTTCGTACAAAACGGAATTTCGGATACGAAGTACGAATTATTTTTAATACGAATCGAAACGGAACAGAACCAAACAAATTTATTGACGGCGCCCATGTCTATTTGAGAATATGCTTGCTATAGCTCTATACATAACCTCAGAGAAATATTGTGAATGGTTGTAGCTCAGTGTTATTCGGTTAATAACACTTGTGTGTCCCTACCAATGTACTACATTTTTTTACCTCCTCTTTATGGTGTTCCTCACTAATTTGCTAGTGACGTTCTACTCTGTTGCTGGAACATTTGTCTCTTGTGCATCCATATTCGCTAAAACCATTTACATTTATTATCATCATTATCATTCGTTTTTGTTTTTCTTTAAATCATTCAATAAACAGGTTTTAGTGATGACATTTCTCTTCAGTAGTTTGTGGTCCCACCAAGATCATAACAGACGTGTCGCTTTCAAAGCTGGACGGCTCAGTGTATGATGGGGAAAGGTGATGCCATTGTTTCATTTTTTAATAGCTACAGGAATTGGGTGGACCTGGCAATGGAGGAGACATAGAAGGAGGCAGAAAATGACTCTGCATGAGTGTCATCCAACTATCTATTTAGTTAAATTTTGAAGCCATGAAGCAGCCTTAGGAGACCAAGAGTTTGTGCTTCCACTGGTTTTAGTCTCGCTTGTAACAAGCCCACGTACGGGTTGACCCCCAAACTTTCAAGGCTTGGACACTTTTGCACAGATATTGGATGGTCCTTGATGGAAAATGTGTCAGGACCTGGATATGAACCTGCAACCCCTGCTGGGTCTGGCGGCGCCTCTTCCTTATGAGCCACCTGAGATGTTGGACAGCTCCCTGCCTGATTCCTTACACAACCTTGCCTTGTTTCTCTTGAACCTTGAACCCTTTGCTCCTCCCATTAACTTCCTATTTAAGCTATGTCTTTGCACTTCCAGTTTGCCAGAGTATTGTGCTCCCTCAGCTATTATCTCGTTCTTCTCACTCCTGCTGTCATCCGTATCTCCACAACCACTCGTTGCTGACCTTTGGCTTGTTCTTCGACTACGCTTCTGCTTGATCCCAACCTGCAACCACTTGTTACCGACCTTTAACTTGTTTACTGACTATGCTTCTGCTTGATCCCAACCTGCTATATCTGCTACTGGACTCCGGCTTGCTCACCACCTGGTGGGGCGATCCTGAGGACTGCAACCTGGTACTAACATAAAGCAAAACTCATCTCCACCATCAGGAACTCGGGCCCGTTAGTGACCTGCTTGTATATATAGCCTGCTGGTCAGTGAGAACCTCTTTGCTTCTAAAGCTACTGTTCTCCGAGCCTGACCATGACAATATGACGACATGACAGCCGCACTGCTGTGCTTGTGCGCTGCTCGTGTGACAATATGCTAGTAGTCACCTAATATACAAGTGGCAGGTTGGACCACTTACATGCATAGGGATCCGCCCTTGTATGAGCTGCTTCATCATCATGCTGTTAAGGCCAATGGTTTTACTATGCCATTGCTCTCCTTCGAATGGCTCAGTCTGAAAATGTGATTGATCACAGGGGTCTTATGCATCAAAAGTGAGGCAGGCCATATACATGAGGGAAACTGAACATGCAGTCTCTACAACTACCTGCAGGCAAGATACTTGGATGGCTCTTCCATTGACACGAAAACTTGGCTGAGCATCCGTGTTTATGCTCTGCAGAACGGCGGAGAGCTCCGGCAGGTAGCGTGTAATCAGTAAGGCATGTCATACATGATTCATTTTCTTTCATTCAACTAGTGAGTTGAATGACGGGGTGTTTTGACATCTGTCATTTTGACAGTCGGGAATTGCCGGCAAGTGCAAGAAGCGGGATGGTGAGCGGTAGAGGAATAGGATTGGACGCACCACACACATTCTATGTACGTTCATGAAGTACGTCAAGTTTCCACAACTGGTTGAGATTCTCAGGTCTAACTTAAAGGATGAGTTCACCTTTTTGACAAAAAATAATAAAATATTTTTTTGCAGGTAAAAAAAAAAGTGCATTAATTATTTTTTGCTGCAGGAGCCTGTAGAGCATTTCACCAACGATCAGATCACTGATGCCATGCAGGACTCCTGAAGACCTGTCGGTGCATCGGCTTGTTCTTATCTCGTACAAGGAAGCCGAAACACTCCGACGGGAAGAATCAACGAACTACCACAACGCTCCACAGTCCCGTGGTAGTTCATTGAGAACTACAAGCCAACAACCACTAAGGACTTGTAGTTTTCCATCATTTACAGAGGACTGTGAATGAATGACACTGCCGAGTGGGCGGAGCCACGTGTAAAAAAAAAATGTGACCGCTAACGGGAGGAGAGGATCCCCCCACTAGCTGTCACAGCGAGGGGGGCTGGTCCTTTCATAACATGTTACACCCCCTAAATATAGGTGTAACATATTATGAAAGGTGAATTTATCCTTTAAGCACTTCAACCCCGGATGATTTTACCCCCTTCCTGAGCAGAGCATTTTTGGCGATACGGCACTGCGTCGCTTTAGCTGATAGTTGCACGATCGTGCGATGTTGTACCCAAACAAAATCCATGTCCTTTTTTTGCCCACAAATAGAGCTTTCTTTTGGTGGTATTTCATCACCTCTGCGTTTTTTTATTTTTTTTTTGTTTGCGCTAGAAACAAAAAAAGATCAACAATTTGGGGGAAAAAAGGCAATTTTTTTTACTTTTTGCTATAATAAATATCCCCAAAAAATATTAAAAAAAACACATTTCTTTCTCAGTTTAAGCCGATGCGTATTCTTCTACATATTTTTGGTATAAAAAAAAAATCGCAATAAGTGTATATTTTTATTGGTTTGTGGAAAAGTTCTAGCGTCTACAAAACAGGGGATAGATTTATGTATTTTTTATTATTAATTTTCTTTTATTAGTAATGGCGACGATCTGCGATTTTTTTTTTTTTTTATTATTTTTATCGTGACTGCACAATTATGGTCGGACACATCGGACACTTTTTTGACACTATTTTGGGACCATTGACATTTATATAGCGATCAATGCTATGAAAATGCGCTGATTACTGTGTAAATGACACTGGCAGGGAAGGGGTTAAACGCTAGGGAGCGATCTAGGTGTTAAGTGTGTCCTAGGGAGGTGTTCTAACTGTAGGGCAGGGATCCTCAAACTACGGCCCTCCAGCTGTTGCGAAACTACACATCCCATGAGGCATTGTAAAACTCTGACATTCACAGACATGGCTAGGCATGATGGGAATTGTAGTTCCCGAACAACTGGAGGGCCGTAGTTTGAAGACCCATGCTGTAGGGGGATGGGCTACCACTGACATGACAGGGAGCAGTGGATTTCTGTCATGTTGCTAGGCAGAATAGGGCAAGGCCTTGTTTACAAAGGCATCCCCCCCCCTCCTCACCGCAGTCGTGGGCCACCGCTGAACAATCGAGTTCCCGGGACCCGTGGCGGGCGAGCACACCCGATAGGCGGCAAATACAAAGGGACGTACAGCTACGCCCATTTGCCTGCCCATGCCATTCTGCCGATGTACGTCTGTGTGCGCCGTTCGGCAAGCGGTTAAAGTCTAAGTTCACTGTACAGTTTCCTGTACCAAAACTATGGAATAGGAGGACCCGCCTATCTATCCATTCACTCTGTATCCAATCAGGCGGGCCTTTGCACTACATCGGGGGTGTCCAACCATGTGGCCCCCCCCCCCAGAGCGTTTAACATGCAGCCCGGGCTTATCAGGAGGGGACGCTGGGGATGCCGTGCAAACAAAGCAGCTGCGGCAGTTTACATTGGCAAGCCTGGAGGAATGCCGGGGATGCCGTGCAAACAAAGCAGCTGCGGCAGTTTACATTGGCAAGCCTGGAGGAATGCCGGGGATGCCGTGCAAACATAGTTGACGGGTGCAGGGTGCGCGCCGCTAATGCGGTCAGCTGGTGATCTGCTTCCTGTGTCTTACTGGCTCTCATCTCCCAGATCTACATACCAGGAAGTCATGAAGGTTCCTATGAGCACAACAGGAGCCAAGTCAAGGCCTTGTTCTAAAAATCAAAGAAAGCTTTTCTTTTTCTGCAACAGAGGTCCATTCATGGTACATAGATAGGGGAGCTGGAATTTACAGAAAGGAAAGAATAAAAAATAAATAAAGGTGAACTGAGCCTTGCAGTTTATATATTTTCTTAATTGAGGTTTACATGAGCATTACAGAGCAGAGACTGCCTAAAAAACACAGAACAAGCAGTCTGAAAAACCAAAGAATAGTCATCACAAAATAAAATTGGTAAAAAAAAAAAAACAGCCTTGCCTGCGGCTATTACAGCACAGTCCGGTACTGGGGAGTATACAGGATACGTGGATGACCCCCCCCCCCTCCCCCCCCACACACACACACCCCACAACAAAGTGGCACATAATTGTTTTTACAAATAAATTTACAAACAAATAAATATGTGAAAAGTATTCTGCCCCCTTTACTCCAATACCCCTAACTAAAATTTAGGGGAACCAATTGCCTTCAAGTCACCAAATTAGTAAATAGAGTCCACCTGTGTGTCATTTAATCTCAGTATAAATACAGCTGTTCTGTGAAGCACTCAGAGGTTTGTTAGAGAACCTTAGTGAACAAAAAGCATCATGAAGGCCAAGGAACACACCAGGCAGGTCAGGGATGAAGTTGTGGAGAAGTATAAAGCAGGGTTCGGTTATAAATAAAATCTCCCAAGCTTTGACCATCTCACGGAGCTCTGTTCAATCCATCATCGGAAAATGGAAAGTATGGCACAACCGCAAACCTACCAAGACCCGGCTGTCCACCTAAACTGACCGGGCCGGGCAAGGAGAGCTTTCATCAGAGAAGAGCCAAGAGGTCCATGGTAACTCTGGAGGAGCTGCAGAGATCCACAGCTCAGGGGGGAGAATCTGTCCACAGGACAACTATTAGTCGTCTCTCCACAAATCTGCCCTTTATGGAAGAGTGACAAGAAGAAAGACATTGGAGAAAAAAAGTCATAAGAAGTCCTGTTTGTAGTTTGTGAGAAGCCATGTGGGGGAGGGGGCAGCAAACATGTGGAAGAAGGTGATCTGGTCAGAGGAGACCAAAATTCAACTTTATGGCCTAAAAGTAAAACGCTATGTGTGGGGAAAACTAACACCGCCCATCCCCCGAACACACCATCCCCACCGTGAGACATGGTGGTGGCAGCATCATGTGGTGGGGATGGTTTTCTTCAGCAGGGACAGGGAAGCTGGTCAGAGTTGATGGGAAGATGGATGGAGACAAATACAGGACAATCTTAGAAGAAAACCTGTTAGAGTCGGCAGAAGACTTGAGACCGGGGCGGAGGTTCCCCTTCCAGCAGGACAACGACCCGAAACATCCAGCCAGAGCTACAATGGAATGGTTTACATCAAAGCATATTCATGTGTTAGAATGGCCCAGTCACAGTCCAGACCTAAATCCCATTGAGAATCTGTGGCCAGACTTGAAAATTGCTGATCACAGACGCTCTCCATCCAATCTGACAGAGCTTGAGATATTCTACAAAGAAGAAGAATGGGCAGAAATGTCCTCTCTAGATGGGCAAAGCTGGTAGAGACACCCCCAAAAAGACTTGTAGAGAAAGGGGGTTCTACAAAGTATTGACTCCGGGGGGCGCCATACAAATGCCCCTCCCCCCACACTTTTCACAGATTTATTTGTATCATTTATCATTTTCCGTCCACTTCACAATTATGTGACACTTTGTGTTGGTCCATCACATAAAATCCCAATAAAATACATTGATGGTTTTTGGTTGTAACATGAGAAAATGGTGGGGAATGTCAAGGGGTATGAATTCTTTTTCCGGGCCCGGTATGGCAGGTTGGGACATGTAGTTATGAGCGGAGTTGCTGTAGACTCCGGGGAGAGGGGTGAGACGAGGCCGCCTGACTCGCATGCCGGAGAGAAGCTCAGAATTCTCGGGGCCCCCCCCCCGTTTGCTTGTCCCTCATTATCCCTTCAGGTTATGTATTGGCTGCAGGTGACACAGCTGCTTGTTAAGGGGCGACTCGGCGAGCTGCTGGCACCGACTACAAAAGCCAGAGGCCGTTTTGGTCTCCATGTGTCACATTCAGATGCTTTGATATAACACGTGTTCCCCCCCCCCCCCCCGAACATTTTATAAGGGAGCAGCAAAACAGCAGGAGCCCCGCGCACGGCTCTCAGTAATCAGCCGGGAAAGGAGGGGTGTCCGTGGTTCCTCCGCAGCCGTGTTTTCCGCAGTCGGCGGTGTCGCAGGAGGTTACACCTGTACCGGCAGAGAAGGAGCAGGTGATGTCTCGTCTCCTCTGCTGGCTGGATATCATTAAATAGACAGCTCTGTAAACCTATGGTCAGCCCGGAGAGGACGGGTGAGAAGACTCTATCTCAGCATCTGGAAAATAGACAGCTTCCGAGGAACGGAGGGGGGGAGGGGGGGAGAGAGGACGACACACGGAGGAAACAATGAAGGGAGCAGGAGGGACAACACAGTCCATCACCGTCCAGTCAGAGCACATTAACTTACTGACATGTTTCTCATTAAGCAGCCTGAGAGGTGTCACAGCTGCCATGACAGCTCGCCTAAGACAGCTTGAAAAGGCGGAAAGAGACCTGACAGAGCCTCCCGTTCTCCCGCTACACCTCGGCTCCCTTTAATGCCGCTCTGTGTGGGGGTGTAGCGGCAGGATAATTAGGATACCTGTCTCCCCTTTGTCGGGGAAAAAAAAGTAGAAGGGTTGGATACACATCTGCCGACTGGGGAAACATCAGAAAGACAATCGGAAGAAGGTTTTTTTTTTTTGAGTCATAAACCCGACACTTTCTAAATAAAGCGCCGTGCTCCGGGAGGTCGCCGCGGCCTTTGCCGCTCGTGGCACATGACTGGCACTTTTAGGTTACCGGTTATCATTTCGTCAGATAGTTTGCAAGACTGATCCTCAGAGTTCGGGGGGGGGGGGGGGGAGGGGTGATGGGGGGGCCCGAGCCGCTGCACTTTATGCCGCAGCGTCTCTTTGTACTTTCTTTTGTACCTTTTGGAAATCCGAATGTGAGTTCTGCTCAGGAAGCCGAAAAACCTGACTGCGGACTTCTCCTTTCATTTTTTTTTTTTTTTTTGACAGGTCTTCATTCCGGCTACAGGTTATAGCGTATCGCCAGCGATAAATATATACCTGTAGGACCAGCTGTCTAATGAACAAAAGGCAGATATGAAAATGTTGTTTAACCACTTGGGATCCGCGCTATTGCCAAATGACGGCATTAGCGCGGATCTACTTTTCCGGGACTACGTCTATTGACGTCGTCCCGGGTACGAGCGGCCTGCGCGCGCCCTGAGGGGCGCGCGCGGCACGCTCTGTGATCGGCGAGTCCGTGAGACTCGCCTGATCACCGATCCGTGTAAGGGGTCGATCCCGACCCCTTATCACGTGATCAGCTGTCAGCCAATGACAGCTGATCATGTGATAGAACGGAGCCGGTAATCGGCTATTATTCCTCCTCGCGCTGACAGCGCGAGGAGAGAAAAAAAAAGCCGATCACCGGCGGCCGTGATCGGGACATCAGTCCCGATCACGGCCAGCAATACAGCTGACCACCTGCCCCCTGCCAGTGCCCACCTGCCCACCGCAGTGCCATCCTGAATAAAAGTAAGTGCCCCCCATCAGTGCCACCCAGCAGTGCCCATAGTGCCCACAGTGCCATCCAGCAGTGCCACCAACAGTGCCACCCACAGTGCCCACAATGTGCCTCAAAGGTGCTGCACCCCAGTGCCGCCCATCAGTGCCCAGCAGTGCCGCCCATCAGTGCCCAGCAGTGCCGCCCATCAGTGCCCAGCAGTGCCACCTATCAGTGCCACCTATCAGTGCCCATCAGTCCCATCTATCAGTGGTACCTATCAGTGCCCATCCGTGCCACTTATCCGTGCCACCCATCCATGCCATCTTATCTGTGCCCATCTTTGCCCATCAGTGCCGCCTTATCTGTGCCCATCGGTGCCGCCTTATCTGTGCCTATTAGTGCCGCCTTAACTATGCCTATCAGTGCCCACCAGTGCAGCCTATCAGTGCCCACCAATGCAGCCTATCAGTGCCCACCAATGCAGCCCATCAGTGCCCACCAATGCAGCCATCAGTGCCGCCCTAATCAGCGCACTTCAATGAAGGAGAAAAATGACCCGTTTGCAAAATTTTATAACAAACTATTAAAACCTGATTTTTTTTTTTTTTTTTGCATCTTTTTTTGTTTGTTTAGCAAAAAATAAAACTCTGAGCTGTAACTAAATACCACCAAAAGAAAGCTCTATTTGTGGGAAAAAAATGATAAAAATTTCATTTGGGTACAGTGTTGTATGCCCGCGCAATTGTCATTCAAAATGCATCAGCGCTGAAAGCTGAAAATTGGTCTGGGACTGAGGGGGGTTTAAGTGCCCAGTAAGCAAGTGGTTAATCTAGCCCGAAAAAAAAAAAAAAATCTGTATAAAATAATTTATTAAAGCGTGTAAAAGTAAAGTGCGTACTGCGTTTTTTCCGAAAATAAGGCCTATCTCGTTTTTTCCTGGATGGCTGCAATTTAAGCCCTACCCCGAAAATAAGCCCTAGTTAAAGTCCTTGTAAAACCATGTAATCCATGCTGTAAAAGGATTATATAATTTTTATATTATTATAAAATTATATAATTATTATTAATTATTGTTATATGTACAGCGTGTGTCTTAATGTAACACTATTGTAGAAAATACCTTATTTACTGGATTCCCCAAAATAAACCCTAGTTAAAGTCCTTCTAAAATTTTATTCTAAATTTAAATTTAGTCCGTTCTGTAAATGGATTATCTTTATGTAACATTGTAGAAAATACCTTATTTACAGCGCCGCTGGGCGCTCATGTGACCTGCCGGAGATCTCCTCTCCTCTCCCAGCTGATGTCAGTGGCCCCTCCCAATGTTCGGAGCGATGGAAGAAGAGCTCTAGCCGGTCACGTGAGCGCCCAGCGTTGCTGTAAATAAGGTATTTTCTATAAGGTATTTTCTCACCTCTGTCATCTAGACTGGATAATTGGGATTTTGTGCTTATTGGTCGATCAGTGAATGATAATTTTGATCACTTATAGTTTGCACATAGGTGACTTTGGCATATTGTAATATGGTTTAGTGTAGACTCATAATATCTACAGCAGTATGCCCCGGATTTGTTATATCATAGTAATGATATGCCCTGTTTAAACTAATATAGGTGATGGGGTAGGCATACAGGTATTTTAGATAGGCAATAAGGATAAGGTTTTGTTATTAGTATCCTGGCCGGTATGCTGATGGCTTGCACGGCGGGACCTAATCATGTAACAATAAACAAAGCAGAAGGTTTTCTTCATTTCCTTCCCCTTAAGCTAGATAGTGATTTTTAGCAGGCCGTTGTTATGACGATCGCTTATACGGCGATGTCATTACATTGTCACATCGAATGCGAGGAGAGGGGGCCGGACGTGGGCGTTATTTTGATCTGGCTTCCCGCCCCGCAAGGTATTTAAATTGACTAGCTGCGTTGCCTGGCCACGCCCACGGACGAAGACGTGATGACGAAACGCGTATGGGCGTGACCAGGCAGCTATACGTCACCAGAGCAGGCTATTCGGAGTGGTTACCCGGGACCCGCCGTGGAAGCTGAGGCAGTATTCGACCAAACGCGCTCAGGACTGCGGTGAGACCACCTCGTTATCGCTGCAAGTGACATTTTAAATGTGACATTTTGCTGTGCACATTGTGTACGTATGATTTTAAGCGCATGAGTGTTTTTAATGAATAAAGCTGTGTTGCACTATGGAATCTATATTTTATTGTTTTCTATATGTGGATCTGGAGCTGTGAATGAGAATTAAGTGAACTCTTATCGGTGAGAGAGCAGGGAGCCCGAGAGAGAGGAACCTATGGTGTTATGATAAGACGATTTTCCGGAGGGACACTAGTGGGACTACTTCTGCAGCCGTAGTGAAGTGCCTGTTAACCCTTTGGGTTCTGGTGAGTGAATTACCATAAGGGGTGTCACCGGCCGTCAGACCCTTCGCACACTGGTGTTTTCTTCTTCGGAGATGGATCTGCTTTTCTGAACTTTTTTCCAAAGTGTGATAGCTCAATTGAATATTGAGTCATATATGTTTGGAGATATTATGGACACTTGCTAGTGACTTTTTTTAGACACTGAGTTATTATCCTCCATGTATTTATTATATTTTATCCTCTATATATTTATTATATTTTATTTTTTGATTATTTCCCCTTTTTTGTTTTAGCGCTGTCAATATAGTATATGCGGGGTAATTAGGGTACGGATACGGTATACTATATATTTTTGTTATTTTCTACAATGTTACATAAAGACACACATTGGACATTATGTATTCCATTTACAGAGCGGATTAAATTACATTTAGAATTAAACTTTAGAAGGACTTTAACTAGGGTTTTTTTTGGAGAATCCAGTAAATAAGGTATTTTCTATAATAATGTTACATTAAGACACAAGCTGATTAAATTTAATTTAGAATTCAATTTTAGAAGGACTTTAGGGTTTATTTTGGGGAATCCAGAAATGCTGACTCCTGAGCTGACAGGGAGGGAGAGGGGGGGAGAGAGAACTGGACAAATAATACATCCCCTGAAAATAAGCCCTAATGCATTTTTTGTAGCCAAAATTATTATAAGACCCGGTTTTATTTTCGGGGAAACAGGATATTAGCTTCCTGTAGGCATCATCACAGCAATACTTAAAGTGATACTAAACATACAATGTTTAATTTACATTATTTCTTCTATTGGATTTGGTCAGTACTGGTTATCAAGAACTAGAAAATGACACGTTTTTTATTGCTTAAAGTGGAACTCCACCCAAAAGTGAATGCTTCTCTTAACTGCTTCCGAACCCCCCCCCCCCCCCCCCCGTGCCACATTTGGCATCTTTTGGTGGGGGGGGGGGGGGTGCAGGTGCCTGTTTTTGACATGTACCCCATTACCACTTCTGGGAGACCTGGATGTGGCGAGTTCCCCCGGAAGTTCAGACCCCTTTTCCACCACCGGGCCATTCACAAAGTGCAGCGCGCTTCACGCATGCGCAGTAGGGAACTAGCTGTTTCCCTTACAGGCAATGTCGGTGCCAACACCGGAGAGCCAATGAAAACAATCGGCTGGGGTGCAACAACCCTAGATTCCAAGACAGGTAAGGCTGCTTTCACACTGGGGCGGGAGCGGCGTCGGCGGTAAAGTGCCGCTATTTTTAGCGGCGCTTTACCGTCGTTTTAGCGGCGGTCTGCGGGCGCTAGCGGGGTGGTTTTAACCCCCGCTAGCGGCCGAAAAAGGGTTAAACCCGCCCGCAAAGCGCCGCTGCAGCGGCGCTTTGCCGGCGGTATTGCCGCGGTTTCCCATTGATTTCAATGGGTAGGAGCGGTTTAGGAGCGGTGAATACACTGCTCCTTCACCGCTCCAAAGATGCGGCTAGCAGGACTTTTTTCACCGTCCTGCCAGCGCATCGCTCCAGTGTGAAAGCCCTCCGGCTTTCACACTGGAGTGAAAGGGGCCGGTTTTTTTCAAGCGCTACACAGGCGCTATTTTTAGTGTGAAAGCAGCCTAAGTGTCCTAATATTAAAAAACAAAATTTGTAGCTGCTGACTTTTTTTCATGGGGTGGCTGGACCTTTTCTTTAATAATAATAATAATAATAATAATAATAATATACAGTGGATAAAATAAGAATTTAACACGTCACCATTTTTCTAGGTAAATATATTGACATGAAATTCTCACCATATGTCGGTAACAACCCATGCAATCCATACATACAGACACCTAAACAAATACGTTCAGAAATGAAGTTCTGTGTAATAAAATAGAATGAGACAGGGACAAAGTACTGAACGCATGAAGAAAGGAAGGGGCAAAAAAGCATGGAAAGCCAAGACATCAGCTGAAATCGATCAGTAATTTGAAAGCAATCCTGCCCCTTGTCAGTGCAAATTAATGGTTCAGTCTCATCTGATGGCCTATAAAAAGGTGTCTCGTTACCAAGGTGTCACACAAGAAACATCTGATGATGGGTAAAAGCAAAGAGCTCTCTCAAGACCTTCGCAGCCTAATTGTTGCAAAACATACTGATGGCATTGGTTACAGAAGGATTTCTAAACTTCTGAATGTTCCAGTGAGCACTGCTGGGGCCATAATCCGGAAGTGAAAAGAACATAATTTCACCATAAACCGGCCAGGACCAGGTGTCCCCCGTCGTGTCCCCCCCCCCCCCCAAGATTTCTCACAGAGAAGTGAAAAGAATTATCAGAAGAGTTGTCCAAGAGCCAAGGACCACTTGCGGAGTGCTTCAGTTGGTTCACAATAAGTAATGCGCTCACCCCCCATGGCCTGTATGCACCCTCACCACGCAACACTCCATTGCTGAAGAAGAATCATGTTGAAGCTCGGTAAAAGTTTGCTGCACAACATTTAGATAGCCTGTGAAATACGAGGAGAATATAGTCTGCTCAGAGGAGACCAACATGGAACTCTTTGGATGCCATAATACACACCGTGTTTGGAGGTCACATCACCCCAAAAACACCCCCATACCAACAGTTAGGTTTGGAGGTGGGAACATCCTGGTGTGGACCGGGCTGTTTTTCAGCATATTGTCCTGGCAAACTTCATATCATTGAAGGAAGGATGAATGGTGATAAAATTCTGCTGCCATCTACCAGGATGGTGGAGATGAAACGAGGGAGGACATCCCAGGAGGACATCCCAGGAGGACATCCCAGGAGGACATCCCAGGAGGACATCCCAGGAGGATATCTCAGGAGGACATCCCAGGAGGACATCTCAGGAGGACATCTCAGGAGGACATCTCAGGAGGATATCTCAGGAGGACATCCCAAGAGGACATCTTAGGAGGATATCTCAGGAGGACATCTCAGGAGGACAGCTCAGGAGGATATCTCAGGGGGACATCCCAAGAGGACATCTCAGGAGGACATCTCAGGAGGATATCTCAGGAGGACATCTCAGGAGGACATCCCAGGAGGACAATGATCCCAAACACAAAACCAAGGAGAAAGAAAATAAAGCTGCTAGAATGGCCCAGCCAATCACCTGACTTGTATCCAATAGAAAATCTATGGAAAGAACTAAAGCTCTGCGATCATAGAAGAGGCCAACGGGATTTGAAGACTGTTTGTGTGGCAGAAATGGGCCGAAATCACAACTGAGCAACGCATGCGACTAGTTTATCCATACAGGAGCCAGCCTCTTGAAGCCATCATTACCAACAAAGGGTTTTGTACCAAGTATTAAATACATTTCAGTTAGCGAGTTCAATACTTTTTATTACACAGAACTTATTTTCGGAATTTATTTGTTTTGGTGTCTTTGTTTGTATGGATTGCATGGGTTGTTATCGATATGTGGGGAACATTTCATTTCAATAGCACCTTTAACATTATATTTGCCGAGAAAAATGGTGGAGTGTTCCATACCTATTTTACCCACTGTAGCTACAGCACCATGGAGTGGAGGTAACTAAGCCTTCCACAGAGGCTTAGTTGCCTCCACTCCATAAGAACACTTGCAAAGATGTACCAAAGATATCTGCTCCTATGACTTTGTGGAGTTCAAAAAACAAAAATAAACATATAAGGTATAAATAGTCATATTCTTTATTACAAATATACAATACAAGCTTTAAAAACAGAGAAGTACACCAAATCAAGGCAAAGATGTCGCGTAGGAGTTTTCCAAGATACAAACTCGTATATCTCTTCATGCTGCAGTTGTAATACAAAAAAAAAACAAAAAAACATTGCGATCTCAATGCGTTTCGTAAAACAAGGTTCACTTCATCTGGAGTTTGATCTTACTGATTGGGTGTCTGTCTGTAATTAAATCCATAAAAATTGGAAGGGAAAGAAAAAAAAACTTACCAATAGCATAATAGAGGTCAAATTAAATAAATCCAAGGTCAACAAAAACCCACAGAAGAGGAGTCTAAGGCAGGTCATACATGGGTTGAATTTCGAAAGAATTTTCTTTAGAAAATCTTATCTAAGAATTTTCGTTCGTATTTCGCACCATTAGTGGAGCTGCAGCAACAGCCATTTTTCGTGCGGCAATCAAATTTGAGTAATCTTAACACGTTGGAAATTTTTTGAAAACCTAACAATTTTCCTAATCAATGATGGGAGAATCGTGCGAGAAATGTAATCGAAAAAGAAATGCGCATTTGCAAGAAAAGAAGATTCCCGGAAAGAAAAGAAGATTCCCAGCCACGAAAATTATTTTCTGTAGCAACATGAGGTGAAATTGAAGGCTTGATTTGCCGAATTCCAAAATCAATGGTGGCGCCACCGGATCACAAAACACACAAATTTTCCAATTTTCAAAAGAAAATTCTTTCGTAATTCGACCCATGTATGGCCAGCCTTACCCGAGGGCTGTGAAAACTGGGGAGATGACCCATCCATAAGCCATGGGGAACAACCACGGAGAAAATAGCAGATAGAGCTAGGGGTGCAGGCACTTCAGAACAAGGGACTTACATCAATAGGGCATATAAAAAAGGCCCAAATGTAATTGCAAAACCAGAAAGCCGAAACATAGTGAAAAACAGTAAAAAATAGAAAAGACGAACTAAAACAAACCAGAACTAAAAAAAGCACAACGTGTATCCATAAGTATCAATCTGAATGAGTGAATAGGTGGCTATTGTGTGCTTTGGTCGTGTTTCGTGTGTCATCAACTTCTTTACTGTTCAGTTCTGGTCAACTCCTGCTATGGCTACCACCGGCCTTCCTCCGGTACAGGTTGTTGGCCTATTGAGCTATTTCTTGGCGGTAATATATCTCTTTACCCTCTTGTGTTCCTCTAACCTCTAGGATTGGTTTGGTTTCTTGGTAGGGTGTCGGTTGTTTTTTTTTCTTCTTTGGCATGTTGATTGACTTTTGGTGTGTCAGCCGTTGGCAGTGTGATGGCGTTTAATTACAGAACCATTCCAGCTCGACATGAATTAAAGATCGCTGAGGTGTGATGTGTGTGGCAACAATCTGCTCTTCCCGGCTATGAGAGGGTTACTAGGTGTCTGCGCTTGTTACCATCATTGATCTGTTGCCGTCTTGCCTATTCTTGCTGTCTGCTTCCTATCTCCTCTCCCAGCAATGCTTGCACACACAGCCTAATCAATGTCAGCCAAATTATTACTTGCAGATCCAGCCTGGGAGCCGGAATAGAGGGCACACATTACTGGTGACCCTGCCCTTCATGTTGCTGCTGTGTTGTCCCAGCAAGCGGGCAGCCCCGTTAACCTCTTCCCTACTGAACAGGGAGCTTCCTCTTCTGATGTCCCCTCTCCTTTGTCTCAAAAGTGTTAAATCTATTTTTGTATAAATAATATATTTTGGAATGATTTATGATCACGGTACCACATCCCCAGTTCTAATCTATTGGAAGGTACCAGAGGTCACCAGTACATCGGCAGATAAGCTTTTAAAAATCTAGAAGGTTTTATTCTCATTCATATTAAAACATTGCTAAAAACTCATTTCACGGGATTACAAGACAACGTCCAGGTCTCAATTTCTTTATTTATAGATGTCTCTTGAAACAACAACCTCCTGCAGTCTGAGCCCACGTACACACGGTCGGAGATTTTGCCAACCAAATCCGTCGGATTTTGCCCGTCGGATTTAGTCCGACGGATTGTGTCCGAAACTGTTGCATACACACGGTCGGGCCAAGTTGGCGAAAGATCCGATCTTTCAGAACGTGATGACGTAATTTCATTACGATGGGACTACATTCAGGCTAGTAGCCAATAGCTTTGATGTAGGAATTTGATCTGAGCATGCGTGGCACTTGGTCTGATGAAAATGCTCTACACATGATCGGATTAGGTCCGTCCGGCCCAGTTGGTCGGGAAATATTTCCAACATGTTGGAAAATTGTTTCGGACGGAGATTCGGACGGAATCAGTCTGATGCATACCACACACAGTCGGATTATCTGACGACACAGTCCGATAAGACTGAGGCCGCGTACACACGGGCGGATTGTCTTCCCAACTTAGTCCGTTGAACAGTGTTTCAGCGGACAATCCGCTCGTGTGTGGGCTTCAGCAGACTTTTTCAGCGGATTGTCTGACGAACAAAGTCTTACGGAATTTCCGTAAGACTGTCCGTCCAAACTTGGTTTCAGCGGACAGTCCGCTCGTGAGTAGGCTAGTTCGACAGACTAAGTATCGCGCATGCTCAGAAAGGATTTACACGGCGGAAGGTTGCATTGCAGTGTATTGGACGTCGAATTTTTCGTCCCGTCGTACGTGCCGTACACGTCATCGCGCAAGCTTTCAGCGGACTGTCTGCTCATCGTGTGTGGTCAAGTCCGTTCATGCAAATTTTGAACGGACTGTCTGTCGGATTGTCTGACGAACTTAGTTGGCCAGACAATCCGCCCGTGTGTACGCGGCCTCATTCCGACAGATTCTCCGACCGTGTGTACAAGGGCTCAGAACCTCCCGTTACGATCCTACATCTACTTATTGGTATCAAATATTTGGTTAGCTTTCGATTCTTCAGCCGATACGGATGAGACCCCTTCACAATGCATTTCACAGATCTTATATCTGCTTTTTCTGGAGGAAAAAGAGAAAGTAGTGGATAATGTAGATTATGTGTTCAACCGGTCAACATAATCCATCTTCACGCAAAGCCTGGATGTTTTTCATTTTCGGGTAGTGGATGGTTTTTCCAATGCTGTGGTGCACCATTTGGGATATAGTTTCAATTCAGACCTCCAATAATTAAAGAAGAAATTCATTTCATTCAGTCCCCATCATTGATATTTGTTTTTGAATCTGTAGGGTAGAGGCCTTCTGGATTTGGACAATTTTGAGCCACAGCTTCACGTACAGCTGTGGCCAAAAGTTTTGAGGAATGACACAAATATTCATTTTCATAAAGTCTGCGGCCTCAGTGTTTTTAGATCCTTGTGTCAGATGTTACTATGGGATACTGAAGTATAATTACAAGCATTCCATATGTGTCAAAGGCTTTTATTGACAATGACATGAAGTTTATGCAAAGAGTCAATATTTGCAGTGTTTACCCTTCTTTTTCAAGACCTCTGCAATTCACCCGGCATGCTGTCAATCAACTTCTGGGCCACATTCTGACTGACGGCAGCCCATTCTTTCACAATCAACGCTTGGAGTTTGTCAGAATTTGTGGGTTGTTTTTTTTTTTTGTTTACCCGCCTCTTCAGGATTGACCACAAGTTCTCAATGGTATTAAGGTCTGGGGAGTTTCCTGGCCGCAGACCCAAAATTTCCATGTTTTGTTCTGCAAGCCACATTGTTATCACTTATGCCTTATGGCAATGTGCTCCACTATGCTGGAAAAGGCATTGTTGGTCATCAAACTCTTCTTGGATGGTTGGGAGAAGTTGCTATTGGAGGATGTTTTTGGACCATTCTTTATTCATGGCTGTGTTCTAAGGCACAATTGAGCCCACTCCCTTGGCTGAGAAGCAACCCCACACATTAATGGTCTCAGGATGCTTTACCGTTGGCATGACACAGGACTGATGGTAGCGCTCACCGTTTCTTCTCCAGACAAGGTTTTTTCCAGATGCTCCAAACAATCAGAAAGGGGATTCATCAGAGAAAATTACTTTCCCCCCAGTCCTGAGCAGTCCAATGCCTTTTGCAGAATATCAGTCTATCCCTGATGTTTTTCCTGGAGAGAAGTACCCTTCTTGACACCAGGCCATTCAAGTCTTCTCCTCGCTGTGCGTGCCGATGTCCTCACACCTGCCTTCTGCCATTCCTGAGCAAGCTCTTCACTGTTGGTGCCCCCATTCCGAAGATTTCTAGTCACAAAGTAACAAAGATACTCTTGTGCCCGCTACCCCTCCCCCTCCTTCTTTCCAAATTTTGGGTGACTGATGAACCTCTCCACATTGGTGATCCCTCTGGGATCCCCTCTTCTTTGTAAGACCACTTAAGACTTAAAATTAACTTTTTGCTTAAGATGATTGTTAGTGTTGGTGCCGATACTAAGCATTTGCACGAGTACTGGTACAAAAACCGATACCTTCAACTCTGCAGACTGTAAGGCTGCATTTACACCTGGGCGTTTTGAATCGTGGGGCAGATTCGCTGCAATTCTTCCCCCGTGATTTCAAAACGCTCTGCTAAAACGTCAATTTGCACAACGCAAATTTCCGGTGCCTTTCATTTTAATGGCACCTAAAAACGAGGTGTGATATGGTTTGCGCGATAAATCATGCTGCAATCGCGGCAATCCGACCACATTAAGCTTGTCGCCCAAAAAAGGTAAGAGGTGCAGGAGCTTCTTTCGGGCGACAAGCTTCACGTAATGCAAATCTTTTGAATTTGAAAAAACTGTCACATGACACTAAAAACTGGTATCGGTGCATCCCTGGATATTGTTGTCGTATTAGCACACTTGCAACAACACAGTTGAGTAATGTACGCGATACCTTTTTTTTTTATTTGCACTAACGGTTACATTTACAGGCCAACTTTTCAGGGGTCTAATCCAGTTTTTCAAGGTTTACCTACTTGCCCTCCGTCATTATACGGCGGCCGTTTGACATTGATTACCCCGGTTTCTTTTTAAACAGCTGGTCGGTCCGCTTTAAGATATAAAAGTGCTCTCTGCGGTGGATTAGCCGCAAGACCATTTTTATCGGTGGCGGGAGAGGTGCACCCCCTCCCGCCACTCCCCCGATGGTCTCCGCTTTTTTTGGGTGGAACTCCGCTTTAAGTACCGTATTTGCCGGTGTATAAGACGACCCGGCATATAAGACGACCCCCTAACTGTACAGGTTTTTAAAATGTTTTGCCCGTACTCACCGTTTAAGACGACCCCCCATTCCGATGCTTCCGACGCTTCATATCCCTCTTCATCGTTCTTGCTGGAGCCATTATCTTCTTCCTGGTGCTGGAGCCAATCACGTCGAGCAATGTATTCTATTAATGATTACAAAGCCTGCTGGGATTGGCAGAGGCTGTAACATCATCAGCCCGCGCCTCTCTCACTCTCAAAGCCAATCAGAGCAGGCTACTGTGTGTAGCCTGCTCGGATTGGCAGAGATTGTTACTCCAATCCGAGCAGGCTCTATATTCATTTGAATACATCGCTCACTGGGATTGGCTCAGTGGTATATACTGTATGTAGCCGAAGCTACATACGGTATTACCGCACATCCAGAAGGCATCCCAGCAGCTGACCCGGCGTATAAGACGACCCCTCCTTTTTGCCCAGTTTTTTTAAGTGTGAAAGGTCGTCTTATACGTCGGAAAATACGGTAGTTAAGTACTGATTGGACCTCAGACTAAGGTGGTTGACCCCCGAAAGCTTGTCCTGAAAATGTAACTTAGTACAGATTGAGAAAAAGCTTTTTTAGTAACCGTGAGCCATTGCCTTTCATCCCCTGCCCTCTTTAATCACAGAGCTACACCCCAAGATGGGTGTACATTACCACATTATTGTCCATTATTTGCCTTTTTATCTTTCGGGACACTGTAATCATTGTATTTGTTGGTCTGTATGTGTATAATCAAAGACAAATAAAACGAGGGGAGGTGAAGATTCGGTTGGTCACGCCTAGATGTTGAGATTGCACAAAACTTGACTAACATTTCGGCATGGTGTCTTTATTTTACATTGCGCAGCTCCGGGAAGGAGCCAGGGATTGACCTTCAAATATGGTGGACGTCAGGGGGTTTTGGTCTTTATACCTCATTGCATCCATTTAAATCCACTTTAAAGTGATCATATTACCTCCTATCCTGGAGTCCTTGCACTGGCTACCCGTCAGGTTTTGCATAGTCTTTAAGATCCTCTTGCTCACCTTGAAGGCTCTTCATGGCTTTGCACCCCATTATCTCTCGGCACTTTTATCAACTTCTCCCCCACTCCTCAAATTTTGATTTGCTATGTGTCCCCCCCTTACTCACTGGGGGACGGAGCCTTCTCCTGCTACACTCCAAAACTCTGGAATTCACTTCCGAAGAACATCAGAGAGCAATGGCGTAACTAGAACCTTCAGGGCCCCCGATGCAAGAAACCATGAAGGGCCCCCCTGAACCCCAGCCAGGGCCCTTCCCTCCTTGTCCGGCGGTGGAACTCCAGGGCGTGGTCACAGATATGACCTTTGTGAGCCCCGTAGTTCCACCACTGGTATCAGCATTTTTTTTTATTTTTTTTTTGTCCCATTGGGGGACTGTCCCTGTCTGGCTGGGGAGAACAGACATCAGACTGAGTGGCAATGCATGGAGCAGGAGAGGGGTACTCTGAGGAGCCGGCCGAGGACACAGGTCATGCAGGGAATGCAAAACTAAAGAGCAGCCAGTGCGATAGTCGAGCATGGAGCTCTGCTAGTCACCCTCCACCTCCAGCCACCCGTGTGCATGGTGCACTGGTACCCCTAGCTGCCTATGCTGCTGCCGGGCCATATGTAAAGGGGGCTGCATGGGCCCCCTGCATCACAGGGCCCGGTTGCGGTCGCAACTGCTGTACCCCCTATAGTTACGCCCCTATCAGAGAGTCATCTTCTCTAAGCTCATTCCAATCAAATCCAAAAACGTTTTTTTCTTTAGACAAGCTTTCATTTATTTGTCCCTTTTTCCTTTGTTATCCTGCGTATTTCTTGTGTTTTCCTTGTAAAGCGATTTGAGAAGCCACCTTTAAAGCCACTATATAAAATAAAGTTTATTATTATTATAAAGTGGATATTTCAGTCATTACAGATCCGCATGAACAAATTCCCTGGCATATCACAATATACAGAAACAGTATTATTTTTCAGAAAAGCTTCACATTTGCTCAGTAAAAATCTGTCCTTGGGTTCGGGGACTTTGCCTAGGATAAGATGATATCATCAGTCTGCTGCACGTAGGGGGGAAGCATTTCCTCAGTCTCCTCTCTACATTGAACAGACTGCAACATTGTATCTTTGTAGCGGGGCTGAACAAAGATGGCGCCATCCTTCTGGAGAGAAGAGCAGATGAAGGCATTGTCAGGGGAAGTATTGTCATCTCTGTGGGAAGTAATCAATACCTAGAAGGGTTACACTGATTTACTTAACATGAAGAAATACATCTGATGCTGTGTCGGCTTTTGATAAGTGTACATTTGATCTCAGCCGATATTTGTGTTGTGATTCCTCAAAGGGTTGGCGACCAAACCTAGAATTTCCAGACTTTTTTTTATTTTTTTTTATCTCACTTGGCATTCCGTGTGCGGATGAGGAAGTACTGGACTCATTCTGGGACTGACACGTCTGTAGAAAATGAAATTCACACCAGAGTGTGATCGGGAGATTTCCCTGCGTCTGTTCCCCTCTGTGTCTCCAGGAACACGCCACCAGCACAAATCCCAGCAAAGCTCCCTCTTCATCAATATTCACAAGTCATTACCAACAAAGGCAGTTCAAGGTGAGACAGCGGCGTGTCGAAGAGACCGAGGACCGCGCTGCACTTATCTATCCATCCTTCTCTTTCTTCCTCTGAATTGGATCGTCTCTCTGTTCTTCGTATTGGTTTGGATTGCTGGATGGGGCACCACAAGTCCCATAATACCTTGTCTGTCTGAGGAAGGGATTGCTCTTCAATGATATTGATTTTGGTTTCAAAGGTAGTTAAAGCTAAACTCAAATATGATCTGTAGGTGGCTCATACCAAACAGGAGGAATTAAAAAGCTGTCATGTACAGAGATACTGCAGTAGAAACATTTTCTGCATAGCACTGGTGTTGCTCTTATAGGTTGATCACCCCAAGTCGATAAAAAGAACATAGACATCAAAATATGGGGGTTCAATGAACATCCTGGCATACAATCTGTGAAAACCAACACCGGGTCCAGACGGGCAAACCTTACGCATGAAAAGAAGAGAAGGCCTCAGTCCACTCTGTATTGACTAGTCAGCCATGGTGGTTAATCATAGTGGTTGACCATGATGATCAGACATGGTGGTCCATCATAGTGGTTGGCCATGATGATCAGACATTGTGGTCAATCATAATGGTTGGCCATGATGATCAGACATTGTGGTCAATCATAATGGTTGGCCGTGATAATCAGACATGGTGGTCAATCATAGTGGTTGGCCATGATGATCTGACATGGTGGTCAATCATAGTGGTTGGCCATGATGATCAGACATGGTGGTCAATCATAGTGGTTGGCCATGATGATCAGACATGGTGGTCAATCATAGTGGTTGGCCATGATGATCAGACATGGTGGTCAATCATAGTGGTTGGCCATGATGATCAGACATGGTGGTTAATCATAGTGGTTGGCCATAATGGTTAGACATGGTGGTCAATCATAGTGGTTGGCCATAATGGTTAGACATGGTGGTCAATCATAGTGGTTGGCCATGATGATCAGACATGGTGGTCAATCATATTGTTTGGCCGTGATGATCAGACATGGTGGTCAATCATATTGTTTGGCCGTGATGAACAGACATAGTGGTCAATCATAGTGGTTGGCCATAATGGTTAGACATGGTGGTCAATCATAGTGGTTGGCCATGATGATCAGACATGGTGGTTAATCATAGTGGTTGGCCATGGAAAAAAGGTGAAAGGGAGAGGAAACAGTCATTTCTATCTGGGTCTCCAGAGTCCAGAGAGATATAGGGGATCCACGAGCCCCAGATGGACAATGCCATATCTATACATAAAAAGAATAGAAGTGAGAGTCTAAATCTTCTCTGTATTGACTAGTCAGCCATGGTAGTCAATCATAGTGGTTGTTCATGATGGTCAGACATGGTAGTGAAGCATAGAAAGTGTAGAGAAAATAAAAAAGGGGAAAAGGAGAGGAAGCGGTCATTCCACCTGGGTCTCAAGAGTCCAGGTAGTGGATCTACGGTCCTTATGTCTTATTGAATTTATTTGTGGTATTATTAAGTGTACATATAAGTTTGTCATTAACCACCACCCAATTTAGTTTATAATTAACAAAATCTAAAAAGATAGTTGATTGCTTACAGTTTTTTTGGTATTTCTATCCTGGCGGTCAGAAACATATAGGAATTTTCAGATCAAATTAATGAAATAAAGCCTTTTGGGAAGATTTGGGTAGGTTAACCTGGGGTGAACTGGCCATACACCCGCTGAATTTCTTTTGAAAAAAAATTTGTTTTCAGAACGTTTGTTCAATTTTCGTATTCGGCTGGAGTGAAGAGGAAAATTGAAGAAGAAAGATATAATTTTTTTTTTCTTGAACTAAACTTGTAGTTTCAAAACAGCTGGAGGGTCGAGCTTGCCTACCCCTGAACTAGAGCCACCAATGAGCAGTGCGTGAAGAATACCCTTCTTGGGACCCAGGTATTATTATCGACGAGAGGCACATGGGGGGGGGGGGGGGGGTAGTCCTAGCAAATGTAGTTCTTTTACCCTCCGCACTCTTACGTGGTCGCCACTGCCTGAGGGAGAAGCCCTTTGCGACCTCCAAGCCGCGCTTTCTGTTGGTGGCTGAACGTGGTGTGCTTGTGATATCTTGGATTGGACTTAGGCTTTGATGGAACTTGGCGATGTCACCACAGCACCCTCCTATGATTGGGTCTCAGCAGGGCCGGACTTACCATTGGGCTTGACTGGGCTCAAGCCCATGGGCCCCCCACCCAATAGGGGGCCCCGCCCGTTTACATTTGAAATACCGTATCTTCTTTACATTTATGTATCATTTTGTTCTATTTAAAGTAATGTATAGAAGGTAGGCCCCGAAAGTGACTCAAGCCCAGGGGCCCCCCACCACCCTAAGTCCTGCCCTGGGTCTCAGTATTGTTTTTTTTGTAGAAAGAGGGCTACCTGAACTTCTTTTTTTGGATGTTGCAGTTTCGAAAATTCAGTTCTTTTAAATCCCAATAACTCCAGTAGTGCTTTTGTCCGCCATTTTCCCACAGCACCCCCCCCCCCCCCTTGGGTCTCGTTGCTGTATGAAGTCTGCTGGACCCTTTGTATTTTTTCTTAAATTTTTTTTATATATATATATAAAGGAGTCTTTTTGAATTTTTCAGCTTCTGACTGTTTTGGATGCCGCAGTTGATTTAACGGAATTCAATTCTCTTAACCCCCCCAACAACTCCAAGCAATTTCGCCCCCCTCGACAGTACAAATTAGGGGTGCCAGGTGGTACGGATAACGTGTGGCTGCGTAAGTCACATTATTAGCTCAGTATTCACTCTTCGAAGATCATTAAAACGAAAAATTCCTGATATACAGCAAGGTAGGCGCCTTCTGGGGGGGGGGGGGGGGCTAATAAACGTTGTAGCCATCGGCTCTGGGCACCTACGTACGGCGCTGAACTAGCAGCACGCTGAGGAACAGTCGACCTTGCCGCTGGTTTTCCCCGGCGCTCTCCCGCGGTGAGACCCTCCCTTCACAGGGAGTTAACGAGAGTTTGTGTTCAGCCGGCTGACCTTCTGCCTCGCTGTCTGCTGGAGCCGGCCTTGATTAAGCCGGACTTGAAGATGTTCACCTCCTTTAACTTGTTTTACATGGAGGAAAAAAAAAAAACTTTCTCTTAATTGCTGCTGGCCTTTCTGTGCTCTCCATGAAAGCTCTGATCAGGGTAATGAAGTTGGAGTGTACGGTCAGGAACAGGCAGGAGGGACGCGGCACACGCGGCATAATAATTTGGACCCGGCTCGTCATGCCGCTTCTTGACACCAGTCATCGGGGGGAGGGGAGGAGGGGGGGGGGGGTCATTCACCAAAAGCATTGTAGGTGAAATTTAACTGTAATTTGTGGTGCTGGGAATCCACCTCATTACCAGCAGTTTACTAACACTTTCCAGGAGATGAGGAAATTGTAGTGAGGCCATTAGAGTGTCTGTACATCTTCCACACAAAAAGAGCGCGCTCATCTCCGGGGCTCGTCTCCACTTCGTGATTATCCGTCTACTTAGAATTCAGAATTCTACAGCCGAGACTCCACCTTTTATCTGTGCAATCAGAAGCCAAACCCGGCCGAGACAAATCTACCTAAATTCTGACTGCAAGAATACAATCAGGAGAGTGTAGCCCCCCCCCCCCGTCCCTCGACCCAGATCCGACCCGGAAATATCTACCTGCAAGAATAAAATTGGGTGAGTGTAGTCCCCGTCCCCCGACCCAGATCTGACCTAGAAATAACTACCTGCAAGAATAAAATCAGGAGAGTGTAGTCCCCTTCCCCCGACCCAGATCGGACCCGGAAATATCTACCTGCAAAAATAAAATCGGGCGAGTAGCCCCCTGCCCCGACCCAGATCTGACCCGGAAATATCTACCTGCAAGAATAAAATCGGTTGAGTGTAGCCCCCGACCCAGATCCCACCCGGAAATATCTACCTGCAAGAATAAAATTGGGTGAGTGTAGTCCCCGTCCCCCGACCCAGATCTGACCTAGAAATAACTACCTGCAAGAATAAAATCAGGAGAGTGTAGTCCCCTTCCCCCGACCCAGATCGGACCCGGAAATATCTACCTGCAAGAATAAAATCGGGCGAGTAGCCCCCTGCCCCGACCCAGATCTGACCCAGAAATATCTACCTGCAAGAATAAAATCGGGTGAGTGTAGCCCCCGACCCAGATCCGAAGCGGAAATATCTACCTGCAAGAATAAAATAAGGAGAGTGTAGTCCCCTTCCCCCAACCCAGATCGGACCCGGAAATATCTACCTGCAAGAATAAAATCGGGTGAGTGTAGCCCCCTTCCCCCGACCCAGATCCGAAGCCGAAATATCTACCTGCAAGAATAAAATCAGGTGAGTGTAGTCCCCTTCCCCCGACCCAGATCTGACCCGGAAATATCTACCTGTAAGAATAAAATCGGTCGAGTGTAGCCCCCTTCCCCCGACCTAGATCCGACCCGGAAATATCTAACTACAAGAATAAAATCGGGTGAGTGTAACCCCCGCCCCCCGACCCAGATCCGACCCGGAAATATCTACCTGCAAGAATAAAATCGCGTGAGTAGCCCCCTTCTCCCAACCCAGATCTGACCCGGAAATATCTACCTGCAAGAATAAAATCGGTCGAGTGTAGCCCCCTTCCCCCGACCTAGATCCGACCCGGAAATATCTAACTACAAGAATAAAATCAGTCGAGGGTAGCTCCCTTCCTCCGGCCCGTAAATATATAACTGCAAGAATAAAATCGGGTGAGTGTAGCCCGCTTCCCCCAACCCAGATCCAACCCGGAAATATCTAACTGCAAGAGTAAAATCGGGTGAGTGTAGCCTCCGACCCAGATCCGACCCGGAAATATCTACCTGCAAGAATAAAATCGCATGAGTAGCCCCCTTCTCCCAACCCAGATCTGACCCGGAAATATCTACCTGTAAGAATAAAATCGGTCGAGTGTAGCCCCCTTCCCCCAACCTAGATCCGACCCGGAAATATCTACCTGCAAGAATAAAATCAGTCGAGGGTAGCTCCCTTCAGCCCATAAATATATAACTGCAAGAATAAAATCGGGTGAGTGTAGCCCGCTTCCCCCAACCCAGATCCAACCCAGAAATATCTAACTGCAAGAGTAAAATCGGGTGAGTGTAGCCCCCTTCCCCCGAACCCAGAAATATCTACCTGCAAGAATAAAATGGAGTGAGTGTAGCCCCCTTCCCCCAACCCAGATCCGACCCGGAAATATCTACCTATAATTTAACTGCAAGAATAAAATCAGACATGTGTAGCCCCTCTGCGTCCCCCCATCTCCCCAGTCCGGATCCGACCCGAAAATATCTACCTATAATCTAACTTCAAAGTTAAAATCAGACATTTGAAGAACCCCCTCCCTCCCGGCCCAGTTCCAACCCCGAAATATCTAACCACAAGGATCAGGTGTGTGTAGCCCCCCACCCCTCCCCGGCCCAGATCCAACCCCCAGAAATATCTACCTATAATCTAACTGCAAGAATAAAATCATTTGCTACCCCAACATGTAAAGTGTCCCCTCACAGCAAGAGCCCTCCCGCAGCAGATATACTGTATATACACTATATTGCCAAAAGTATTGGGACACATGAACTTTAATGACATCCAAGTCTTAGTCCATAGAGTTCAATATTGAGTTGGCTCCGCCCTTTGCAGATATAACACCTTCACCTCTTCTGGGAAGGCCGTCCACAAGGTTTAGGAGGGTGTCTATGGGAAGGTTTGACCATTCTTCCAGAAGAGCATTTGTGAGGTCAGGCACTGATGTTAGGCGAGAAGGCCTGGCTCACAGTCTATATCATCCCAAAGGTGTTCTATCGGGTTGAGGTCAGGACTCTGTGCAGGCCAGTCAAGTTCCTCCACCCCAAACTCGCTCATCCATGTCTTTATGGACCTTGCTTTGTGCTCTGGTGGGCAGTCATGTTGGAACAGGAAGGGGCCATCGCCAAACTGATCCCACAAAGTTGGGAGCATGAAATTGTCCAAAATGACTTGGTATGCTGACGCCTTAAGAGTTCCCTTCACTGGAACGAATGGGCCATCCCAACCCCTGAAAAACAGCCCCACACCATAATCCCCCCTCCATCCCTCCCACACCATAATCCTCTCTCCACCCCCCCCCCCCCCCACACCATTATCCCCCCACCCCCCCACACCATTATTTCCCCTCCACCAAATGATGTGCACCAGTGCACAAAGCAAGGTCCATAAAGACATGGGGTGGAGGAACTTGACTGACCTGCACAGAGTCCTGATCTCAACCCGATAGAACACTTTTAGGATGAATCAGAGCGGAGACTGCGAGCCAGGCCTTCTCATCCATCACAAATGTTCTTCTGGAAGAATGACACCCTCCTAAACCTTGTGGACGGCCTTCCCAGAAGAGGTGAAGCTGTTATATCTGCAAAAGGACAACTCAATATTGAACCCTTCGGACTAAGACTGGGATGTCATTAAAGGTCATGTGTGTGTAAAGGCACCCCCCCCCCCCCCCCCACCATTACCTCTTATTAGTGTCCACCTGTGATATAGGAGGAGTCCTTCTATTTCTCCCATACAGAGGAGAGTATTTCTCCCCGTACAGAGGAGAGTATTTCTCCCGTATAGAGGAGAGTATTTCTCCCCCGTATACAGGAGAGTATTTCTCCCCCGTATAGAGGAGAGTATTTCTCCCTGTATAGAGGAGAGTATGTCTCCCCCATATAGAGGAGAGTATTTCTCCCCGTATAGAGGAGAGTATTTCTCCCATATAGAGGAGAGTATTTCTCCCGTATAGAGGAGAGTATGTCTCCCCATATAGAGGAGAGTATTTCTCCCCATATAGAGGAGAGTATTTCTCCCCCATATAGAGGAGAGTATTTCTCCCCTATATAGAGGAGAGTATTTCTCCCCCATATAGAGGAGAGTATTTCTCCCCATATAGAGGAGAGTATTTCTCCCGTATAGAGGAGAGTATGTCTCCCCATATAGAGGAGAGTATGTCTCCCCATATAGAGGAGAGTATTTCTCCCCATATAGAGGAGAGTATTTCTCCCCCATATAGAGGAGAGTATTTATCCCCCATATAGAGGAGAGTATTTCTCCCGTATAGAGGTGAGTATTTCTCCCCCATATAGAGGAGAGTATTTCTCCCCCATATAGAGGAGAGTATTTCTCCCGTATAGAGGAGAGTATTTCTCCCCCATATAGAGGAGAGTATTTCTCCCGTATAGAGGAGAGTATGTCTCCCCATATAGAGGAGAGTATGTCTCCCCATATAGAGGAGAGTATTTCTCCCCATATAGAGGAGAGTATTTCTCCCCCATATAGAGGAGAGTATTTATCCCCCATATAGAGGAGAGTATTTATCCCCCATATAGAGGAGAGTATTTCTCCCGTATAGAGGTGAGTATTTCTCCCCCATATAGAGGAGAGTATTTCTCCCGTATAGAGGAGAGTATTTCTCCCCCATATAGAGGAGAGTATTTCTCCCCCGTATAGAGGAGAGTATTTCTCCCCCGTATAGAGGAGAGTATTTCTCCCCCGTATAGAGGAGAGTATTTCTCCCCCATATAGAGGAGAGTATTTCTCCCCCGTATAGAGGAGAGTATTTCTCCCCCGTATAGAGGAGAGTATTTCTCCCATGGTTCAGAGAAGCGGGATCTTCCATTCTATGGATAGTGGGGGACCCCTTGATATTGGGGTACTTTGTTGCAGTAAGTGGGCTCCGTATAGCCCATATAGTGTAGTTAAATCCCCATATTTGTGGAATGTGTTCCGGTGTTTGCAGTAGCCTTGCACATGTGCGCTGTCACCTATTTTTTTCCTGTTGCTGTGATCTTATGGCTGCACCATCTTTAATGCATTTTTTAGGGTGGCCCCCCCAAGTATTTGTCTGGCGTCATAACGGATCACATGTGCAGCACCATGGCAGCTGAAGATGAAACCGAGGCCAAGATGGCAGCTTCCTTGGCTGAAAATGATAGGAGGGTTTAGTTCCCATTTGAAGCGGAGGTCCGCCCACCGCTGCAAAAATTAAAAGCCGTTATGATCGGACACTGACCTGTCCTGGAGTCCAGCGATGTCGGGTGCGTGTGCGTATTTCCATTGGCTGTCGGGTTGCATGACGCCTCCATTGCGAGTAAGGAAAACCCGTCAGTGAAGCCTTTACGACTTCGGGAACCCTACTGCGCATGCTCCTCTCTCCTACTAGCCCGGGGAGGGGGGGGAGCCCCGGGACGGGGACGTCAATACCCGCAGCTGAGGCTCCCCGAAGTGAGAACAGGATACCTGTCCTCCCTCCTCCCTGAAAAGGTGGCAGTTGTGGCACCGGAGGGGGGGGGGGGGAGTACAACGAGCGGAAGTTCCACTTTTGGGTTGAACTTCCACTTTAAGCATCGCCCCTCTGTTTTTTTTTTTTTTCCTGATCCGTCCTCCTGTCAGTAGGCTTCCAGTGTTAGACTGACAGTACATTGCAATTCAACATTGGCTCACAGTGCTGCCTCTTCCTTAGTCTTGCTGTGCAGGAAACTAATACAAGGATAGAGCCAGGTACCTATAAACATACATTCACATACAGCCGGATTCCAGTTCCCTGAATGTTCTACAATTACCTATCACTTATATCCTAATCAATGACTCGATTGACGACACGGCAGCTGCCAATGACATTCAGAATGTCTGAGTGCTGCAGCGAGAGAAACGCCGAGAATGAAGTCCTGAGCCTCATGAAGAGGTGCCACAGCAGCCAACAAGTTCTCAGAAGCATCTTTATCTCCCATACGAGTTACGTCCCCCCCCGTCCCCTCCGGCATTGATCTCTCCTTCCCTAGGATTGTATCCCTCGTCTCCCGAAATATTGGGCTGTGCAGGGTGCCGTTCCGGCCTCAGCCCACTAGATGGCGCAGTGTGGCCAGCTCGGGTGTGACAGGTGAGCTGTGTAGGTACTCCGGACACTTATCAGTGTGTTTGAAATCTGCGGGATGAGTATAAGGGCAACCTGATCCATTTACCCTCCCCCCCCCTCCCCCCTCCCCGATCGTTTCCTTCCTCCGAATCACAGGAGATCGCAGAGGTTGGATCTGCGCAGTACAAGGGAGAACCTTCGCATCGTCCTTCTCAATCCTCTATCAAGGGAGACGCAGCGAGGACCACCTTCTGAAAAAGGCTCCTTGCCAAGCTGCCTGCTCATCAGGAAACAAGCATGCAGCCAGTGAAGTCACACCTGACTTGTAAATATATAGTTGTGGGGGGGAAATACTGATTGGCTCCCCTGCGGATTGTGTAAGTTTTGCCCACTTACATAGAAATGAAGGGTCTATTGTTTTTATCAGAGGTGTATTTTATATGATGGAGACAGAATATCAACCAAAAATCCAGGAAAATCACCTGATACGAATGTTATAAGTGGAGTTCAGTGAGTAAAATAAGTATTTGATCCCCAAGCAAAACATGACTTATGCCGCGTACACAGGATCGGGAATTTTGGTTGGAAAAAGGTCTGATCGTTTTTTTCCTGACAGGAATTCCGCTCAAGCTGTCTCGCCTACACGCGGTCACACCAAATTCCGACCGCCAAGAACGCGGCGACGTACAACGCGTACGACGGGACTAGAAAAAAGGAAGTTCAATAGCCAGCAGCCAATAGCTTCCGTCTTCCGTAGTTGAATCTGAGCATGCGTGATTTTTTTGGCGCGTCGGAATTTGCATACACACGATCGGAATTTCCGTCGGGAAAATTGAGAACCTGCTATCAAATTTTTGCTGGTTGAACTTGGCCAGCTAAATTCTGATGGAGCGTACACACGGACGCATTTTCTGATGAAAAGCTCTCATCGGTCTTTTGCTGGAATTCCGATTGTGTGTACGCGGCATTAGTAGTTGGTGGAGAAACCCTTGTTGGTGATCACAGAGGTCAGACGTTTCTTGTAGGTGGTGATGAGGTTTCCACATCTCAGGAGGGATTTTGCTCCTCTCTTCTCTACAGATCTTCTCTAAATCCTGAAGGTTTCTTGGCAACTCGAATTTTCAGCTCCTCCATACATGTTCTATTAGATGAAGGTCTGGAGACCGACTAGGCCACTTCATGACCTTAATGTGCTTCTTCTCGAGCCACTCCTTTGTTGGCTTGGCGGTATGTTTTGGGTCATTGTCATGCTGGAAGACCCGTCCATGACCCATCTTCAGTGTTCTGGCTGAGGGAAGAAGGTTCTCATCCAAGATTTCACCATACATGGCCCCGTCCATTGGCCCCTCAATGCGGCAAAGTCGGCCTGTACCTTTATCAGAGAAACATCATGTTTCCACCTCCGTGTGTGACTGTAGGGATGGTGTTCATGTTTACACCTCCGTGTGTGACTGTAGGGATGGTTTTCATGTTTCCACCTCCGTGTGTGACTGTAGGGATGGTTTTCATGTTTCCACCTCCGTGTGTGACTGTAGGGATGGTTTTCATGTTCCCACCTCCGTGTGTGACTGTAGGGATGGTTTTCATGTTCCCACCTCCGTGTGTGACTGTAGGGATGGTGTTCATGTTCCCACCTCCGTGTGTGACTGTAGGGATGGTTTTCATGTTCCCACCTCTGTGTGTGACTGTAGGGATGGTGTTCTTGGGATCATAGTCACCATTTTTCTTCCTCCAAACACAGCGGGTCGAGTTAATGCCAAAGAGCTGAATTTTGGTCTCATCTGACACAGAACTTTCTCCCCCAATCCTTCTCTGAATCATTTAGATGTTCATTGGCAAACTTCAGATGGACCTGTACATGTGTCTTCCTGAGGAGGGGGACCTGTACATGTGTCTTCCTGAGGAGAGGGACCTGTACATGTGTCTTCCTGAGGAGGCGGACCTGTACATGTATCTTCCTGAGGAGGAGGACCTGTACATGTGTCTTCCTGAGGAGGGGGACCTGAACATGTGTCTTCCTGAGGAGGGGACCTGTACATGTGTCTTCCTGAGGAGGGGGACCTGTACATGTGTCTTCCTGAGGAGGGGGACCTGTACACGTGTCTTCCTGAGGAGGGGGACCTGTACACGTGTCTTCCTGAGGAGGGGGACCTGTACATGTGTCTTCCTGAGGAGGGGGACCTGTACATGTGTCTTCCTGAGGAGGGGGACCTGTACACGTGTCTTCCTGAGGAGGGGGACCTGTACATGTGTCTTCCTGAGGAGGGGACCTGTACATGTGTCTTCCTGAGGAGGGGGACCTGTACACGTGTCTTCCTGAGGAGGGGGACCTGTACACGTGTCTTCCTGAGGAGGGGGACCTGTACATGTGTCTTCCTGAGGAGGGGACCTGTACATGTGTCTTCCTGAGGAGGGGGACCTGTACATGTGTCTTCCTGAGGAGGGGGACCTGTACATGTGTCTTCCTGAGGAGGGGGACCTGTACACGTGTCTTCCTGAGGAGGGGGACCTGTACACGTGTCTTCCTGAGGAGGGGGACCTGTACATGTGTCTTCCTGAGGAGGGGGACCTGTACATGTGTATTCCTGAGGAGGGGGACCTGTACATGTGTCTTCCTGAGGAGGGGGACCTGTACATGTGTCTTCCTGAGGAGGGGGACCTGTACATGTGTCTTCCTGAGGAGGAGGACCTGTACATGTGTCTTCCTGAGGAGGGGGACCTGTACATGTGTCTTCCTGAGGAGGGGGACCTGTACACGTGTCTTCCTGAGGAGGGGGACCTGTCCACGTGTCTTCCTGAGGAGGGGGACCTGTACATGTGTCTTCCTGAGGAGGGGGACCTGTACATGTGTCTTCCTGAGGAGGGGGACCTGTACATGTGTCTTCCTGAGGAGGAGGACCTGTACATGTGTCTTCCTGAGGAGGGGGACCTGTACATGTGTCTTCCTGAGGAGGGGGACCTGTACATGTGTCTTCCTGAGGAGGGGGACCTGTACATGTGTCTTCCTGAGGAGGGGGACCTGTCCACGTGTCTTCCTGAGGAGGGGGACCTGTACATGTGTCTTCCTGAGGAGGGGGACCTGTACATGTGTCTTCCTGAGGAGGGGGACCTGTACATGTGTCTTCCTGAGGAGGGGGACCTGTACATGTGTCTTCCTGAGGAGGGGGACCTTGCGGGCTCTGCAGGATTTCAATCCATGGCGGTGTATTGTGTCACCAATGGTTTTTTTGGTGACTGTGGTCCCAACTGCCTTGAGATCCTTCACAAGCTCCTCCCATGTAGTTCTGGGCGGATCCCTCACTTTTCTCATGACCATCCTCACCCCATGAGGAGAAATCTTCCATGGAGCTCCAGACTGAGGACCATTGATGGTTATTTTGTATTTCTTCCATTTGTGAATAATCTCTCCAACACTCGTCTCCTCTCACCAACCTTCTTGCTGATGGTCTTGTAGCCCATTCCAGCCTTGTGCAGGTCTCCAATCTTCTCCCCGACCTCCTCTGACAGATCTTTGCTCTTCCCCATGATGGTGAGGATTGGAGGGAAGAGATTCTGTGGACAGGCGTCTTCTATACACATAACGAGTTGTCATTAGGAGAACCTTCTTACATTGACAGGACTGATCTGTGTACCACATGAGCACCTACTGGAGCCAGTCTGTGGGGGGAGGGTTATTGTTGGTTGGTTGGGGATCAAATACTTATTTTACTCCCTGAACTGCAACTCCATTTATAACATTTGTATTGGTTGATCTTCTGTCTCCATCATATAAAATACAATTATAGACCCTTCATTTCCTCTTAAGTGAGCAAAACTTACACAGTCGGCAGGGGAAGACGATCCGTATTTTCCCCACTATATGTAGGATCTCTCCATATCAGGCGTAGAGCCTATATATATATCACTGTACAGCACAGCCTGTATATATATCACTGTACAGCACAGCCTGTATATATATCACTGTACAGCACAGCCTGTATATATATCACTGTACAGCACCGCCTGTATACATATCCCCGTACAGCACAGCCTGTATATATCACTGTATAGCACAGCCTGTATACATCACCGTATAGCACAGCCTGTATGTATCACTGTATAGCACAGCCTGTATACATCACCGTATAGCACAGCCTGTATATATCACTGTATAGCACAGCCTGTATATATCACTGTATAGCACAGCCTGTATATATCACCGTATAGCACAGCCTGTATATATCACTGTATAGCACAGCCTGTATATATCACTGTATAGCACAGCCTGTATATATCACTGTATAGCACAGCCTGTATATATCACTGTATAGCACAGCCTGTATATATCACTGTACAGCACAGCCTGTATATACATCTAGAGAACACTAAGAAAAAGCTTCCTTCTGCTTGCAGCAGACTGATGTTATAATCTGAGCCTAGGCACTTTTCCAGTGTTGCAGTCTGATCGCTGGGGGAGACTAAGAAAATGCTACCTGCAGCAGACTGATGACATCATCTATGCCTAGGCAAAATTAAAATGTACAGCCTTTATCCTTGGAGGGGGAGAAGACTGAGGAAATGCTTCCTCCTGTCTGCAGCAGACTAATGGCATCATTTCTGACTGGAGCTCAAGGATGTTTTGTTTAATAAAAGATGGAGGTTATGGGAAAAATGGTCCTGTTGCTGTACATGGTTACAAGTCAGGCCGCGTACACACGGGCGGACTGTCCGTCCAACTAAGTCCGTCAGACAATCCGACGGACAGTCCGTCCTACTTTTGAATGAACGGACTTGACCACACACGATGAACAGACAGTCCGCTGAAAGCTTGCGCGATGACGTGTACAGCACATACGACGGGACTAGAAATACGACGTCCAATACACTGCAATGCAACCTTCGGCGTGTAAATCCTTTCTGAGCATGCGCCATTCTTAGTCCGTCCAACTTGCCTACACACGAGCGGACTGTCCGCTGAAACCAAGTTTGGACAGACAATATTACGGAAATTCCGAAAGACCGCTGAAGCCCACACACGAGCGGATTGTCCGCTGAAACACGTTTCAGCGGACCAAGTCCGTCAGACAGTCCGCCCGTGTGTACGTGGCCTCAGGGATTTATGTGAGGTGTAAAAGAGATTTCCCCTGTTGGCTGTCTGGGCCGGTTACCGTATCTTACCATCTATGAGTTGGGGCCCAATCACAGCAGTCACCAAAAAGCTCAGTGCATGTTTCAGTTCCATTGGATAGGTAGCATTGGTGTCCCCCATTCAGAAGGAATGGGACCACATTGCACCAACGCATGCAACATGCGTTGTATGTGTATGAGCCGCCATTGTTTGGTGAGGCCCGGCCTGGTGGTTTTCAGGTGGTATCTGTTTTTTGAAGACCGGTCTGGTGGTTTTCAGGTGGTATCTATTTTTTGAGGACTGGCCTAGTGGTTTTTAGTTGGTATCTGGTTTTTGAGGACCGGTCTGGTGGTTTTCAGGTGGTATCTGGTTTTTGAGGACCGACCTGGTGGTTTTCAGATGGCATCTGGTTTTTGAGGACCGGCCTGGTGGTTTTTAGTTGGTATCTGGTATTTGAGGACCAGCCTGGTGGTTTTCAGATGGTATCTGGTTTTTGAGGACCGGCCTGGTGGTTTTCAGGTGGTATCTGGTATTTGAGGACCAGCCTGGTGGTTTTCAGATGGTATCTGGTTTTTGAGGACCGGCCTGGTGGTTTTCAGGTGGTATCTGGTATTTGAGGACCAGCCTGGTGGTTTTCAGATGGTATCTGGTTTTTGAGGACCGGCCTGGTGGTTTTTAGTTGGTATCTGGTTTTTGAGGACCGGCCTGGTGGTTTTCAGATGGTATCTGGTTTTTGAGGACCGGCCTGGTGGTTTTCAGATGGTATCTGGTTTTTGAGGACCGGCCTGGTGGTTTTTAGTTGGTATCTGGTTTTTGAGGACCGGCCTGGTGGTTTTCAGATGGTATCTGGTTTTTGAGGACTGGCCTGGTGGTTTTTAGTTGGTATCTGGTTTTTGAGGACCGGTCTGGTGGTTTTCAGGTGGTATCTGGTTTTTGAGGACCGGCCTGGTGGTTTTCAGGTGGTATCTGGTTTTTGAGGACCGGCCTGGTGGTTTTCAGATGGTATCTGGTTTTTGAGGACTGGCCTGGTGGTTTTTAGTTGGTATCTGGTTTTTGAGGACCGGTCTGGTGGTTTTCAGGTGGTATCTGGTTTTTGAGGACCGGCCTGGTGGTTTTCAGGTGGTATCTGGTTTTTGAGGACTGGCCTGGTGGTTTTCCGGTGGTATCTGGTTTTTGAGGACCGGTCTGGTGGTTTTCAGGTGGTATCTGGTTTTTGAGGACCGACCTGGTGGTTTTCAGATGGTATCTGGTTTTTGAGGACCGGTCTGGTGGTTTTCAGGTGGTATCTGGTTTTTGAGGACCGGTCTGGTGGTTTTCAGGTGGTATCTGGTTTTTGAGGACCGGCCTGGTGGTTTTCAGGTGGTATCTGGTTTTTGAGGACTGGCCTGGTGGTTTTCCGGTGGTATCTGGTTTTTGAGGACCGGTCTGGTGGTTTTCAGGTGGTATCTGGTTTTTGAGGACCGGTCTGGTGGTTTTCAGGTGGTATCTGTTTTTTGAGGACCGGTCTGGTGGTTTTCAGGTGGTATCTGGTTTTTGAGGACTGGCCTGGTGGTATCTGGTTTTTGAGGACCGGCCTGGTGGTTTTCAGGTGGTATCTGATTAAATAAAATATTACTTGTGGCACACTGAGCTTTCCATCCTCTGGTCCCCCCCCCCCCCCCCCACACCTTCCCTGACAAAGGGGCCACTGATCAGAGATTGTATCAGCGCCCGGCGCTCTCCTATTGAGCCGTTCCCGGCAGGCCCGGCACTCCGCCACACATAGTCCGGCTCCTAATGAGAAGACGGCAGCTAGTTAGCAGAGGGGTGTGCGTGTCGAGCTAAAATGAGATAGTTAAACTCCTCTGATTGAAGGGGGAGGTCGGAGGTCAGCTCAATTATGTTGCAGCAGAATAATCGTCGTGTCGTTTGATATGGAGCTTCTAAGCCATCCCAGCGCCTCCGACAAGCTGCTTTTTGTCTGTGTGTGTAAGTGAGAGAAAAGAGAGCTCCACGCGCCCAAATGAGAAGTATCGGGCCAGTTACCATCATTAGTCGCCATTCCTCAACAAGCCCCCCCCCTCCCCTCCCCCGTACGCCGTATTCAGAGAGCCGGACTCACACTGAGAGTGGAGATCCACCGAAAGTCACTCGCTGCAACAATCCTTCCATTCCCCGTCGTTTACTCTGAACGCGCCGCGTACCTGACATGAAATCTGTTTTACGTCTGCGTTTGAAGAGGCGAGTCCGGGGAGAAGTCCACCGGGCGTTGCTGGGATCTAAAATCGCCCCCCCCCCCCAAAAAAAAAGACCCCGTTATCGGGGGCCACCATGGAGCCGGGGCCCACTTTGTGGGGGTGGGAGGGGTTTGGGTGGCCAGTTTATTAACAGCAGATTTAGTAAGACATTGTCGCTATGTGGGGGTCACACTGCTGTCCCTTTAGACTGTTTTCACACCTGGGCTTAGGGTGTTTTTGGCGCCTTTTTTTGCCGGATCTGCGCGTTTATATGCAGCGTTTTTGGCCTTTTTTTTTATTGCCCAATAGAGAAAACTATTATCAGTTTTCATCATTTGTTGCTAGGTATTTCAGCTTTTTTAGCTTTTTTATTAATTTAATATAGTGTTTTTTTTGTTAGGGGTTCAAATTCAGTTGGGGTTAGGGTAATTTATTTATTTTATTTATTTATTTTATGTATTTATTATTATATGAATAATAATAAATAAACATAAAATAAATACACAAATAAATAAATTCAATAGATTAAGACTAAGTAACAATAAATAAATAATGAACCCTTATCTTTAACCCTCACCCCTTAACTAAATTAAAATAATAATAAATAACTAAACACTCTAACACAAAATAAATTATTCATATTATTATTAATGTATTTCTTTCTTCAAGTTTGGATGTTTATTATTATTTTATTATTATTATTAATATCATTATTAATAATAATAATGTATTTGTTATTTTTTAAGGTTAGAAGTTAATAATGTATTATTATTTTATATTATTTATTTTACTTATTTATGATGATGTTTAGTTATTTGTGTATTTATTTTGCATTTATTAATATATTATTACTTGAAGCAGATAATTGCTCACGTGTGAATGCAGCTTTAGGAGTCACACTAGCAATTGGGGGGGGGGGGGGGGGTAAAAATATGTGGTTGAGCTGCATGCCAACTCCACCCACCTAGTGTTGTGATCTTCCATTCTGAAAGCTGTATTTTTCACCTTGTACATTGGACGTTATATGGTCCCTGCCAGGTCTTCCAGAGTTCACGCAGTCCCTGCCAGGTCTTCCAGGGTTCACGCAGTCCCTGCCAGGTCTTCCAGGGTTCACGCAGTCCCTGCCAGGTCTTCCAGGGTTCATGTAGTCCCTGCCAGGTCTTCCAGGGTTCACGTCGTCCCTGCCAGGTCTTCTAGGGTTCACGCAGTCCCTGCCAGGTCTTCCAGGGTTCACGCAGTCCCTGCCAGGTCTTCCAGGATTCACGCAGTCCCTGCCAGGTCTTCCAGGATTCACGCAGTCCCTGCCAGGTCTTCCAGGATTCACGCAGTCCCTGCCAGGTCTTCCAGGGTTCTCGCAGTCTCTGCCAGGTCTTCCAGGATTCACGCAGTCCCTGCCAGGTCTTCCAGGGTTCTCGCAGTCTCTGCCAGGTCTTCCAGGTTTCACGCAGTCCCTGCCAGGTCTTCCAGGGTTCTCGCAGTCCCTGCCAGGTCTTCCAGGATTCACGCAGTCCCTGCCAGGTCTTCCAGGATTCACGCAGTCCCTGCCAGGTCTTCCAGGATTCACGCAGTCCCTGCCAGGTCTTCCAGGATTCACGCAGTCCCTGCCAGGTCTTCCAGGGTTCACATAGCCCCTGCCAGGTCTTCCAGGGTTCACGTAGTCCCTGCCAGGTCTTCCAGGGTTCACACAGTCCCTGCCTGGTCTTCCAGGGTTCACGCAGTCCCTGCCAGGTCTTCCAGGGTTCACATAGCCCCTGCCAGGTCTTCCAGGGTTCACGCAGTCCCTGCCAGGTCTTCCAGGGTTCACGCAGTCCCTGCCAGGTCTTCCAGGGTTCACGTAGTCCCTGCCAGGTCTTCCAGGGTTCACGCAGTCCCTGCCAGGTCTTCCAGGGTTCACGTAGTCCCCTCCAGGTCTTCCAGGGTTCACGTAGTCCCTGCCAGGTCTTCCAGGGTTCACGCAGTCCCTGCCAGGTCTTCCAGGGTCCTCGCAGTCCCTGCCAGGTCTTCCAGGGTTGGATCTTTCAGGGTTCCTGTCAGGTTGCCTGCAGTGATTTTGTGCAGGGTGTGTCCACCATACTTTGAAGCGGTGGCAGCTTTCTTATGACCACCTACCTGAGAGGAGGGCGTAATAATTTGTTGTGATTGAGGCCACTATAGGATTGGCGCTGTCAGAATGTGGTGCAGCTTTAACAATGTGGGATGCAGGATCTCGGCTCCTACCCTCTTCGCCCATCACCTACGACTAAGCCTATTGGGTAAAACGCGTCTCAGAGTCCGTATCTGACGGGGGTGAAAATGTCTTAATAACCTAATCTGCTATCAATAAAGATTGTTGCAGTTTTGCCACAAAAAAAGTACTGGTGGTCATTGTCGCTGAGGGGGAAGTCCAACATTTTACAGACGTCCCTTGAACAGGAAGTGAGGGTAAATCTTCCAGTGGAGACTCCAATTATGGTGAGGGGATTTTTCTCCGTTTGGGAGCTTTCCTTTCACTTCCTGTTGGGGACAGGAAGTGAAGAGATATTTCCCCCAGTGGGACACAGACAGGGTTTTGTGTTGCCTATAGTGACATGAACCTCCTATACAATCAGGGTCGGGACTCAGGTCGCCGTGGACAACACAGGCGCTTCATTCTTCTCAGTTAGTTTTGGTAAGTTCGGAGGGGCTGGGATCCCGGCTCTGCCTATAATGGCAGCGCTTATTCCTGATTGCGCTGGCGAGACGGACGGATACGGGAGATAAATGTCGGCTCATTCTCCAGTAATTAGTTACCTCCTCATCCCCGTGTTGTAATTGTGAAGAAGCTGTAATGTTTAATTAGTGTGTAAATGAAACCCCAATTTCATAATGGGCGTGCTGACAGCGTTAAGTGAGGCGGCCGCGGAAGGCGATGCATTGTCTCAGCCGGCGATGAAGCCGTCCGTCAGTAAACCGAGCGTCACGCCGAGGAAATGGGAATGATAAGCGAAGTGAGGCTAATTAGGAAAATCATCCGGGCCCCGCTGATGGCTCTCTGGGAAGAGGGGGGTAATGAAGCCGATCTGCTGAGAGGCGCACTAATTGGAGCTGATCTCTGACCGAACGTCTTCTCCACCGCGCTCTGACTGTGGAGGGGGCTGTCACCCCAGATGGAGAGTTCCGGGGTACACAAGGACCTGGCCGAGGGTCTTCTCCACCGCGCTCTGACTGTGGAGGGGGCTGTCACCCCAGATGGAGGGTTCTGGGGTACACAAGGGCCTGGCCGAGGGTCTTCTCCACTGCGCTCTGACTGCGGAGGGGGCCGTCACCCCAGATGGAGGATACCTGGGTACACAAGGACCTGGCTGAGGGTCTTCTCCACCGCGCTCTGACTGTGGAGGGGGCTGTCACCCCAGATGGAGGGTTCTGGGGTACACAAGGGCCTGGCCGAGGGTCTTCTCCACTGCGCTCTGACTGCGGAGGGGGCCGTCACCCCAGATGGAGGGTTCTGGGGTACACAAGGGCCTGGCCGAGGGTCTTCTCCACCGCGCTCTGACTGTGGAGGGGGCCGTCACCCCAGATGGAGAGTCCCGGGGTACACAAGGACCTGGCCGAGGGTCTTCTCCACTGCGCTCTGACTGCGGAGGGGGCCGTCACCCCAGATGGAGGGTTCTGGGGTACACAAGGACCTGGCCGAGGGTCTTCTCCACTGCGCTTTGACTGCGGAGGGGGCCGTCACCCCAGATGGAGAGTCCCGGGGTACACAAGGACCTGGCCGAGGGTCTTCTCCACTGCGCTCTGACTGCGGAGGGGGCCGTCACCCCAGATGGAGAGTCCCGGGGTACATGAGGACCTGGCCGAGGGTCTTCTCCACTGCGCTCTGACTGCGGAGGGGGCCGTCACCCCAGATGGAGAGTCCCGGGGTACATGAGGACCTGGCCGAGGGTCTTCTCCACCGCGCTCTGACTGCGGAGGGGGCCGTCACCCCAGATGGAGAGTCCCGGGGTACATGAGGACCTGGCCAAGGGTCTTCTCCACCGCGCTCTGACTGCGGAGGGGCCGTCACCCCAGATGGAGGGTTCCTGGGTACACAAGGACCTGGCTGAGGGTCTTCTCCACTGCGCTCTGACTGTAGAGGGGGCCGTCACCCCAGATGGAGGGTTCCTGGGTACACAAGGACCTGGCTGAGTGTCTTCTCCACTGCGCTCTGACTGTAGAGGGGGCCGTCACCCCAGATGGAGGGTTCCTGGGTACACAAGGACCTGGCTGAGGGTCTTCTCCACCGCGCTCTGACTGCGGAGGGGCCGTCACCCCAGATGGAGGGTTCCTGGGTACACAAGGACCTGGCTGAGGGTCTTCTCCACCGCGCTCTGACTGCGGAGGGGCCGTCACCCCAGATGGAGGGTTCCTGGGTACACAAGGACCTGGCTGAGGGTCTTCTCCACTGCGCTCTGACTGTAGAGGGGGCCGTCACCCCAGATGGAGGGTTCCTGGGTACACAAGGACCTGGCTGAGGGTCTTCTCCACCGCACTCTGACTGCGGAGGGGGCGTCACCCCAGATGGAGGGTTCCTGGGTACACAAGGACCTGGCTGAGTGTCTTCTCCACTGCGCTCTGACTGTAGAGGGGGCTGTCACCCCGGATGGAGCGTCCCGTGGTACACAGGGACCGATTACCCTTAAAATTTAAATGGTTCTTCTTCCTGATCAGAACAACGTATCGAACTACAGATATAAAGAGTCTCTCATGGGGGGGGGGTTCACACTAATCACTAGTCCTGGGGGGGGGGGGGGGGGTGGGTTGCTGAAGTTTGATCTGGTTCACCTCTCCCCCTTATCAACTGAATCATTTGAGAAAACTTATTTTTTTTGCATTACATATCTTATCACTGAATCTCTGTGATTCTCTATGCAATGCAGGCAGATCACGGCTGGTGGGAGGGGTCGGCAGGGGGACTGCCCCCGGCCTCCATACTTCCTCTCAAGAGCCCTCAGTCCTGATACAAGCAGTGGGTGGGTTCTTGGGTGGAGTTATGCAAATATAAAAAAATTCTTTAAAGGGTGGATGTCAGTCACCATAGCGCTAGGCGTTAGAGCAGAGCTGTGGGAGGGAACCCAGCAGGCTCCACCAACTACAGGAGGGGGGTGGAGACCAGACCAATCCCCCTGCACCAGGAGCAGAGCTGTGGGAGGGGGTCAGCAGGCTCCACCCACTACAAAAACTAAAGGAGGGGGCGGAGACCAGACCAGTCCTGCACAAGGAGAGGGAGCAGAGCTGTGGGAGGGGCTCAGCAGGCTCCACCCACTACAGAAACTATAGGAGGGGTGGAGACCAGACCAGTCCTGCGCAAGGTGCGAGAGCAGAGCTGTGGGAGGGGCTCAGCAGGCTCCACCCACTACAGAAACTATAGGAGGGGCGGAGACTAGACCAGTCCTGCACAAGGAGAGTGAGCAGAGCTGTGGGAGGGGCTCAGCAGGCTCCACCCACTACAGAAACTATAGGAGGGGCGGAGACCAGACCAGTCCTGCACAAGGAGAGTGAGCAGAGCTGTGGGAGGGGCTCAGCAGGCTCCACCCACTACAGAAACTATAGGAGGGGCGGAGACCAGACCAGTCCTGCACAAGGAGAGTGAGCAGAGCTGTGGGAGGGGCTCAGCAGGCTCCACCCACTACAAAAACTATAGGAGGGGTGGAGACCAGACCAGTCCTGCACAAGGAGAGTGAGCAGAGCTGTGGGAGGAGCCCAGCAGGCTCCACCCGCTACAGGAGGGGGTGGAGACAAGACCAGTCCCCCTGCAAAAGGAGAGAGCAGCAGTGGGTGGTCTTTATTACAGGAAGTCTCACACGAGATTCAGGAAGAAGTCACACGACAAATGTATTTATTACCCCCGGAGTTCCCTTTTAAGTAGGGCAATGTGGGTGCGTAGCACTGACAGTCCTCGTTGCACGCACTCCTGTATATCAGTCATACCATTGTAATCACCTAAACAGGATTATGCCCTGTACGGCCTCGCCGCTTCTAAGGGGCGGAATTGATTGGATTTTCCCCTCCGATCCGCCTCGGTCTAATAATCTTTTTTTTTCCCCCCCCGGTAATCGCTCTTATCGCGGCCTCCCGCCATTCGCCATCCCCGGACTTGGCGGTAAACGAAGAGGAAATATTACTTATTCAGATGTTTACAGAAGCCGCTGACACCCCGCCGTCGCTCACTGCCAAGCCCGTTGTGTATTATTCATCGCAATAATTCGGGGACGATTGTTATAAAGTATGAGATCGCCGGGCGGAGGGAAAGGAGCCGCACGCTGGGATCGGCCGTTTCCCCCGCCGCTGAAATATTGGCCTCCGCCGCCATAAATCTCAATTTACAAGTGTGACTGGAGCGGGGGGGGGGGGAGTACTGGGGGGCGCTAATGATCACTTCTCTGTCCTATTCTTCATGTTGGAGCGCGGAGGGGACGCCTCCGATATTATTATTATTATGGCTTCCTTTAACCCTTCGTTCTTCAGAGCCCCTTCTGTCACCGGAGTGCCCAATCAACGCCGGACATTTCTACTGCATTTTGCATTTTGGATCTGGTTTTGCCTTCCCCCGGTCCCCCCCCCCCCCCCCCCCATCAACATTTTTAAATACAATATTTCCATTTTCACCACATACTCTTATTTTATACCCAACGATGTCATCACCGGGTCTCTGTGCTTCTCTGTGCAATGCAGACAGATCACAGCTGGTGGGAGGGGCCTAGCAGGGGGCTGTACATCACTTCCTGAAACCATCCCAGCACCCGACCTCTGTACTCAGGAGCCCTCAGGCCTGATGTAAGCAGTGGGAGGAGTTATGCAAATACCATGCCTTGTGTCAGTCTGGAGGAGGGGGCGGTCCTAGGCAGGTTGTCTTTGCATAGGTAACGCCCACATGTGATGCTGAGCCTCTGTGATTGAAAGAATGGAAATCCACTGAAAGAATGAAAAGGGGTGGGGCCAGGGACAGTCAAGCTGAGGGGAAGAAAGAGCTAGGTGATGCTGGACGTCCCCACAGTGTGCAGTGAAATTAGAGGAAGCCATTTCAGTCCAGGAGAGAATCCGCTACACCTGTGCATGACTGAAGGGAGGAGCCGGTACACCTGTGCACGACTGAAGGGGAGGAGCTGGTACACCTGTGGAAGACTGAAGAGGAGGAGCCGGTACACCTGTGCAAGACTGAAGGGGAGGAGCCGGTACACCTGTGCAAGACTGAAGGGGAGGAGCCGGTACACCTGTGCAAGACTGAAGGGGAGGAGCCGGTACACCTGTGCAAGACTGAAGGGGAGGAGCCGGTACACCTGTGGAAGACTGAAGGGGAGGAGCCGGCCCTGTGGAGGACTGAAGGGGAGGAGCCGATACACCTGTGGAAGACTGAAGGGGAGGAGCCGGTACACCTGTGGAGGGACTGAAGGGGAGGAGCCGGTACACTTGTGGAGGACTGAAGGGGAGGAGCCGGTACACCTGTGGAAGACTGAAGGGGAGGAGCCAGTACACCTGTGGAAGACTGAAGGGGAGGAGCCGCTACACCTGTGGAAGACTGAAGGGGAAGGGGCGGAGTCGGGCTTAACAATTGGTGAGCAGGATGAGGGTGGAGCCTGTACATCTGTGCAAAATATATATTTTTATTGAATGAAAAGACAATTATTTGAGATGCACAGAGGAATCCCAGTGTCACTCAGCATTCTACTGTTTATTAGGAACATTGTGTGATACCTGTGACCATTCACCAAGACATGGCGGAGCTTTCCTGACAGCGCGATCTGCGTCTTCTGTGCTGCAGGGATTGCTCTTGGCAGCGTGTATAGCGTACTTCCACCCCGTAATACGAAGGTTGGTCAGTGGGGGAAAGGTATAGATCTGTGTGCCTAAGAAGTGTCAGCTTCATACTAACATGTATTTATCAACCGTTCCAAGCTGGCCGTTGCCTCCCGCCAATCCCTACAAAGCTGCTGCTTCCCACTGTGCCGAGCCGAGCCGCTTCCCGCCAACCTGAGCCGAGCCGCTACCACCCCATCCCTCTCCAATCTCTGCTGCCAGGTTACTAAGAATTTCCAGACTGAATATCATACAGAACCACCTTCATAATACCGGATCCCGGGGGCCACTCATACAGGACAACCTATATCACACCAGATCCCGGGGGGCCACTCATACAGGACAACCTACATCACACCGGATCCTGGGGGGCCACTTATACAATACAACCTATATCACACCAGATCCCGGGAGGCCACTCATACAGGACAACCTACATCACACCGGATCCTGGGGGGCCACTTATACAATACAACCTATATCACTCAAGATCCCGGGAGGCCACTCATACAGGACAACCTACATCACACCGGATCCTGGGGGGGCCACTTATACAATACAATAAGGGGCGGACTGAAAACTCATGGGGCCCCCGGGCAATAGGAGATTATGGGGCCCCCAGGCAATAGGAGATTATGGTGACCCCAGGCAATAGATCATGGGGCCACACAGTATACACACACATACAGTACACACACACAGACACACAATATACACATACAGTCTACACACACACACACACACTGAAAAGGTACTGGAGAGGTGGGGCAGCTATAATCTTGGGATTTTTTTAAAAAACACACATTTTTACATACTGTCCCTGGTTTTATTGAAGCTGGCAACCCTGATGGGGCCCCTTAGTGGCTTGGGGCCCTCGGGCAGTGCCCGAGTGTCTGAATGGTCAGTCCGCCCCTGAATACAACCTATATCACTCCAGATCCCAGGGGCCACTCATACAGGACAACCTATATCACTCCAGATCCCAGGGGCCACTCATACAGGACAACCTATATCACTCCAGATCCCAGGGGCCACTCATACAGGACAACCTATATCACACTGGATCCCAGGGGCCACTCATACAGGAGGACAACCTACATCACACTGGATCCCAGGGGCCACTTTACAACCCCTTTAAGGTGAAAAAACACCTGGCAGTCACTGGCCAACCCCGTTTTACTTACCTGAGCCCCTTCATCCCCTCGGCGGGGACACGCAGTCCCTTTCTCCGCAGGGTCCCGGCTCTTGATTGGATAGATTGATAGCAGTGCAGCATTGGCTCCCACTGCTGTCAATCAAATCCAATGATGCTGGGGGGGGGGGCCGAGGCCAGCATTCGTGACTATGGACGCAAATGCTGGACTCGGGAGCACGCGCCCGCAAGGTAACCCCATCGGGGAGAGCGCTTCTCTTAGGGGGGGGTTATCTGATGCGGGGAGGAGCCGCGAGAGCCGCCGGGGGACCCTAGAAATGGACGATCGGGGGTCACTCTGTGCAAAACGAGCTGCACGGTGGAGGTAAGTATAACATGTTTGTTAAAAAAAAAAAAAAATCCCTTACAATGTGCGATACAGAAGTTTCACGTGTCGCAGTTTTTGGAACTGAAACTTCAACGGTAAAAAAAAAAAAAAAAAAAAACGTGCTTGATAACGGGGGAGGGGGGGGATGCAAAAAAGAGTTCCTTTGGGGCCCGGCACTTTTCATGGAACTCCAGATTTAGCCGAGTCGCAGGACGGCGGGCGTAGATCTGAGTGGGGGTGGGGTGGGGGTGACTGTAGGAGACGTGGAAAGTTTTTCAGGTCACCAGTTCCACAAGTAGATGGGGGGGGAGGGGGTGGGGGGGGGGTGACATGACTGGAGACGGCTTCCTCGACAAATGGCTGCTGTGCAGACAGGAGTAATGACAGATCTGCAGCGAGGACATAGTCATTAAGTCAGTATTGTGCCTCTGACCTACGAGCGATGGAGTGATAGATGCAAGTAATTTGAAAGGCAAAGCTGCCATGAGGCTCGGCCTCGGTGAGTGAGACGTAACACATCAACAGTGTATAAATAATGCAGATCACACAAACCCAACAACCGAATTAACCCCTTTTTCCTGCCGGAACGACCCTTCCGCGGCGCCGCTCATCACTCCGCGTACGCCCCCCCCCCCCCCCCCCACCTTTGTATGGGAGGTCTCGAGTCGCTCGATGATCCGGTGACCGATCGCAGGCTCCGCACTAACTTTTACTTTTTAAATGTCGCTCTCCAAATTTGCGAAAAAATATCATATGCTTTAATCTTTCCATACACTGGTAGAATTTTGTTCAATTTTTTATTTTTTTTTCATTTTGAACAATTTTTCATTTAGGAAAGTCGAATGTTAAAAGAAAGCGAAATTTTAAAAGTACTTTTCTTTCAATCATTTATTTTATTTTTTGACAAAAGGAAACGCACGATAGCAACATACAACATTATGCAGCACATATACAGGCATTTCTCCTGTCGTTATACAAATGTGGTAAATTTAAAAGCAGCAGGGGCTCAAGGGGGCAGCTGCTTTGGGGGCCCCACAACAATGACTGGGCCCGGGGGCAGCTGCCCCCTTTTTGCCCAGCATTAAAGATGGCCCTGGACGTACCCCTATGTCACTGCACTTCGGGTGGTTATACCGGGGATGATATGCAGTCGCAGAGTGTTTGCAGGCAATAGGGGCTCAAGGGGCAGCTGCTTTGGGCCCCACAACGACCGGGCCTATGTCACTGCACGTCGGGTGGTTATACCGGGAATGATACGCAGTTGCAGACATCATGTCGGTACCGTTATTTAGAGCCAGCGTTCAGCTCTCTTGTTAAAGCAATCCTAGTGGCTAACTAGCTGCTGGATTGCTTTTACAAGCAGCGGGAGGAGCTGCACCCCCCCACCTCACGCAGCTTTCTTGGGCTCACCCGTTAAAACCCAGGAGACCCATGCAACCAGCCGTCACTTCGACCAGCTGATTAGAGAGCCAAGCAAAGCCCGGATCAGCTTTGATTGGCTCTTAGCCATGGCAACCCAGAGGCAATGACCTGACATCACTTCCGGTTTACCGGGATGTCATTGGCGCCGCATAAAAAAAAAAAAAAAATCAAAAGCATTCTAAAAGACCAACCTTGGTGTTTTGAATGCTTTAAGGGCAGAGGGGAAATTTGGTGTCTTATAGAGCCCAGATCTCTCCATAAAGAGGACCTGTCACGTGCCTATTGCTGTCACGTGCCTATTGCTGTCACGTGCCTATTGCTGTCACATGTCAATTGCTGTCACATGGGATGTTTACATTGCTTGTGACAGCAATAAAAGTGATTAAAAAATAAATAAAATTAAACCAACCATGTAAAAATACATTAATTCATTTAAAAAAGATCATTTAAAGTGCCCCCCGTCCTCGACTGTAAAAGGCAACCGCGCACGTCGGTCCTTTGCACGCGTAAACCGCGATCGTCCCCACACGCGAGGTAACGCCAAGAACATCGGATCACGGGCAGTAATTCTAGCACTAGAACTCCTGTGTAAATCTAAAGTGGTGACCTGTAAAGGCTTTTCAAGCGTCGCCTATTGATAGTAAAATTTACGTTGTTTGTCGGCGTTGCACGGGCATGCGCAATTTTAAACCGTGACATGTTTGGAATCTATTTACTTGGTCATCTTTTATATTTTACCAAAAAAAATTGGGTTATGTATTGTGTTTTTTGCATTAAAATTGGAAAAAGCGCTGGGCAAATACCATGTGGCATACAAAAAAAAAAATGCAAAACCCACCAATTTATTCTCTAGGGCCTCTGCTTTAAAAAAAAAAAAAAATAGATGTTTGGGGGTTCTCAGTAATTCCTAGCAAAAAATAACGATTGTTACCGTATATACTCGAGTATAGGCCGACCCGAATATAAGCCGAGGCCCCCAATTTACCCCCAAAAAACTGGAAAAAATTATTGACTCGTGTATAAGCCGAGGGTGAGACATGCCTGTCCATCCCTGTGTGTCCGTCCATCCCTGTGGGTCCATCCATCCCTGTGTGTGTGTCCATGCATCCGTGTGTGTGTGTGTGTGTGTCCATGCATCCGTGTGTGTGTGTGTGTGTGTGTGTCCATGCATCCGTGTGTGTGTGTGTGTGTGTGTGTCCATGCATCCGTGTGTGTGTGTGTGTCCATGCATGTGTGTGTGTGTCCATGCATGTGTGTGTGTGTGTGTGTGTGTGTGTGTGTGTGTGTGTGTGTGTGTGTGTCCGTGCAGCCTACCTGTGTCCAGCCTGCCTGTGTCCGTCCAGCCTGCGTCCCGTCCAGCCTGCGTCCCGTCCAGCCTGCGTCCCGTCCAGCCTGCGTCCCGTCCCGGCCCGGCCCGGCCCGTCCCGGCCCGTCCCGTCCCGTCCCGAGCCGAGCCTCCGTCCTTCAGCTCTTCGTCGGCGGCCATTCTAGGATTCAAAAGCCGCGCCTCCGTCGGTGATAGGCGGAACACTCAATTTCCCACTGACTGCTGTTCCGCCTATCGGATGTCCGTGATAGGCGGAACACTCAATTTCCCAGCAGCCTGTGTTCCGCCTATCACGGGCATCGTCTCATCCTCGTCCGTAGTACGAGGATGAGACGATGCCCGTGATAGGCGGAACACAGGCTGCTGGGAAATTCAGTGTTCCGCCTATCACAGGCGAAGGCGGAGCCGGAGGCGCGGCTTTTGAATTCTAGAATGGCCGCTGTCTGTCTGCTCGACACGCTGATCGAGCGGGCAGACAGCGGTGACTCGAGTATAAGCCGAGGGGGGCACTTTCAGCCTCAAAAAAGAGGCTGAAAATCTCGGCTTATACTCGAGTATATACGGTACATGTAAACAAAAAGTGATTTATTGCCCCCCCCCTTTTGTTTTTGCTAAATTTGTATAACGACAGAGCAAAATTTTGGGGAGGTATGGGACTTTAAAGGTGCGCTTGATTTGAATAAATATGACACAGTAGATAAATAAAAAATATCTGATTTTATTAAATTACATAGAAAAAATTTATTAAGAACATTTCATACAATACATCTGCATCTGATTATGAAATAAAGGGACGCGTCTTGTGATGTTATATTGCTGTTTCCACGCTTATATTCTACATGTTTCGCCGTGAGGCTTCTTCAGGAAAAAAGACGTGGAATCTCATCTACTAAGCAAGTTGCCAGTTATGGGTGCGCATTCATATGTATATATATATATATTTTTTTTTCTGTATATGTAATGTATTTTCTCTGTGAATATTGTAACAATAGTTATTTGATATGTATGTTTACTTGCTTAGTAGATGAGAACTTTTTTTCCCTGAAGAAGCCTCATGGCGAAACATGTAGTATATAAGCGTGGAAAGAGCAATATAACATCACAAGATGTTTTTTCATAATCTGATGCGGATGTATTGTATGAAATGTTTTTAATTACATTTTTCTATGTAATTTAATATGACAACTGTGTCATATATATTCAGACCAAGCGCTCCTTTAAAGTCCCATACCTCCCCAAAATTTTGCTATACAAATTTTGCAAAAAAAAAAAGAGGGGGAGGGTCAATAAATCGCTTTCAGACCCGGCATTTTCTGGCACTTTTTGTTTACATGTAACAATCGTTATTTTTTGCTAGGAAATCACTGAGAACCGCCAAACATTATCTGTTTTTTTTTTTTTTTTTAAAAGCAGAGGCCCTAGAGAATAAATTGGTGGGTTTTGCATTTTTTTTTTATGTCACATGCTATTTGCGCAGTGCTTTTTAAAACGCAGTTTAAAAAAAAAAAATTTGGGAAAAAATACACTTTTTTGAATTATAAATGCAAAAAAAACAATACATAAACCAATTTTTTTTTCTTTTGTAAAATATAAAAGATGACCAAGTAAATAGATACCAAACAAGTCATGTTTTGAAATTGCGCATGCTCGTGCAACGGCGACAAACAACGTAAATTTTACAATCAATAGGCGACGATTGAAAAGCCTTTACAGGTCACCACTTTAGATTTACACAGGAGTTCTAGTGCTAGAATTACTGCCCGTGATCCGATGTTTCTTGGGGACGATCGCGGTTTTTACGTTCGTGAAGGACCGACGTGGACGGTCGCCTTTGCACTCGAGGATGGGGGGGACACGTTAAATGATCTTTTTAAAGTTAATTAATGTATTTTTACACGGTTGCTTTCATTTTATTTATTTTTAATCACTTTTATTGCTGTCACAAGCAATGTAAACGTCCCATGTGACAGCAATAGGCATGTGACGGGTCCTCTTCATGGAGGGATCGGGGCTCTATAAGAACAAATCCTCCTCTGTCCTTAAAGCATTCAAAACACCAAGGTTGGTCTTTTTCGAATGCTTTAGATTTTATTTTTTAAATGGCGCCGATGACATTCTGGTAAACCGGAAGTGACGTCAGGTCATTTCCTCCGGGGTTGCCATGGCCGAGAACCAATCAAAGCTGATCTGGGCTTTGGCTCTCCAATGAGCTGGCGGAAGTGCCGGCTGGTTGCTTGGGTCTCCTGGTTTGACAGGAGAGCCCAAGAAACCTGCGGGAGGTGGGGGGGGGACAGCTCCTCCCACTGCTTGTAAAAGCAATCCAGCAGCTAGTTAGCTGTTAGGATTGCTTTAACAAGAGAGCTGAACGCTGACTCTAAAAAAACGGTACCGGCATGATGTCTGCAACTGCGTATGGTTGCAGTATAACCACCTGAAGTGCAGTGACATAGGGGTGAGTCCATGGCCATCTTTAATGCAGGGCAAAATGGGAAGCTGCCCCGGGCCCAGTCGTTGTGGAGCCCAAAGCAGCTGCCCCTTGAGCCCTACTGCCTGCAAATAGTTGATAGGTGGATTCGGGATAGGATTTCTAAGCCCCAGATTCCCCGGCGGATATACCTGGGCTTAGAACCAAGATTGCCATGGTCCAGGTCAGCCGGACGGGGGGGGGGGGGGGGGGGGGAGAGACCTATGTAAGTTCACCTTTACAGAAAAATCTGTAAGGTGCAGTTACACCTTAATATTAAGGTGTAACGTGAAGGCTCCAATCAATATTAAAGTATAAATTCCCCTTTACAGAAAAATCTGTAAGGTACATGCATAGGCCCCCCCAAGACCCCAACCGCCGCCCCCTCCCCCCGGTCCCCGCTGACCTGGCCCCTGCAATCTCCAGTTCTAGCCCCGGTATATCCACACCAGGAGTCCAGGGGCTTAGAAATCCTCTCGGCATCTTCATGGCTAACAGGACGGGGATATGTGCTGTATTGGTCGACGCTGACCAATTTGAATGCTCCAAAACATCCCTCCTGACGAGGGAGGTATTGGACATTCAGCTCAGGGGATTTCTAAGCTCAGGACTCCTGGCGCAGATATACCGGGGCTTAGAACCAGAGATTGCCGCGGTCCAGGTCAGCGGGACCGGGGGGGGGGGGGGGCGGGGGTAAGAAGGGGAGACCTGTTGCCTTACAGATTATTCTGTAAAGGTGAATTTACCCTTTAAAGATGGCTCTGGGGACGTCTCTGGTCCGGGAAGTGGATATGGACATGTTCCACAAGAGTCCATCTGCCAACCATAGCATGGAATGCAATGGGGTTGATTTACTAAACTGGAGAGTGCAGAGTTCGGTTCAGCTTATTCAGTTAAGCTTTGCCCCAAAAAAAAAAAAAACTGGATGCTGATTGGTTTCCGCGCAGAGCCTCGCTAGATTTTACACGCCAGTATTCGTAAATCAGTACCTTATCGAAATGAAGTAACAAGTATGTAAAAGGAATATATCAAATTTCCTCACACAGTAATGATTGTCTAAGCCATACTTTTTTCGACCTTCTCAACATGGAGGAACCCTTGAAATAACATTCTGGTCCCTGCTACTAATTACTATATCTATGGTCCACTGATGGTGGAGAGGAAGAATCCTCCTTTTATTTGTAGTCAGTGAGATAGATTCCCTCCCCCCCCCCCCCCTCCTCTTATTCTTACAGATAGCTAAAAAGATCATTGGTGTCAGTGATGTCTTATCTGATGGTCAGAAGTTGCTCATTGATCGGGGAACCTCCAGCAACCTCTGGAGAAGCCCCAGGATTCCACAGATCCCAGGTTTGAGAAAGGCGTCTTAAGCTCAGGACACATTTCTTTCTCTTGTCAGGGTATTGATCCAGGCTCCGTGTTCTATTGACATGTATCGGGTAGTGCAAGGATCAGCTTGTTTCAAAGTAGATAAAGGAGAAAGGAAAAAAAGTAGAAAGGGAAGTGGTGTGAAAGGGAAAGTATTGGAGACCAGGCCAGCTTTCCACTCTGTCTATATCCTAGTTCAGGGGTGTCAAACTCCATTTCATTGCAGGGCCATATCCGCATTATGGTGGCCCTAAAAGGGCTACTTGTATCTGTAAGACATGATATCCTTTCACAAGTCCCCCATCCTCCCTTACATCACAGGGCACCCCCCTTACCTTGTGTTGCTGCCAGGAAGAAGTTGGGGGGGGAGGGGTTGGAAAGCAGAAAGTGCAGAGTCTGGAAGAGTACTAGAGGTGGGCTGATTGCCAGAGTCTGCTGAATGCTGAGACCAGGAGAGGCGGAGATGAGGGGATGCTGCGGCTGTACAGAGAAGTACAGGATCTGTAGAAGCAGTTCTGTCCTTCTCTCCACTGCCGACTGTTGAGGTGAGCTTCTCTGTGGCTGCATGGGGAAGTGTAGGATCTGGTGGATGAGTTCTGTCCTCCTTTCTGCTGCTGCCTATTGAGGCAAGCCTCTCCTTGGCTGCATGGAGAAGCGTAGGATCTGGCTGAGGGGTTCTGTCTTCCTCTCTGCTACCCACTGTTATGGTGGGCCTCTCCGTGACTGCATAGAGAAGCGTAGGATATGGCAGGGGAAGTTCTGTCCTCTTCTGTGCTGCTGACTGCTGAGAAAAAGTGGGGGCGGAGAAGAGGGAAGGTGCTACAGAAGAGGTGTGAGGGCCCCATGAAATATCCTAGTGGGCCGGATTTTGCCTGCGGGCCTTGTGTATTACATGTGTCCTAGTTGGATGTTTAGTTGAGCGATTGTATACACCGTGTCCATGGATCCCAGATTTTCTCTTTGTCTTATAGAACGCTCACTATTTTTTTTCATTGATGTGGAATTGTGGATTCAGGTGATTTTGTTTTTGGTGGCCGCTGAGGCCTTTGCAGTTGAGAATGTCTAGTGATGTCACCTATAAGCTTGTTTAGAAGGGCCATACATGCATTTTTGGGAATATTGAAAATTTTAACTGAGTTGAACAGGTAATAAAGTCCCATCCAGAAATGTTTAACTTGTGCAAAAACAGAACAAAACTCTGGATAGCCGCACTCCGGGTTGAGTAAAAAATAAAGTGCCTTTATTTCTTCAAATGCAAGTGCAAAACTCCATGGAACAACACATCACAGCAAAGGGGAACAAAAAAATAGAGCAAGATTGTTGACGCGTTTCACGCTACAAACAGCGCTTACTCATAGCTTGCATTTGAAGAAATAAAGGCACTTTATTTTTTACTCAACCCGGAGTGCGGCTATCCAGAGTTTTGTTCTGTTTTTGCACATTTGGCTTATGCAATCAGCCTGCACCTGGAACCCCTACCTACTTGGAGAGCTAGCAGCCTGTCAGTGGTTTGACCTGGAGCGGTGAAATTTCTGTCAGAAATGTTTAACTTCGGGACCATCAAATATGAAACCTGGAGCCCAATTGTCCACCTCTGCTGAAACCTAAGGGGGGGGGGGGGTGCAGGGTAAAACTCTTGGGTACTAAGTAACATGTGGAGAGGACTTTATATCCGGCCTCCACCATATTCAATTGTGAAGTATTTTTAAACAACATTTGTCAAGTTATGGAATGTCTTGAAAATTTTGGAAATGTTGGAAAATCTGTTGTGTGGCAAGCTTAAAGCCCCATACACACTATCAGTTTTTCTGCTGAGTTTTTCCTTCAGACTTACCAAAACCATGTAATAGAAGAGCCTGCCTGATTGCACACACATTGGAACTCCTAAGGTTTGACCTCATATTACATGGTTTTGGTAAATCTGAAGGAAAAACTCAGCAGAAAAACTGATAGTGTGTATGGGGCTTTAGCATTTATTGCCTGCCATCTTCCATAATGGCTGCACAAGCTCTTGAAGCACCTTGTGTGGTTGGTTTACTAAACAAATGCCGTGTACACACGGCCGGACTCTTCGACAGCAAAGTATACGAACGAATACATCGGACAATTTGATCGTGTGTGGGGCTTCATCGGACCTTTGCTGTAGAAAAATCAGACAGACTTTAGATTTAGAACATGTTTTAAATCTTTCCAACAGACTCGAGTCCGGTCGCAAAATCTGCTCGTGTGTATGCTAGTCCGACAGACGAAAACCAAAGCTAGGGCAGCTATTGACTACCGGCTATGAACTTCCTTATTCTGGTCCGGTCGTACGTCACCACGGGCGAATCCGTTGGACTTTGGTGTGATTGTGTGTGTCCAAGTCCGTTCGTTCGGAAAGTCCATCGGGAAGATTGTCAGACCTAGTCTGCTGGAAAGTCCGGTCGTGTGTACACGGCATAATAGAACGTCTTCACTTTCCAAAGTGAACTTTCCCGTTAGCTAAGCGGATGTGCTGCAAATTCGCTTTGCAAAGAATACCATATCATGTGCGATGAAGATAAAACAATTTTTGCTGGTACATCATTGGATGAGGGAGGTTGACGGAGCTTGATCTCATTCACTAAGCTAAGGGAAAATTCACTATGCTATCTGAACAGACTTTTTGCCTTTAGTAGAACTTCATAGACCCTGGCTTGGTATCAAGTACCGATTGGCATATTCAAGGCTTTGGATATCTTTTTTTATATCCTTTTCCACTTTTATAAAGTTTCATTACCTTTTATGCAGGTCTTTTGACAGTTCTTTTCTGCTTCCCATGGCTCAGTATCTAGCCTGCTCAGTGCATCCAGGTGAGGGCTAACTAACTCATTGACAATTTATACACAGACACTAATTGCAATTTAAAAAGCCACAGATGTGGGAAATGAGCCTTTAATTGGCGTTGGAACCTGTGTGTGGCACCTTCTGTGTCTGTACCAACGCCAAATATTCTAGGGCAGGGGTAGGGAACCTTTTTTGGCTGAGAGAGCCATGAACGCCACATATTTTAAAATGTAATTCCGTCAGAGCCATACAAAAAGTTTAAAACAAATATATTTTTTTTAATTGATTAATTTACTAATTTCAATTATAACTGTAATATCCACGTCATCTCCCCCACTGTAATATCCCCATTTCCCCTACGATTGTCTGCTTGCTTACCACTACACAGGCAGGCAGATCCACGAGCAGTTGAGGCGGGTAATGATGACGTCAGCATGCCGCTCACCTAGGCCGCCGCCGGGTGTACCAAAATGGCCACAGCTCCGGAGCTAGGCTGAAGCTGCGGCCTTTCCTATGGGCTCAATCCACAGATCGGCACACCGCGCAATCCGCGGATTGAAAGGTGAGAGCCAGATGCAGCCATCAAAAAAGAGTCACATCTGGCTCGAGAGCCATAGGTTCCCTACCCCTGTTCTAGGGTATGGAAACTTCTCATCAGGGCCATTTTGGGGGATTTCTGTTATCATTAGGAAATAATAGCGACCCAAACAACTATTTGATAATAAATGATGACATATGATCACTATCCGAAAATAAAATACATTTTTTTGGCATGATCAGTCAGATTTTCAATATCGGTGCCAAAATGTAACCATTTTTGCCGGCGGAGGCAAACTCTTGAGCACAACTATATGATGAACTCTTGGGAACTTCAATGTGACTTTTTATTGTGTTTAGTTGGTAATTTGTGACTACAATACAGTCCAGTTATGTAATTAAAGCATTGACCTTGGATGGTCCTTGAGGACCAGGCAGCTGGCTTTTTCAGAAGGCGGTCAGTGATGGGACCCTCCGTATTCCTCCACCGAGAATGACATCTTCGCGGGTTTGTAGCGTTCTGTGGCTCAGACGCTTCCACTTTGCAGCTTGAAAATAGTCTGAACGGATTCCTGTAAGCAATACATCTAGCGGCAGAAAAGGCCGAGAGATGGAGACCCCACAGACTGACAGACCCTCCATTACTCAGAGATTTGCTGTCGCCCCAGCAGGATCCAACAAGAGGTGTCAAGAAGATTTACGCCCACGGACCGCGATTTAGCCTGCGCACGCTGGGCGATACTTATTAGTGACACGCAAACAAACCTGACAAATGACGCCTTGTTTTCCTCTAACCGCTCCAGCGATATCTAAATGACTCAAATTCCGCCGAACGGCCCTGAAGTTCTTTTCTGCTGTGATCAAATATTAACGAAGTTTGTTCAGGGGAGCCGCCATGACGGGAGAAGGACTTTGGTATTCAATGAAATTACTGTTACTCAACGACGTCCATTTGTTAGCAGCGGTAATGTGCGTTCTGATTTATGGCGGAGAATCAAGGCATGGTTAGGAAGAAAAAAAGGAGCTTTTGTAATGAGAAAATATTCCATGAAGATGTTGCCACTTCACATCTGGAATGCTGGGGGTAATTTTAAACCAAATTTGCCGTCATTTTGCCCTGATGCTTTTTTTAATGGCAATAGTGGAGTTTTGCCTATTATAGTTAAAGAAGAACTCCAGACAAAGGTGTCATGGACAGTGATCGTTATCCAGTATTGGTGATTGCGGTGGCATGCCTAAGGGCAGAGGGGCATCAGAGGGTACTGGTGGTGGAGGGTAGTTGGTCAGGCAACTGTGCAGTGTTCCTAAAGCTGTGATGGGGACACAGAAGCGCATTTGGATACATGTGGTGCACAGAGGAACATTTGTAGACACTGGGCATATAGGAGATAATTTAGAGATATAGGGCACATATGGTGACACTTAAAGACAAAGGGCACATGGATGGCACATGATGATAGGCACATTTGGCATACTTGGAGACACAGGATGCACTTGGTGACAGGAGGCACACAGGGGATCACTTGGAAGACACAGGACATTCAGGGGATCACTTGGAGACACAGGACACTTAGGGGTTCACTTGGGAGACACAGGGCACACAAGGGATGCACTTGGAGACACAGGACAACCAGGGGTTCACTTGGAAGACACAAGGTACACAGGGGATGCACTTGGATACATAGGGTGCACAGGGGAGCACTTGGAGACACGTGACAACCAGGGGTTCACTTGCCAAACACAGGGGATGCACTTGGAGATACAGGACACTTAGGCGTTCACTTGGGAGACACAGGATACACAAGGGATGAACTTGGATACACAGGGTGCACAGGGGAGCACTTGGAGACACAGGACAGCCAGAGGTTCACTTGGTAGACATAGGACAACCAGGGGTTCACTTGGGAGACACAGGACAACCAGGGGTTCACTTGGGAGACACAGGACACCCAGGGAATGCACTTGGAGACACAGGGGAGCACTTGGAGACACGTGATAACCAGGGGGAATGCACTTGGAGACACAGGGTGCACAGGGGAGCACTTGGCAGACACAGGGCACACAGGGGATGCAATTGGAGACACAGGACACTTAGGAGTTCACTTGGGAGACACAGGGCACACAGGGGATGCACTTGGAGACACAGGATACACAAGGGATGGACTTGGATACACATGGTGCACAGGGGAGCACTTGGGAGACACAGGACAGCCAGGGGTTCACTTGGAAGACACAGGACAGCCAGGGGTTCACTTGGGAGACACAGGACAACCAAGGGTTCACTTGGGAGACACAGGACAACCAGGGGTTCACTTGGAAGACACAGGACAACCAGGGGTTCACTTGGAAGACACAGGACAGCCAGGGGTTCACTTGGGAGACACAGGACAACCAAGGGTTCACTTGGGAGACACAGGACAACCAGGGGTTCACTTGGGAGACACATGACACCCAGGGAATGCACTTGGAGACACGGGGCACACAGGGGATGCACTTGGAGACACAGGACACTCAGGGGTTCACTTGGGAGACACAGAATACACAAGGGATGGACTTGGATACACATGGTGCACAGGGGAGCACTTGGGAGACACAGGACAGCCAGGGGTTCACTTGGAAGACACAGGACAACCAGGGGTTCACTTGGGAGACACAGAATACACAAGGGATGGACTTGGATACACATGGTGCACAGGGGAGCACTTGGGAGACACAGGACAGCCAGGGGTTCACTTGGAAGACACAGGACAGCCAGGGGTTCACTTGGGAGACACAGGACAACCAGGGGTTCACTTGGGAGACACAGGACAGCCAGGGGTTCACTTGGGAGACACAGGACAACCAGGGGTTCACTTGGGAGACACATGACACCCAGGGAATGCACTTGGAGACACGGGGCACACAGGGAATGCACTTGGAGACACCTGACACACACCTGATAACAGGAAACTAATGTTAAAAACATCCCAAGATAGGAGCGGACATATTGCTGGAACATGCCATCTTGGGAAATCTCTTTCTCTGATCTCTAATCTGGAAGTGTTGTGAATGCCTCACCTCTGGATTCCAAAAGTGATATATATGAGGCCAATGTAAGACTCAGCCCACTGGACTCCTCTTATAACTATAGAATCACTTCTGCGTAAACGTACACTTTAATAGAAGAATATAAAATGCTGTATTCTCAAACACCCACTCAGATTTTAGTTAAGTGCAATGACCAACGCTAATAGGTTTGTTTAGGTCCTTTCATTTATTGCCCGGGCCATGCCTTTGGCTCAGATGGCATGATGATGACTCGGCTCTTGTGGGTCACAGATGGAGACTTGGGACTTGGCTTTTGCGGGTCTTGGTCAGAGTCTTTAAACTCAGCTTTTGTGAGTCACAGATGGAGTCACACACAAAGTCTTTGGGCTCTAGTGGGTCATGAATAGAGTACTCAGACTTGGCTCTTGTAGGTCACAGACATAGTCTTTAGACTCAGCTTATTAATGGTTACAGATGGAGCCTTCGATAACGGCTCCTTTGGGTCATGGATGGAGACTTTGGAGTCGGCTCAAGCAGGTCACAGATGGAGCCTTTGGACTCGGCTCATGTGGATTACGGCTGGAGTCTTCATACTTGTCTCTTGTGGGTCATGGATGTAATCAGTGGGATCCGCTCATGTGGATCACAGATGGAGTTTTTAGACTTGGCTCTTGTGTGTCCCTGACAGTCTTTGGAATCGTTACATGTGGGTCATGGATGGAGTCTTTGGACTCGACTCTTGCAGGTCACGGATGGAGCCTTTGGACTTGACCCTTGTGGATTACGAAAAGAGTCGTCATACTTGTCTCTTGGGGGTCATGGATGGCACCTTTGGACTTGGCTCATGCAGGTTACGGATGGAGTCTTTAGACTTAGCTCTTGTGGGTCACACAGACTCTGTACTTGGGGGGTCAATAATGAGTCTTTGGACTCTGTACTTCTGGGTCATGGATGATGTCTTTGGACTCAGTACTTGTGGGTCATTGATAATGTCTTTGGACTCTGTACTTGTAGATCATGGATGGAGTCTTTGGACTCTGTACTTGTGGGTCATGGATGAAGTCTTTAGACTCTGTTCTTTTGGGTCATAAATGGAGTCTTTGGTCTCTGTACTTGTGGTCAATAATGGAGTCTTTGGACTCTGTACTTGTGGGTCATGGATGGAGTCTTTGGACTCTGTACTTGCGGGTCATGGATGGAGTCTTTGGACTCTGTACTTGCGGGTCATGGATGGAGTCTTTGGACTCTGTACTTGTGGGTCATGGATGATGTCTTTGGACTATGCTCCTGTGGGTCATGAATGGAGTCTTTGGACTCTCTACTTGTGGTAGATGGTCATGAATGGAGTCTTTGGACTCTGTACTTGTGGATCATGGATGGAGTCTTTGGACTCTGTACTTGCGGGTCATGGATAATGTCTTTGGACTATGCTCCTGTGGGTCATGAATGGAGTCTTTGGACTCTCTACTTGTGGTAGATGGTCATGAATGGAGTCTTTGGACTCTGTACTTGTGGATCATGGATGGAGTCTTTGGACTCTGTACTTGCGGGTCATGGATAATGTCTTTGGACTATGCTCCTGTGGGTCATGAATGGAGTCTTTGGACTCTCTACTTGTGGTAGATGGTCATGAATGGAGTCTTTGGACTCTGTACTTGTGGGTCATGGATGGAGTCTTTGCACTCTGTACTTGTGGGTCATAAATGGAGTCTTTGGACTCTGTACTTGTGGGTCATGGATGATGCCTTTGGACTATGCTCCTGTGGGTCATAAATTGAGTCTTTGGACTCTGTACTTGTGGGTCATGGATAATGTCTTTGGACTATGCTCCTGTGGGTCATGAATGGAGTCTTTGGACTCTGTACTTGTGGTAGATGGTCATGAATGGAGTCTTTGGACTCTGTACTTGTGGTAGATGGTCATGAATGGAGTCTTTGGACTCTGTACTTGTGGATCATGTATGGAGTCTTTAGACTTTGTACTTGTGGGTCATAAATGGAGTCTTTGGACTCTGTACTTGTGGTCAACAATGGAGTCTTTGGACTCTGTACTTGTGGGTCATGGATGGAGTCTTTGGACTCTGTACTTGCGGGTCATGGATAATGACTTTGGACTCTGTACTTGCGGGTCACGGATAATGACTTTGGACTCTGTACTTGCGGGTCATGGATAATGACTTTGGACTTTGTACTTGCGGGTCATGGATAATGACTTTGGACTCTGTACTTGCGGGTCACGGATAATGACTTTGGACTCTGTACTTGCGGGTCATGGATAATGACTTTGGACTTTGTACTTGCGGGTCATGGATAATGACTTTGGACTCTGTACTTGTGGGTCATGGGTGGAGTCTTTGGACTCTGTACTTGCGGGTCATGGATAATGACTTTGGACTCTGTACTTGCGGGTCATGGATAATGACTTTGGACTCTGTACTTGCGGGTCATGGATAATGACTTTGGACTCTGTACTTGCGGGTCATGGATAATGACTTTGGACTCTGTACTTGTGGGTCATGGATGGAGTCTTTGAACTCTGTACTTGCGGGTCATGGATAATGACTTTGGACTCTGTACTTGCGGGTCATGGATAATGACTTTGGACTCTGTACTTGCGGGTCATGGATAATGACTTTGGACTCTGTACTTGTGGGTCATGGATAATGTCTTTGGACTATGCTCCTGTGGGTCATGAATGGAGTCTTTGGACTCTGTACTTGTGGTAGATGGTCATGAATGGAGTCTTTGGACTCTGTACTTGTGGTAGATGGTCATGAATGGAGTCTTTGGACTCTGTACTTGTGGATCATGTATGGAGTCTTTAGACTTTGTACTTGTGGGTCATAAATGGAGTCTTTGGACTCTGTACTTGTGGTCAACAATGGAGTCTTTGGACTCTGTACTTGTGGGTCATGGATGGAGTCTTTGGACTCTGTACTTGCGGGTCATGGATAATGACTTTGGACTCTGTACTTGCGGGTCACGGATAATGACTTTGGACTCTGTACTTGCGGGTCATGGATAATGACTTTGGACTTTGTACTTGCGGGTCATGGATAATGACTTTGGACTTTGTACTTGCGGGTCATGGATAATGACTTTGGACTCTGTACTTGTGGGTCATGGGTGGAGTCTTTGGACTCTGTACTTGCGGGTCATGGATAATGACTTTGGACTCTGTACTTGCGGGTCATGGATAATGACTTTGGACTCTGTACTTGCGGGTCATGGATAATGACTTTGGACTCTGTACTTGCGGGTCATGGATAATGACTTTGGACTCTGTACTTGTGGGTCATGGATGGAGTCTTTGAACTCTGTACTTGCGGGTCATGGATAATGACTTTGGACTCTGTACTTGCGGGTCATGGATAATGACTTTGGACTCTGTACTTGCGGGTCACGGATAATGACTTTGGACTCTGTACTTGTGGGTCATGGACGGAGTCTTCAGACTGGGAATTGGAGTGGCCCTCTTTAGACGGTCCTCTGTGGTGCAGGTACACGCCTGGCAGCCTTCTGCAAGGACAGAGCTGTCACTTACTGTCAAGACAGATGCCAGAAAACATGGCAGCCCCGGGCCATCTCTTTCTCCCCCTCTAATCGCCTCCTCCTGCTGACATTTGAATAAAATAGTGCTGCCTATTCGGAGTAGGAGCGCTTTGCCTGATGTTCCCGGGGCCGTGGAGGGGGGGCAATGCTATCACATCCAGTCTATCTTATCAGAGGGGTAATTTGATGATAACAAATAATCCTTTGCTGGAAAGGAAACATGTGTATCCAACTAGAGATTGGATGTAGGTGGATTGTACCCTGGGGCGGGCGCTGCCACACGCTGCTAAATGTCCTTCTGTTTGACATACAACAAGGAGTGAGACGCTTCATATCCAGAGCCTCCTATATTAACCCTTCAAAGCCAGAGCCTCCTATATTAATCCTTCACATCCACAGCCTCATATTTTAACCCTTCACATGCAGAGCTGTGTTTAATCTCTCACATGCCTGCATGTTCTATCAGTGATGGACATAAAGGATATAACATTAGAAATGTCATATATTTAAGATTATCGGTCCTTAGATGTGATGGTTGTATTGGTTTTTGTTTGTTAGGTTTTTTCCTTTATTATTACCTGGTGATCCTGCCAGTAACATACCTCGCTCTTTGGGTGAAAATGCTGACTTACCATACTGTATCTATAGAAGAACATTGTTGTCACCCTAGGACAGGAAGTGTGTTACTGATATTGACAATAAAGGAAAAGAGACCTTATGCAGCCGCCACATCTAAGGACTGGAAAGCTGCAATATGGGACTTTTTTTTAGGGGGGGGGGGGGGGGTTGGATACACTTTAAATAACTGTTCCTCAGCCGGGGTTCCTCCTGAGGCTGCTGAAGGTTCCTTGAATGGTGAGCAATGCTGGATTGATGTCCCACCTACTCTGACCAGCAAAGCAAGGGGACAACTTTCCATTAACCACCAATGTAACGGGTCCCTTCAACACTGGGTACTGATTTTAGAGGACCCCGCAATTTTTTACCATCTGCTTTCTTTGCTTCAGTTATTTTATTTTCTAAAAAACTTCTACAGGTTGCCGTGCCCCACCCTGTCCTATATCTGGGATGCTCTATCTGTTGGACACTCGCCCCCCCCCATACTCATTCACATGGGAGGGGAGCTGGGAACTGGGGGGATTCCAAATAAGCCCTCCGCCTGCAGACCCCCACAACCACCGGACAGGGTTGTGGGGAAGAGGCCCTTGTCCCCATCAATATGGGAAAAGGTGCTTTGGGGGGCAGAGCCCCCCTGCCCCAAAGCTTTCCCCCCCATGTTGAGGGCATGTGGCCTGGTGTGGTTTGGGGGGGAGCAGCACCCCCCATTTAGAGGACATGTGGCCTGGTATTGTTTAGGGGGGGATGCGCTCACTCCTCTCCTCCCTTTCCTTACTTGCCAGGCTGTATGCTTGAATAAGGGTCTGGTGTGGATTTTGGGGGGACCCCAAGCAATTTTTTTTTTATTTTGGCGTGGGGTTCCCCTTGAAATCCATACCCGACCCCGACGGCCTGGTATGAATTGGGGGGGGGACCCCCCACGCCACTTTTTTTTTTTTACCGATTTTATTTTTTTATTGCCGAGAATTCTTGTTTTTACATTCAGCTGTCAGCGGGGAGATTGAACAAGAAAATTGTATGATGTACAGGTATGGCCAGCTTGTACAAGAAAATTGTATAATGTCTGGCCAGCCTAAAGCCCCATACACACACTATCAGATTTTCTGCAGATTTTTGTCTTCAGATTTACCAAAACCATGTAGTGCAAGGGCCTGCCTGATTGCAAACAAATTGAAACTCCTAAGGTGTGACCTCATATTATATGGTTTTGGTAAATCTGAAGGAAAAAATCAACAGAAAATCTGAGTGTGTATGGGGCTTAAAGAGGAAGTACACCCTGATGGGTTTACTTCCTCTTTCATTCCCTGCAAAGGTAAAGCATAATGGACTACTATGCATCGCATCGCATTGCATCGCATAGTAGCCCATTATGTGTCACTTACCTGACACAGGAGCCAGCGAAGTCACCGCTGTCCCCTGTAGTCCGGCGCATCCATCTTTTCTGTGGGGTCTCGCAGCTCCGCCGCTGTCATTCGGCGGAGCCGCGATGACGTCACTCCCGCGCATGCGCACGGGAGCCGACACGCGCGGCAGCTTCATTAGTGGAAATGCATGTGCCGTAGACAGCGGTGCATGTCTTCGGGCAAATATTTCCTAAACCGTTCTTGGACCTACAGGTAAGCCTTAATCTAGGCTTACCTGTAGGTCAAAGTGGTTTGTAAGGGTTTACAACCACTTTAAGACTCTTCTGTCCACAGGGTGACAACACTGCTGTGCAATTTCAATGCAGGATCAGCAGCGTTGTCACCCTAGTAGAGTTAGTGGGAAAAATAATGGACCTACTTGGAAGATCCACAGCTAATAATTTATCATTGAAACAAAGTATCATCAGAGTTCATAAAAAAAAAAAAAAAAACATTTTCTACCTTAATTACGACACTTTTTCTGACACTCATTTGATGCCTTGTCTGTGATTCAAAAGTATTGCAGCCAGGCAACCAGCATTTTCAGGAGGATCCCGCCAGTGGTGGGCACCGTATTCTTGTCACAGCAAGTCCACCTTAATAACTTACAAAAAAAAAAATACACAACGACCACTGAGAGACCCTCCAACCTCCCACAATCTTAATTTCATCTCCTTATCCAAAGATCTCTCCGGTTTTTTGGCGGCGGTGTCTGATCTTATGAGGGCTAAAAACAAAAAAAATGTCTGTCAGCTGCCGTCTGTCCCCGTGGGAAGGGACGCAGACTCCCTCTCTCTCTCTCTCTCTCTGTGATTTAAATATTCCCTTTATAGTGTCACCTTCTCTAAGTGTCTGAGTTTTAATACCGCGCGCTGGAATATTTCTGTCTAATGTATTTTCTACAATTGAACGGCACTTTTATCCCGAATTGTTCCGCCTTTGATGTGCGACCTTCTTCTTCTGTCTGCAGATTATTGCAGATCTTTTCATTATTCCACAAATCTGAAATCGGTAATTCCTACTTCTGGAGGAAATGATCGTTATTTTTAAGATATTTTTCGGCGGGTTCTCGTTTCGCAGCTTTACTTTATCGCGTATTAAAGGTCGGCTGTAGGGAGCCGGTCGCAAGATACTAATCTAGTGACGGGCGGTGGCAGCAAAATGACGACAGTTAAAGACTGACGCTAAATTCTGGTTAAAGCCGAGCTCTAGCCCCCTCCAGCCCCCTCCAAAAAAAATAAAGAGTCAGCAGCTACAAATACTGTAGCTGCTGACTTTAAATATTAGGACACTTCCCTATCCAGGGATCCCACAATGTCAGCACCCCAGATGATTTTTCAATCGGCTCTCGGGTGTTGCCGCCGCCAATCCTTGTAAGGGAAACTGGCAGCGAAGCCTTGCAGCTTCACAGTCGGACCCCTACTGCGCATGCGCAAAGTGTGCTGTGCTTTCTGAATGGCCCAGCGGCGGTGGAAGGAGGGGGGGGGGGGGGCTTCCGGGAGACCTCGCCATGACGAGGTTTCCCGAAAGTGGGGACAGGTACCTTTCAACAACAAATTTGCCAAATACAGCAGCAGGGGGAGGGGGGGGGACGACAAGCAGGCAGAGCTTCCCCTTTTGGGTGGAGCGCCTCTTTAAGGAAAATATTGTATTTCAGTCTGTATTCTTGTATTCTGTATTTCAGTCTGTATATCTCTAAACCAAAAAAAAAAAATCCCTTCTGTGGCTCTCAGCCTCCTCCAAATATACAAATGAATTGTTCTGGCTACAGTCATTCTCCATGATGGCCCCCCTGTATGTGGGAATATTGGGAACCCTCTCTTCATTGCTCCTGAGATGAACTATGGACTAGAGGACAGAAGAGTCAAGTACAGAGTGCTCTCGGGAGAGTCAGGTGCAGAGTACTTATGGGAGAGTCAGGTGCAGAATGCTGACAGGAGAGTCAGACGTAGAGTACTCACAGGAAAGTCAAGTTCTGAGTACACGTTGGAGAGTCAGGTGCAGAGTACTCACAGGAGAGTCAGGTGCAGAATGCTGACAGGAGAGTCAGGTGCAGAGCGCTCAGAGGAGAGTCAGGTGCAGAGCGCTCAGAGGAGAGTCAGGTGCAGAGCGCTCACAGGACAGTCAGGTACAGAGCGCTCAGAGGAGAGTCAGGTACAGAGCGCTCACAGGAGAGTCGGGCGCAGAGCACTCACAGGAGAGTCGGGCGCAGAGCACTCACAGGAGAGTCGGGCGCAGAGCACTCACAGGAGAGTCGGGCGCAGAGCACTCACAGGAGAGTCGGGCGCAGAGCACTCACAGGAGAGTCGGGCGCAGAGCACTCACAGGAGAGTCGGGCGCAGAGCACTCACAGGAGAGTCGGGCGCAGAGCACTCACAGGAGAGTCGGGCGCAGAGCACTCACAGGAGAGTCGGGCGCAGAGCACTCACAGGAGAGTCAGGCGCAGAGCACTCACAGAGCACATGCGGGAGAATCAGGCGCAGAGTATACGTGGGAGAGTCAGGCACAGAGCACTCACAGGAGAGTCAGGCTCGTAGTACACGTGGGAGAGTGAGGCGCGGAGTACACGTGGGAGAATCGGGCGTGGAGTACACATGGGAGAGTCAGGCGCGGAGTACACGTGGGAGAGTCAGGCGCGAAGTACACGTGGGAGAATCAGGTGCGGAGTACACTTGGGAGAATCGGGCGCGAAGTACACGTGGGAGAGTCAGGTGCAGAGTACTCACAGGAGAGTCAGGTGCAGAATGCTGACAGGAGAGTCAGACGTAGAGTACTCACAGGAAAGTCAGGTGCAGAGCGCTCACAGGAGAGTCAGGTGCAGAGCGCTCACAGGAGAGTCAGATGCAGAGCGCTCACAGGAGAGTCGGGTGCAGAGCGCTCACAGGAGAGTCGGGTGCAGAGTGCTCACAGGAGAGTCGGGTGCAGAGTGATCACAGGAAAGAGCGCTCACAGGAGAGTCGGGCGCAGAGCACTCACAGGAGAGTCGGGCGCAGAGCACTCACAGGAGAGTCGGGCGCAGAGCACTCACAGGAGAGTCGGGCGCAGAGCACTCACAGGAGAGTCGGGCGCAGAGCACTCACAGCGCACATGCGGGAGAATCAGGCGCAGAGTATACGTGGGAGAGTCAGGCGCAGAGTACACGTGGGAGAATCAGGCGCGGAGTACACGTGGGAGAATCAGGAACGGAGTACACGTGGGAGAATCAGGCGCGGAGTACACGTGGGAGAATCAGGCGCGGAGTACACGTGGGAGAGTGAGGCGCGGAGTACACGTGGGAGAATCGGGCATGGAGTACACATGGGAGAGTCGGGCGCGGAGTACACGTGGGAGAGTCGGGCGCGGAGTACACGTGGGAGAGTCGGGCGCGAAGTACACATGGGAGAATCAGGTGCGGAGTACATGTGGGAGAATCAGGCGCGAAGTACACATGGGAGAGTGAGGCGCGGAGTACACATGGGAGAATCAGGTGCGGAGTACACGTGGGAGAATCGGGCGCGAAGTACACATGGGAGAGTGAGGCGCGAAGTACACGTGGGAGAGTGAGGCGCGAAGTACACGTGGGAGAGTGAGGCGCGGAGTACACGTGGGAGAGTGAGGCGCGAAGTACACCTGGGAGAGTGAGGCGCGGAGTACATGTGGGAGAATCAGGCGCGAAGTACACGTGGGAGAATCAGGCGCGAAGTACACGTGGGAGAATCAGGCGCGAAGTACACGTGGGAGAATCAGGCGCGAAGTACACATGGGAGAGTGAGGCGCGGAGTACATGTGGGAGAATCAGGCGCGAAGTACACGTGGGAGAATCAGGCGCGAAGTACACGTGGGAGAATCAGGCGCGAAGTACACATGGGAGAGTGAGGCGCGGAGTACATGTGGGAGAATCAGGTGCGGAGTACACGTGGGAGAATCGGGCGCGAAGTACACATGGGAGAGTGAGGCGCGGAGTACATGTGGGAGAATCAGGCGCGAAGTACACGTGGGAGAGTGAGGCGCGGAGTACATGTGGGAGAATCAGGCGCGAAGTACACGTGGGAGAGTGAGGTGCGGAGTACATGTGGGAGAATCAGGCGCGAAGTACACGTGGGAGAATCAGGCGCGAAGTACACATGGGAGAGTGAGGCGCGGAGTACATGTGGGAGAATCAGGCGCGAAGTACACGTGGGAGAGTGAGGTGCGGAGTACATGTGGGAGAATCAGGCGCGAAGTACACGTGGGAGAATCAGGCGCGAAGTACACGTGGGAGAATCAGGCGCGAAGTACACATGGGAGAATCAGGCGCGAAGTACACGTGGGAGAGTGAGGTGCGGAGTACATGTGGGAGAATCAGGCGCGAAGTACACGTGGGAGAATCAGGCGCGAAGTACACATGGGAGAGTGAGGCGCGGAGTACATGTGGGAGAATCAGGCGCGAAGTACACGTGGGAGAATCAGGCGCGAAGTACACGTGGGAGAATCAGGCGCGAAGTACACATGGGAGAGTGAGGCGCGGAGTACATGTGGGAGAATCAGGCGCGAAGTACACATGGGAGAGTGAGGCGCGGAGTACATGTGGGAGAATCAGGCGCGAAGTACACGTGGGAGAGTGAGGCGCGGAGTACATGTGGGAGAATCAGGCGCGAAGTACACGTGGGAGAGTGAGGCGCGGAGTACATGTGGGAGAATCAGGCGCGAAGTACACGTGGGAGAGTGAGGCGCAGAGTACACATGGGAGAGTCAGGTGCTAGAGGTGAGTTTATCTGCACGCCCGATTAACATCATACATCAGAAGAATAGAAATTCAGATTTCCAGTTTCAGATATTTTTTTTTTACATTTTTTTGCTCTGTAAATAGTTGGACAATCGCTGTTATAATGGAAATATTGTTCACTGGTGTTATTCAGTGCTCTGTGATTCCTTTGACCTGTGCCAGAAGCCCTCACACCGGACTGTACTTTATGTGGTCAAGGAACTCCTCCAGAGTCGTCTAGTGTCCTCATCATCTACAGCGAGGACCATCATTCTCGGTATCAGTATATTTCTACGCTCTTGTAGTCCTGAGACATGAGAGAGGAGATAATCTCCGTCCTCTGTCATCTGTATCGGAAAAGTAAGAGTGATGTCGGCCGTTCCATTATTGGGCAGCCATTTATCACTGTTCCCGGTGATGGTGACCCCCACAGATCTTAAGCCACCCGGCACCACAAGAGTCGCACATAACCGAGTGTTGTCCCTTTAAAGATCATCCACTGCTAAATTGAGGAGTCGGTGTTCCATGAGGATGGCCATATTGTACCTCGGCTCCGTCCTTCTTGCATTGCTCGTTATCGATCGCGGTAACCTCATAAGACAGTGCCTGCATGAAGTGATCAATACGTACGCCCTCTGGAAACAGGGAATAGGGTGTCCCACCATTGTCATCCGCACAGGGCCCCCGTGTCCTCTTTTCTTCAGGCTGATGGGGGCCGGAAGGTCAGGAATTGCAGAATTGAAAGCCGTGCCTCCTTCCAGCGGTGTCAGTTATATGGAAGAGCGGCGGTGTATCACTCTACCTACCAACCCATTCATTTACTTGACACTGACTTACTTGTAAGGGCAACGAGAGATCAAAGAGAGAAATAAACCCCCTTTAACCCTCTTCTCCGAGACTGCGGAGAACTTCCTGGGATCGGTTTGATGCCGGTTGTAGGAGATTCAAGTGTTGGCTGTTCTCTGCAGTCTACAATATCGCTGTTTGCAATGTCTATGTAATCCTGGATGTTTATAAAGGAATAAATACCGTATTTATCGGCGTATAACACGCGCCGGCGTATAACACGCACCCCAAGTTTAGGAGGGAATTTTAAGGAAAAAAACTTTTAGGAGGGAAGTTTAAGGGGAAAAAGAAAAACTTACATTTATATGCCCATCAGTGTCATCTGCAGCCTTGTCCACCATTGCAGCCTTGTCCCCCATTGCAGCCTTGTCCCCCATTGCAGCCTTGTCCCCCATTGCAGCCTTGTCCCCCATTGCAGCCTTGTCCACCATTGCAGCCTTGTCCACCATTGCAGCCTTGTCCACCATTGCAGCCTTGTCCACCATTGCAGCCTTGTCCACCATTGCAGCCTTGTCCACCATTGCAGCCTTGTCCCCCATTGCAGCCTTATGCAGCCTTGTCCCCCATTGCAGCCTTATGCAGCCTTGTCCCCCATTGCAGCCTTATGCAGTCTTGTCCCCCATTGCAGTCTTGTCTATTTTATTTGCTATTTGTTTTTTATTTTTTAAAAATGCCGCCGCCGAGATACAGAGCCGGCGCCTTCGGCTCTTCTCGCCAGCTTTTAGCCGCCGATAACAGCCGAAGGCGGCCGAAAGCTGCCGAGAAGAGCCGAAGCCGCCGATAACAGCCGAAGGCGGCCGAAAGCTGCCGAGAAGAGCCGAAGGTGGCTGAAAACTGCAGAGAATGGCCGAAGGCGGCCGAAAGCTGCCGAGAATGGCCGAAGGCGGCCGATAATGGCCGAAGGTGGCCAAAAGCCGCAGATAATGGCCGAAGGCGGCCGAAAGCTGCCGAGAATGGCCGAAGGCGGCCGATAATGGCCGAAGGTGGCCAAAAGCCGCAGATAATGGCCGAAGGCGGCCGAAAGCTGCCGAGAAGAGCCGAAGGTGGCCGAAAACTGCAGAGAATGGCCGAAGGCGGCCGAAAGCTGCCGAGAATGGCCGAAGGTGGCCGATAATGGCCGAAGGTGGCCAAAAGCCGCCGATAATGGCCGAAGGCGGCCGAAAGCCGGCTTGAAGAGCCGAAGGCAGCTGAAAGCCGCCCAGAGGCTCAGAATTTCGGGGGATCGGCGTATAACACGCACCCACGATTTTCCCCTGCTTTTAAGTGTAAAAAAGTGCGTGTTATATGCCGATAAATACGGTAACTGTACCGGACACGAGATTGTTAGTGCAGAATCCCGGGAAGAGATCCCATTGGAAGGCTGGGATTTATGTCTGGTGGGATCGGGGAGGCACAGTGGCTCAGTGATTAGCAACTCCAGCACTGGTGTCCTTCTTTCAATTCTTGGCCAGGGTTCTATCTCCGTGGATGTGAGTGGTGGTCTTCAGGGGTCCGATGGGTCAAGCCAAAAAAGCTATAAGTTATAGACCCATATAATGGTTCAGAGGGTCCACCGAAAAAAGACGAGAGGAGATGTGGGAGAGCCCTTATAGTGTAATATGTATGTGTTTTATAAAAAGTGATTGCGCTGAAAGTGCAAACAGTAATTACAAGCACACCAATAGATATATACTGGTCAAATAAATAATATAAAAAAAAGTGGTGTGCTTCAATTCATATATACATGTCTTGAAAAAGTATTCATACCCCTTGAAATTTCCCAAATTTTGTCACGTTACAACCAAAAACTTAAATGTATTTTATTGGTATTTTATGTGATAGACCAACACAAAGGGGCACATAATTGTGAAGTGGAAGGAAAATGATACAAATAAATATGTGAAAAGAGTTGGGGGGGGGCATTTGTATGGCGCCCCCCTGAGTCAATACTTTGTACTTTAGAACCGCCTTTCACTGCAATTACAATATTAACTGGCAACATGGGAACCCCTGAAATCTGGTTTGGTAAATTACCCACCGCTTCCTCCCTCCTCCCCTCCAGCACAACAGTCCCGCTCACCATAGACCCAGAAGTACCACAGTTACCAGCAGTCCCATCATCAAGTAAAGTCTTCTGTTTAGAAAAAACACCAGCTGTTTCAGCGTTCATATGGCTCTCCTGCTCTGCGGTTTCAATGCTCATGTGACATTCCTGCTCTGCACTGTTGGTGTCCATGTGGGACTCCTTCGCAGCCATCTCTTTCTGCATTCCCTGCTGATTGCAAGGATCTGTTGGCAGATGCAATCTCAGGAAAGTTCTCCACACACTGAAAGAGCAAGCACTCCTTTCCCAAGATCTTCATCTGATGAGTTGGTGTCACTCAAGGGAGATTTCTGTAATGGTCTGCAGCAATCTGCCATTTCCCTCAACCTCCTTCTGAGATGACCCAGGCTGCTGGAGAGGGAGGGGGGGCAGATACTGACTCAGACACAACAGATCCCTGAGTCAAGGGTAGTACTGGGGCCACCATGTGAAGCCTTACGCCCCCATCCGTACTGTCACCGTTGCTCTGGCATCCACCCTCTGGCTGGTACTGGCACAGGCACTTTCCTTAATCTGTTCGAATCTCTCCTCATTCTCGCACTTTTCTCTGAACACACTGCTGCTCTCCTTCAGAGAGGCGACCAGCTTCTCCTGCTTTTTTAATGCCTCTTCCAGAGACTTCAGTTTGGAGACTTCCCTCTTACTGTTTTCAGGCATACTATGCAGGGATTTCTTTTTCCTGAGATCTTCTTTCATGACAGCAAGTTTCTGTTCCTCCTTAGCAATGCGGTGAAGTCTGTTCACCACTTTATCCTGGAAGACTGGTAAGGACTCCACTTGCATAAGGACAGGCCCAGGATCCATTGCAGCTTGAGCACATGGATTAGGCCTTATTTGAAAAAAAGAGAAAGTCTGAAAACTGCCCCCTAACATGAAACACCTCCATCCCTATATTACATAGAAAAAACAACAGTCACCCATGGGACTTTAAATGAAGTGTTCATGATGATCAAGAGGTAAACAAGTATATGAGTAAAAAAGTAACAAGGTTTATTTAATGGTAACAATATCATCCAACACAAGACATGAGCATGGGTGACAGATTCATAAAAACAGCAACATAGCATGATAGTCCTCTAAACATAGCCATAATGATATAACATCACAAAGTATTCATAGTACAGATATGCATGGTACATCTCTAACCCAACAATAACATGGTACATCTCTAACCCGACGCGTTTCCTCGCTTCCTCAGGGGCTGATGTGCATATCTGATGTCTGTAAAGACAAATAAGGTATATATTGGAGTATAGGTTAAGATTTGGACAAGTGTATGAAGCCTGAAACTGATCATCCCATACTCACTTGGCAGACGATTGGCTTCAAAGGCTGATCCCAAGCAAGGGTCAGCGGAGGACATCTCCCCTGGGAGCTGAAGGGACGGAGAGCACAGCATGGAGGACCAAGGCCAGACGCAGGGTAGGCATTGCAAAGATTTGGAAAAGAAAGTGTGGGCCCAAACATTTCCCATAAATCTTGCAGGGCGTACTCACTGTTTAAAATATATAAATATAAGTATGTATATAAATCTAGGAAAGCTAAGATAGCAATATCCTAAAAATGTAAAGTAATGTCCTTAGTACAAGGTATACAAAGGTGTCCTGCAAATCATGGGGAAAGATGGTGTGAAGTGAAAAAAAAGAGAGATGTAGAAAAGAAGTGAAGGAAAAATAGGAAGAGAAATGAAGGAGTAAAAAAAATAAAAAATTCTATGTGACAGAACATACATTATACATTATCTCTCTATTGCACTTATTTCTACATGTACATCTCATGGCATCCTATTCACATTTCATACACATTTTTCATCCTTTTTATTTTTTTTCCCCTTTTTTCTTGTTTTTTTTCGTCATATTCCAGCTCACTTATTTTCACCCTTCACTTTTTTACTGTTTTATTTTGTCACATATAAAAAAAAAATTTGTTATTATTTTTATTTTTTTTACTCCTTCACTTCTCTTCTTATTTTTCCTTCACTTCTTTTCTACATCTCTCTTTTTTTTCACTTCACACCATCTTTCCCCATGATTTGCAGGACACCTTTGTATACCTTGTACTAAGGACATTACTTTACACTTTTAGGATATTGCTATTTTAGCTTTCCTAGATTTCTATACATACTTATATTTATATATTTTTATACAGTGAGTACGCCCTGCAAGATTTATGGGAAATGTTTGGGCCCACACTTTCTTTTCCAAATCTTTGCCATGCCTACCCTGCGTCTGGCCTTGGTCCTCCATGCTGTGCTCTCCGTCCCTTCAGCTCCCGGGGGAGATGTCCTCCGCTGACCCTTGCTTGGGATCAGCCTTTGAAGCCAATCGTCTGCCAAGTGAGTATGGGATGATCAGTTTCAGGCTTCATACACTTGTCCAAATCTTAACCTATACTCCAATATATACCTTATTTGTCTTTACAGACATCAGATATGCACATCAGCCCCTGAGGAAGCGAGGAAACGCGTCGGGTTAGAGATGTACCATGCATATCTGTACTATGAATACTTTGTGATGTTATATCATTATGGCTATGTTTAGAGGACTATCATGCTATGTTACTGTTTTTATGAATCTGTCACCCATGCTCATGTCTTGTGTTGGATGATATTGTTACCATTAAATAAACCTTGTTACTTTTTTACTCATATACTTGTTTACTTCTTGATCATCATGAACACTTCATTTAAAGTCCCATGGACTGTTGTTTTTTCTATGGATTAGGCCTTAGTGCCTCTGGAGAGCCCCCACCTTCCTCTTCCCCCAACACGGTCCATGCTTGCCTGGGAAAAGCCTGCAAGAGAGGCCCCCCAGGCTTGCTGCTTCTCTCAGCTGAGATGACAGCAGAGTGAGCCAACAGCACCCTGCAGAACAGCACCACCTGGTGGAGAAGCTCCTCTGGTACAGAGACTGATGTGGCTGGTTCAGTGTTCTCTGTACAGCACTGCGGTATATGTCAGAGCTATATAAATGTATAATAATAATAATAGAGTGTGACTGTGAGGGAGGGGACATTAGATTATAAACTCCTCTGGTACTCTGCACAGCACTGAGGTATATGTCAGAGCTATATAAATGTATAATAGTAGTGTGTGGCTATGGGGGAGGAGACATTAGAGTGTAAGCTCTTCTGGTACAGAGACTGATGTGGCTGGTTCAGTGTTCTCTGTACAGCACTACGGTATATGTCCGAGCTATATGAATATCTAATGCGGTAATAATAGTGTGTGACTGTGGGGGAGGGGACATTAGATTATAAGCTCCTCTGGTACTCTGCACAGCACTGAGGTATAGGTCAGAGATATTTTATAGTGGATATCCTGCATTCTTGTCATTTTTTTTTCGCTGTAAGCGCTCTGCGCTCCTTCATAGACGGATTTGTCGGAATGTATTTTACATCTGAATGCCCGTCAGTGATGATAAGGAGAACATCTGCTGCTCTCTCCTCTCTGATAGATATATAGATATTGAACGGCGCGCCCCTCCCCCCTGCGCGCTGCCCATTGTTCGGGCGTCATCTCCTCCGCAGACAGGCGTCAGAAAACTCGTGCCGCTAATGCGTTTGTCGGACAGCTCTGGCCCGGAGATTAAGGCGCCTTTATCACGCGGGGGGGAAAACACGATAATAGTTTTCAGCAGATCCCGGGCGCTGTCACAGATTAAAACGTCGGTGGGATGGGGGCATTAGCACGCATTTCAAGTGGCGCTTTCATTCCCTCCGTCGGCTTTCCTGACAATTGTGCCGCAGCCGGGAAGATAGCCGAGAAAGTCAGTTCTAATCTGATGTGCCATTGCTTTTCCTGCAGCTGATCTGTGTTGGAGTATCGATCGGATGGCACTGCCGCTCGTCAGCTTGTTTGTCGGTGGGAAGTGATGGTGGAAAAGACGTTTCGAAGGTGGGGGAGGGGTGGGGGGGGGTTTGGTGCGATACGACGGGGACAGAGACTCACTTTAAACTTGATACATACAATTGATCTGCACACAAAGAGTTCAGCGCAGGGCGATGTGACAGAAGTGCCCTAATCGCGGCAGTTTAAATGGCCCTGACCTTCCTCTTATTAAATAGAAAATATAAAAAAATGCCCGCCAGCCGCAGCCCTCAACCCCCCCCCCCCCCCAACCACCCCGGTCCAAACGTGTGCTGAGAGCTGGAGGGGGATAAATTGGATTGATTGTGTCTTCAAGTGATGTGTGCGGTTGATTAGCGGATTCCATTTCTATAACGCTTTTACCTGTGTGCGACGCACTAACAAGTCCCCCCCCCCCCCCCACCGCCGATCTTCAAATGCACCTCCGAATTCACCGCCACGATTGTAACACAATCCCATTCATTAGAGACATAATAGCGCTAATGTTATGCAGGTGCAGATCCTCAGAACAGATATTGACAAAGAATGGGATTGTGTTATCTATGGAGGTCTATCTTTGCATCAACGTAACGCCCATCATCTCCACTCAATGGATGACCATCTACTAACCAAGTGACAATGTATCAAAGGAGATCTATGTTTGTATCAAAATAACGTCCGTTGTCTGTGGTCCTAGTGGGTTGTAGGGATGACCCAATATAACTAGTATCTAAAGAGATCTGTCTTTGTATCAATGTAACCTCCGTCGTCTCCGCTCATTGGATGACCATCTACTAACAAAGTAAAAATGTATCCATGGAAATTTCTTTGTATTTATGTAGCGTCCATTGTCTCTGGTCCTGGCTGCTTATTGGGATGACCCAATATAAATAGTATCTAAGGAGATCTGTCTTTGTATCATTGTAACGTCCATCGTCAATGCTCATTTGAGGGCCATTGTCTCCTCTTATTGGTTGACTATCTACTAACAAGGTGACAATGTATCTAAGGAGATCTATCTTTGTTTCATTGTAACATCCATCATCTCCACTCATTGGATGAACATCTACTAACGAGGCGAGAATGTATCTAAGGAGATGTCTCTTTGTATCAATGTAACGTCCATTGTCTGCGGCCCTAGCAGGTTATTGGGATGACCTAGTATGAATAGTATCTAAGGAGATCTATCTTTGACCATTGTCTCAATTTATTGGGTGACTGTCTACTAACAAGGCGAGAATGTATCTAAGGAGATCTATCTTTGACCATTGTCTCCATTTTTTTGGGGTGACCGTCTACTAATAAGGTGACAATGTATCTAAGGAGATCTATCTTTGACCATTGTCTCCATTTATTGGGTGACCGTCTACTAATAAGGCGAGAATGTATCTAAGGAGATGTCTCTTTGTATCAATGTAACGTCCATTGTCTGCGGCCCTAGCAGGTTATTGGCATGACCTAGTATGAATAGTATCTAAGGAGATCTATCTTTGACCATTGTCTCAATTTATTGGGTGACCGTCTACTAATAAGGTGACAATGTATCTAAGGAGATCTATCTTTGACCATTGTCTCCATTTATTGGATGACCATCTACTAACAAGGCGAGAATGTATCTAAGGAGATCTATTTTTGACCATTGTCTCCATTTATTGGATGACCATCTACTAACAAGGCGAGAATGTATCTAAGGAAATCTATCTTTGACCATTGTCTCCATTTATTGGGTGACCGTCTACTAACAAGGCGAGAATGTATCTAAGGAGATCTATCTTTGACCATTGTCTCAATTTATTGGGTGACCATCTACTAACAAGGTGACAGTGGATCTAAGGAGATCTATCTTTGACCATTGTCTCCATTTATTGGGTGACCGTCTACTAATAAGGTGAGAATGTATCTAAGGAGATCTATCTTTGACCATTGTCTTCATTTATTGGGTGACCGTCTACTAACAAGGTGACAGTGGATCTAAGGAGATCTATCTTTGACCATTGTCTTCATTTATTGGGTGACCGTCTACTAACAAGGTGACAGTGGATCTAAGGAGATCTATCTTTGACCATTGTCTCCATTTATTGGATGACTAACAAGGTGACAATGTATCTAAGTAGATTGATATTTGTATCAATGTAACAACCATGGTCCCCATTTATGGAATGACCATCTACTAACAAGGTGACAATGTATCCCAGGAGATCTATCTTTGTAACAATGTAACAACCATTGTCTCCACTTATTGGACGACCATCTACTGACAAGGCGAGAATGTATCTAAGGCGATGAATCCGTTTTCTGCGATTCTGGCAGGTTCTAGGGATGACCCAATGTAAATGGTATCTAAGGAGATCTCTCTTTGTATCATTGTAACGGATCGATGTGTCTACAAATATAGCATAGAAATCCGTTTCCATCGTACAGAAAATATCGCTCCTCCATGTTTTCATTCCGGAAGAATTTGATCCTTAAAACCCGTCTCGGAGAATCTCTCTCCCGTAACAGCGGCGAGCGCCAATCTGCCGTTAAACGTCCAGTTCTGTGTATTGTTTTGTCCCTGACAGGAGCCATCCAGCGCGGCGAAGAAAGCGGCGTTAATAAGCCGTATTTCACTTTAATTTTGACATATAAGGTAATGATCTTTTTTAAGCTCCTCTCATATTATGTGCATGGCTGGATTATTGAGCCCTCATCACCTCCAGATAACTTTATAGTGGAGACGAGGCCCAGAATTTATTATCAGTCAATGAAGCTCAATACTCTAACAAGGCGTGTAATAAGATATACATATTTAATGATCTGAAGTAAAACATTCTGTTAATGGGATGATGAGAAGGTAGGAGTTTTAATTTTCTTCCCAAACCTTGCTTGTTCTCTGCTCTCTGTAATGTCACTATATAACGTCTTTATTACCGCCCGCGCTCCGCTTAAAGGGACAGGACGCCTTTCTTCTTCTCCGGTATGGATGTGAGCAGTGTGGGGCTTTAACCAGGGCTCGTCGGCGAGGGCTGGCTCTTGCCGGATGAGGAAGGAAAGTTTCTGCCTTTACATTGAAGATTTTTAGATTTCAGTGTTTTTATTTATTTTGTTTTTTTATACCCAGCACAGAGTTAAAGTGGAACTCCAACCAGAAAGCAAGTACTAGGGTGTGCAAGACGTCTTTTCCTTCCTGTCCATGTTTGGTTGAGGCCGTTGGTCACCTCCCCCTATGAAGAACAGCTCCCAGTCCCCCCCGTCACATCTGAGGCCCCCTTTATATCAGAGTCCCCCCTTTACATTGGAGCCCCCCCATATTGTCAGAGGCCCCCTTTAAATCAGAGTCCCCCCTTCACATTGGAGCCTCCTCTATATTAAAGGAACTCTTTTACATCAGAGTCAACCCTTCACATCAGAGGCCCTCTTTATATAAGCGTCCCCCCTTTAAATCAGAGTCCCCCCTTCACATTGGAGCCCCCTTTATATTAGAGGAACCCTTTTACATCAGTGTCACCCCTTCACATCAGATTCCCCCCTCCTATATTGTCAGAGCCCTTCATGTCAGAACCTTCCCCTAAACTTTAGAGTCGCCCATCATGTAAGTAGCACCCTTCACATTAGAGCCCCCCCCCACCCATGTTTTCAGAGGCCCCCTTCATATCAAGGGATCCCCTTTACATCAGAATCACCCCTTCACATCCAAGTCCCACCTATATAGTTCATCAAAGCCCCCCTTATATCAGCGTTCCCCCTCCCTTTCACTTTGGAGTCTCCTTATATTGTCAGAGGCCCCTTTCATAGCAGAGGAACACTTTTACATCAGAGTCACCCCTTCACATCAGATTCCCCTGTCACATCAGAGCCCCCCCCCCCCATATTGCCATAGGTCTTCACATCAGAACCCCCCCCCCCCCCCCCCCGCCGTGTCAGAAACCCCCTTCACATCAGAGCCCCCCATATTGTCAAAGGAACCCCTTTACATCAGAGTCAACCCTTCACATCAGATCTCCCCCATCACGTCAGAGGTCCCCTTTATATCAGAGTTCCCCCTTCACATTGGAGATCCCTCATATTGTCAGAGGCTTCCTTAATATCAGAGGAAAATTTTTAGGTCAGAGTCATCCCTTTGTCACACCAGAGCCCCCCCCCCCCCTCCCTCCATATTGTCAGGTTTTCACTTTAGAGCCCCCCCATCATGTCGGAAGCCTAGTTCATATCAGAGTCCCCCTTCACATCAAGGGAACCCCTTTACAGAAGAATCGCTTCTTCACATCTTCAGTCCCATCTAAGCAGTACATAAGAGGCTCGCCATCATCACAGAGTTCCCCCCATCACCGAGTCCTGTCATTCATTTCTGGGGTAAACTGGGTCTCGTGCTCATGGCACCCTGGGAGAACCCCTGTGGTGACTCAGGATTCTATGGCACCAAAGGATGCTGCGGGGCACCCTGACCGAGAAACACTTCCTTACAGCGCAAACTGACAATTATGCAGGTCTCATGCCTTTTTCTCCAGCTTTCTTCATCTACTTAGTTTCAAGCCAGGCAACTAGCATTTTCATAAGGTCAGCAAAGGCGGCACCCCTATTGCTTTAATGACAGGTTTGCTTTAAGAGGATAACATTGACTTTCCATTGCTGATCACTCTCCAGATGAATGTAAAAAAAGAATTGTAATATTGTCAGGATCTCTCCACCTGCACCATATCCCTGTGATCCAGTGTGACGTGACAGGTTCACTTTTCCCCCTGTGATCAGATGTCTGCAATGATTAGAAGATTTGAACCGTCCTTGTAACGACCCCGTTGTGTCTGAAGCTGGCACGACTTTTTTTCCTGACCCGTGTGATGTGTGTAATGTGCAGTGAAGAGATCATTACCTTTCTCGCAGGGACAAGGGAAGGGGCCGCTCTTCAGAATGTAAATGAAAACTTAATAGAGCATTTTCTGGCTCTTTTGTTAAAGTCGTGTCCACACCTCCACACCGGGCACCTTTCCTGCCATCTTCTCCCGGATTCAAAGAGATGGGCAAAGGCACTGGCTGCTTTATATCAGTCACAGTTTGCCATGCGGGTATTTGTGGCTTGCTCTGGATGGTTTTCAGATCTTCTTTTGGCTGGAGTCAAGGGGGCTTAGCTTAGTAATCTTGGTCACCTTAACTCTGCAAGGAATATAACTGTGTCCCTGCAGACCTTCAAGTGGTTGCTCCCAGTGCTTTGGGGAACCCAATCCTCTGTCCACTTGAGGAAACGTGTGGATGGTCGAAGAGGCTTAGCTGATTCAAAAAAAAACCTGGATTGTGGTTCTAGCAGAGGTGCGTGGTCGATAGGTGAGGTTTGCGATTTTAGGAACGATTGGGCTTTGGCAAGAATGGTCTAGAAGGCATACATATAAAGAAGAACCTGGTTTTTGTAACTTTCTTGCCAAAGCCCATTAGTTCCCATAATTGCTTGACTCATCTATTAATGACCATCTAGCTTGGCAGTTCTCAGGTGCTGTTACTTGGCAAGACCACATTTGGGTCCCTGGATCCCAGAGGAAGCGACCATGGTGTCGGTTCCTTGGGTAGAACCCTTTTATGTTGATACCATGATGAACCTCAAGTGGGTTGATTCAAGACTTTTTTTTTTTTTTGGTGCATTGTAAAATAGTATAGTCAACACGTTTCTGTGGATTTGGCTCCTCCTCCTTCTTCAGCTCTGATATTTGCTTTTGGGTCCTTTATGAGATTAATTCAGGCTAAGGGGTTTTCCAGCATAGACTTGTGGAATGTGCTGCTTGCAAGCCCTAAATCGGGTCACCTTACTAGCTGAACGCCAACGGGGGCTCCTCCTATGCCCCACTGACTGTACAAAGCCAAAGGAAAGGACACGCAGCACAAAAACACTCCAAGTAAGCATTCAGGATGCTTGACCTTTCTGTGCCTTTTCCAGCAATTTTTAAGGGCAACTAATGTAATGTTCCTACTTTATCTTGGTTTTGGCCTCTTGCAACCCCCGGCCTCTAGCAACCTCCCCAGTTGCAGCAGCAGGAAAGTGTTGAGTGTGCTGCATGCAAATATGTAGACAAAGAGCAAGGAGAGAGTCCGGTCATCAAACCAGTGCTTCTCCTTCACTGTCCAATCACAGGCTGGGGGAGGGGACAAGACCTGCAGGTGCTCCTTTACTTCATCAGAGAAAAGTCAGGTCTCTGAGCTGGCCGTGAAATACAAATCCTTTGACAGCTACAACAGGTCTCGTATACATATTGGGATTTTTCTTTAATGCATTCATTTATATAAATGAATGTGTACATCCTTTTTTCTTCCCCCCTCCATAAGTTTCTAAAAGGGGTTCCAGACAAGCCGCTCCTCTGATTCGTCAGCAAGTTGACTATATTTTAGTTGGTGAGCTTCTTGGCTACCTTTAGGGCCTTGGCTCTAGTTAACAACTCCCTTCGCCTCAACCTCCCAACGTGAGATTCGGGGGCAGAGCAGCGGGAGGCCATAGTGCCCGTCCTGCCTTGAAATCGCAACAAATTGTACCACGTGACATCACTTTTTCGAGGGCACCATGCAGAGAATTTGCCCGTCGCCGGCATCTCACCCCCCCGTATCTGGGGCAGCACATCTCCTGCTTCTCCTACTGACTTTAAATGAGTTTTAGAACTCTTTTTTTTTTTATAAAACAGTTTTCAGGGCCTTCAAAGAGCTGTCTTTGTGTCACAAATTCCTCGCACCAAGCCAGACTCTCCGGGAGAGAAAGGACGGCTCGGGGAATGCTGGGTTTGATCTCTCTCTCTGCTGCCGAACACAGACAAAGGCAGTGCCAGTGATTTGGTGCGAGTGTTTAAAAATAGGCCAGTCTCCGTGTAAGATGAAGGGCCTCAGCCTTCTGCAGAATCAAGTTTTTACTTCTCAGCTCAAACCCGCTGAAATGTACCTCTCCGCTTTGAGGGCCGCGCTTCTACTTTTTGATTTATGCTTTAAAAAAAGGGAGAAATGAGGATCGGGCTTTGACTTTTTGACTTACCACCGCAGGAAAAGGCAAATGAGAAGTTTTTCAAGAGGAGGACTTGTGGATGCCGCGCTGGCCGAGGGAAAGCGGGAGGTTCGGTTGTGTCGGGTGGGGAGTCATCCGCTAACACAATAAAATTATTAGTAATTTCATCGTTTTATAAAGTGTATTTAATTTTGTTTAAATTTGAACCACGATACGTGTGCTTGGCATTGCCTAAATACTGATGGGAGAGATTCCGGATTCTTTTTTTTTTTTTTTGCATTCTGTATTTATTGAAAAAAGTTCTTAAATTTTACAGCAAGAGGAAAAAAATAAAGACAAAATACAATCTTGTTAACAAAATTAAGCAAGAAAAGGAAAAACAAACAATTTCCCGATTTGGCAAAGCATTGGGAATCGGGATCAGGTCAATAACCCAGAACTATACACTCACCGGCCACTTTATCAGGCCCACCTTGCTAGTAGCTGGTTAAACCCCTGTTTATTAGGACCCTCTTGCTAGTAGCGGGTTGGACCCCCCCTTATTAGATCCCCCTTGCGAGTAGCTGGTTGGACCCCCCATTTATTAGGCCCCCCTTGATAGTAGTGGGCTGGACCCCCTTTATTAGATTCCCCCTTGCTAGTAGCTGTTTGGACCCCCCGTTTATTAGGCCCCCCTTGATAGTAGCGAGTTGGACCCCCTTTATTAGATCCCCCTTGCTAGTAGCTGGTTGGAACCCTGTTTATTAGGTCCCCCATGCTAGTAGTGGGTTGGATCCTCTTTATTAGGTGCACCTTGCTAGTAGTGGGTAGGACCCTCTTTATTAGGTGCACCTTGCTAGTAGTGGGTTGGACCCCCTTTATTAGGTGCACCTTGCTAGTAGCGGGTTGGACCCCCATTATTAGGTACGCCTTGCTAGTAGTGGGTTGGACCCCCTTTATTAGATCCCCCTTGCTAGTAGCTGGTTGGACCCCCATTTTGTTAGGTCCCCCTTGCTAGTAGTGGGTTGGACCCCTTTTATTAGGCCCCCCTGCTAGTGGCAGGTTGAACCCCCTTTATTAGGTGCACCTTGCTAGTAGCAGGTTGAACCCCCTTTATTAGGTGCACCTTGCTAGTAGCAGGTTGAACCCCCTTTATTAGGTGCACCTTGCTAGTAGTGGGTAGGACCCCCTTTAATTAGGTGCACCTTGCTAATAGTGGGTTGGACCCCCTTTATTAGGTGCTCCTTGCTAGTAGTGGGTTGGACCCCCTTTATTACGTGCACCTTGCTAGTACCAGGTTGGTCCCCCTATTTTTAGGTTCCCCTTGCTAGTTGCGGGTTGGACCCCCTTTGGCCTTCATTCTTGGTGGCATAGATACAACAAGGTTTTGGAAACGTTCCTCAGAGATTTTGCTCCATAGTGACATGATGACATTACACAGTTGCTGCAGAATTGTCAGCTGAACATCCATGATGCCGAATCACCCGTTCCTCCACATCCCAAAGGTGCTCTATTGGATGAGATGTGGTGAGATGATTGGAGCTTTGTGACATGGTGCATTATCCTGCTGGAAGGAGCCACCGGAAGATGGGGGCACTGTAGTCATAAAGGGGGGGACATGGTCAACAACAATACTCAGGTAGGTCGTGGTGATTAAACCCCATCCCCCACACCATTACACCCCCACTACCAGCCTATTACTATTCTTCGGGTACCGTGTTTGTGAGGTCCATCAGAAATCCCAGAATAATGGGCTGAAGGCACTTGTAGGCCCAGAAATTCCTGAAATGCTTCTGGACAATGCCTCTACCATGACTAAGGTAACCTTCTATCATTGGGTCCACACTTCGTGGTTTTACCCGAGGACTTTTCTTCCCCATTCTGATGCTCCGTTTGAACCTCAGCAAGTCATCTTCACAGGTCTAGATGCCTAAAGGCATTGAGTTGCTGCCATGTGATTGGCTCATTAGCAATTTGTTACCAAGCAACTGAACATTTCTACCTAATAAAGTGGCCGGTGAGTGTATCTTGTGTCTTTGGGTCAAGGTTTTCTTTGAGAACTTCTTATTGTTGACTTAAAATCTTGGAGAAGTCTTCGGGTACCGTGTTTGTGAGGTCCATCAGAAATCCCAGAGTAATGGGCTGAAGGCACTTGTAGGCCCAGAAATTCCTGAAATGCTTCTGGACAATGCCTCTACCATGACTGGTAACCTTCTATCGTTGGGTCCACTCTTCGTGGTTTTACCCGAGGACTTTTCTTCCCCATTCTGATGCTCCGTTTGAACCTCAGTAAGTCGTCTTCAGCAGGTCTAAATGCATTGAGTTGCTGACATGTGATTGACTCATTAGCAATTTGTTACCAAGCAACTGAACATTTCTACCTAATAAAGTGGCCAGTGAGTGTATCTTGTGTCTTTAGGTCAAGGTTTTCTTAAATCTTGGAGAAGTCTTCGGGTACCGTGTTTGTGAGGTCCATCAGCATTTCCAGGATAATGGGTTGAAGGCACTTGTAGGCCCAGAAATTCCTGAAATGCTTCTGGACAATGCCTCTACCATGACTAAGGTAACCTTCTATCATTGGGTCCACTCTTCGTGGTTTTGCCCCGAGGACTTGTCACCGTCCGTCTGACTCGGTTGGACTAGTTTTACATGGCCTAGGCTCTTCATCCCCCGTGTTTCTGGGACGGAGCAGGTCCTATCATTCAGGATGAGCTGATAAAGAGGGAGAGGATGCTGTCTCCGTATGAATAGAGCTGTCGACCTGATTGTGATATATTGTTTCTCATTACCGCCTCCCTGCTCCTGTACGCCCCACGTGTGGAAATCCTATTTATTCCTTAATTTGTTAAGAAGACGGGGGAGGTACACCCTCCGCTCCTTCTCTGAGCCCAATCAGGGAGGGGTAATTGGCTGAGGCCAGCGCGAGGCTCGGGCCTTGATGAAGAGATATGTGTCTGTTCGTACTGTCCAGGCACAACTGCCCCTGCCGAAACAAGCCTCCCCGGCCTCAATTAATAATGATTTGCAAATGGCAGACAAGCAGTAACATAGAAAGATGGTCGCCCAGCCTCTCTCCCCGCTCCCCTTAATTTCCTCCTGTAATATAAATTGTGCAGTAACGGAGAACCAGCATCATAAATTCTCAGATTACTTATTCACCATAATAAATGGGCCCCTTGTCTGGTCCATCTCTCTCCCCACCTTCACAGGATCGCATTCTTGCTTCTATTTCCTGCGCTCGGCTTACCGCTCAACGCTTCCTTCTTTATTTGTATGGCTGTCATATCTCCTCCGCTCCGTCTCATCTGACTCCTCATCCCTCTCAATGTTTAATCTCTTTATCGCCTGTCTGTCTGACATATCTGTTCAAACAAGGCCGTACAAGGGGAGCTTATTTTTTATTTTATTTTTTCCTTTTAATGAACAAACTGTACACGTTCTCCATAAGATTGTTCTGTGTATGATGCTGGTAACAGACCTGGACCTGCTCTACGAGACGATCGGCTGGTCTGGGAAATTTTTAGCCGCTCAGAAAGTGTTAGATGTGTGAGGGATGGGTCTTACCACCCATAGTTCCATAGTGGAGTTACCCTTGAAGTGTCATTTATACGTGTGCCAAATTCACCGTCACCACACTAAGCCAAACTTTTCCTGCAACGTGACCTGAGGAAAAGTGTGTGTGTGTGTGCTGCTCAGGCTCGATGGGCAGGGGGGATATGTAAGACAATGCCCGTCCTGTCTCCTGCAAAGGTTCAAGATAGGAAAGGGTGACCCCCCCCCCCCCTGGAAGTAGCACATCTATGGTGTCCTGCTATGATGAATGGAGTGGCAACCTCAACCTGGACTCTGACTAGGCTGAGGTTGACTTTAAATCTTGGAGAAGTCTTTGGGTACTGTGTTTGTGGGGTCCATCAGAAATCCCATAATAATGATGGACGGCACTTGTAGGCTCAAAAATGAAAAATTCCTGAAATGCTTCTGGACAATGCCTCTACCATGAGTGGTAACCTTCTATCGTTGGCTTTGTGTTGGGTTCACTCTTCATGGTTTACGAAAGGAAGGAAAGGGTGACCCCTGGAAGTCGCACATCTATGTTGTCCTGCTATGATGAATGGAGTGGCAACCTCAACCTGGACTCTGACTAGGCTGAGGTTGACTTTAAATCTTGGAGAAGTCTTTGGGTACTGTGTTTGTGGGGTCCATCAGATATCCCAGAATAATGACTGAAGGCACTGGTAGGCCCAAAAGTCCCTGAAATACTTCTGGACAATGCCTGAACCATGACTGGTTGGCTTTGTGTTGGGTCCACTCTTCGTGGTTTAGGAAAGGAAGGAAAGGGTGACCCCTGGAAGTCGTAGATTTATAGTGTCCTGCTATGATGAATGGAGTGGCAACCTCAGGCTGGACTCCGGCCAAGCCACGGCCCCAACGTTGATAATGTTGATAGATCTGTAATGTGTGCAGACTAATGAAACTTTTTTTTTTTTATTAAATCTAAACGGAGAACCACCCCATAGACTCGTTCAACCTTTTAGTGTGTCTTTAAGTCAAGGTTTTCTTTGAGAACCTCTTATTGTTGACTTTAAATCTTGGAGAAGTCTTTGGGTACTGTGTTTGTGGGGTCCATCAGAAATCCCATAATAATGATGGACGGCACTTGTAGGCTCAAAAATGAAAAATTCCTGAAATGCTTCTGGACAATGCCTCTACCATGACTGGTAACCTTCTATCGTTGGCTTTGTGTTGGGTTCACTCTTCATGGTTTACGAAAGGAAGGAAAGGGTGACCCCTGGAAGTCGCACATCTATGTTGTCCTGCTATGATGAATGGAGTGGCAACCTCAACCTGGACTCTGACTAGGCTGAGGTTGACTTCAAATCTTGGAGAAGTCTTTGGGTACTGTGTTTGTGGGATCCATCAGATATCCCAGAATAATGACTGAAGGCACTTGTAGGCCCAAAAGTTCCTGAAATACTTCTGGACAATGCCTGAACCATGACTGGTTGGCTTTGTGTTGGGTCCACTCTTCGTGGTTTAGGAAAGGAAGGAAAGGGTGACCCCTAGAAGTCGCACATCTATGGTGTCCTGCTATGATTAATTGAGTGGCAGCCTCAACATGGACTCCGACCAGGCCACGGCCCCAACGTTGATAATGTTGATAGATCTGTAATGTGTGCAGACTAATGAAACTTTGTTTTTATTATTAAATCTAAACGGAGAACCACCCCATAGACTCGTTCAACCTTTTAGTGTGTCTTTAAGTCAAGGTTTTCTTTGAGAACCTCTTATTGTTGACTTTAAATCTTGGAGAAGTCTTTGGGTACTGTGTTTGTGGGGTCCATCAGAAATCCCAGAATAATGATGGACGGCACTTGTAGGCTCAAAAATTAAAAATTCCTGAAATGCTTCTGGACAATGCCTCTACCATGACTGGTAACCTTCTATCGTTGGCTTTGTGTTGGGTTCACTCTTCATGGTTTAGGAAAGGAAGGAAAGGGTGACCCCTGGAAGTCGCACATCTATGGTGTCCTGCTATGATAAATTCAGTAGCAACCTCAGCCTGGACTCCAACCAGGCCACAGCCCCAACGCGTTTCACTCTGGAAATTCCTGTTCTAATACAAGAAAACCATATTTATCAGTTGAGAAACTTTTCCAGTCTTGTCCATAAGAGACTGTCTTTATCACCATCTCTTGGTCATCTCCATATGACAAACGAGTCATTCTACATTCTTTACACACTATTTTGTATTTTCATTTGCAGATCTTTATGGGCACTGGTGTCTTCTGTCATTAGGAACGCCCGCTCATGTATCCGTAGACCTTTTGCTGCTTGGTTACAGCATGCGTCATTCAGTATGCGTCATTCAGTATGCTTCCCAGCATCAGTTATTTTTGTTTTTTGGATTTTATTGAAAATCCAAACCTTTTAAGTGACCAAATTTCTGTGGACTCCTGACCATCTCAACTAGATGAGATTGTTGGACATCCTATTGCAAAGCCATGGTCATTAATGTGAGGTTGGCTGTAACATTCTCCACTCTTCTTTCCACGAGATTTGGGGGGGGGGGAATTTGTGCCCATTTGTAAGGTTAGGTACTGATGTTGGATGAGAAAACCTGGTTCACCATTGACATTCCAATTCATCCCAAAGTTGTTCAGTAGGGTTGGGGTCTGGGCTCTCTGCAAGGCACTCGAGTCCCTCCACACCCAACTGGTCAAACCATGCCTTTATGGAGCTGATTCCACTCTTGTGGGAAGGCTTTCCAAAAGACTTTGGAGTGTCTGTGGGAAATGTTCCCATTTGTGAGGTTAGGTACTGATGTTGGATGAGAAGACTTGGCTCGCAATTGGTGTTCCAATTCATCCCCAAAGTGTTCAGTAGGGTTAAGATTGTGGAGATGAGTGAGGAGCGCCAAGAGTGAGTAGAAACTCTAGGAAACTCCAGCAGATTTGAGAACAATGATCACTTAATTGGTGTATGACCTAAGCATAGTCATTACATCACAAAAGTGTTTAGTAGGGTTGAGGTCAGGGCTCTGTGCAGGACGCTCAAGTTCCTCCACACCAAACTGGTCACACCATGTCTTTATAGAGTTGTTAGATGAGAAGACCTGGCTCATTCCAATTCATCCCAAAGGTGTTTAGTAGGGTTGAGGTCAGGGCTCCGTGCAAGACACTCGAGTTCCTCCACACAAAACTGGTCACACCATGTCTTTATGGAGCTGGCTTTGTACACGGGGGCACAGTCATGGTGGAACAGAAAAGGGTTTTCACCAAACCGGTACCACAAGGTTGGAAGAGCACAATTGTCTACATTGCCTTTGTATGATGTAGGATTAGCAATTCCTATCAATGGAAGCACCCAAGCTCAACCATTTAGAAGGGGTGTACATCTTATTTTGGTCAGTCATTGTATCAGAGCAGCTTAATAATGCAATATTTTTTACTGACATTCATGAATGTTCTCAACAGAAGATTGGAGTGAGGTCGTTTTTTTTTTGTCAAACCATGTGGAACGTTGAATCCTGCTTTGCGTACTGTCCAAGTCTCTTGCGCTGCTCCAAACATTACTGGACGACTTTTAACTGCCTCCCTTATCTATTGTGTTTTCTGTATCCTTTGATTCAATTCAGCCCCAGGTAGCACTCCTCAGGTTTTCAGAACATGCCAGTGTGTGGATCTTATAAGCCCATGTCGTAACTCAGCAACATACTTGCTAAAACCCTAACTTGGTCTTGGTGCTGAAACCAGCAAGGTGGACCTTCATCATGGCTTCCTTGCTGGTGGTCAAGATTCTGCAGCAATTCAGCCCCAGGTAGCACTCCTTAGGTTTTCAGAACATGCCAGTGTGTGGATCTTATAAGCCCATGTCATAACTCAGCAACATACTTGCTAAAACCCTAACTTGGTCTTGGTGCTGAAACCAGCAAGGTGGACCTTCATCATGGCTTCCTTGCTGGTGGTCAAGATTCTGCAGCAATTCAGCCCCAGGTAGCACTCCTCAGGTTTTCAGAACATGCCAGTGTGTGGATCTTATAAGCCCATGTCATAACTCAGCAACATACTTGCTAAAACCCTAACTTGGTCTTGGTGCTGAAACCAGCAAGGTGGACCTTCATCATGGCTTCCTTGCTGGTGGTCAAGATTCTGCAGCAATTCAGCCCCAGGTAGCACTCCTCAGGTTTTCAGAACATGCCAGTGTGTGGATCTTATAAGCCCATGTCATAACTCAGCAACATACTTACTAAAACCCTAACTTGGTCTTGGTGCTGAAACCAGCAAGGTGGACCTTCATCATGGCTTCCTCGCTGGTGGTCAAGATTCTGCAGCAATTCAGCCCCGGGTAGCACTCCTTAGGTTTTCAGAACATGCCAGTGTGTGGATCTTATAAGCCCATGTCATAACTCAGCAACATACTTGCTAAAACCCTAACTTGGTCTTGGTTTTGAAACCAGCAAGGTGGACCTTCATCATGGCTTCCTTGCTGGTGGTCAAGATTCTGCAGCAATTCAGCCAGTAAGGAAAAAACGTCCTTTAAGAAATTGCCTTTCTGCTGCCGGTTCCACCATGAAGACTTGTTGGCGTGAAATGGTGCTTACTAAGAGGACCAGTAGCACCAGCTAGTATGGCTTTCCAGAGAGACCAAGAGCTTCAGAACCGGGTGCTTCTTCCTGGCATCGCTCAGTGCTGGGTTGGTGTTACATTTGCCATTTACATGGATGCCAGTAGGTATGAAGATCACTTATTTCCATGGACACAAAGGCAATTAGACAAAATTTTCTAACCTGGTCTCTTGCTTTGACCCCAAGAATATTCATTTATGGCTGCTGGGGGGCTGCACATTATATTTATTACTACATTATATATATTATAACATCAGATCCCAACTAGAAGGTGCCGGCAGACCTTTCATGAAAGGGCAGATTGTTCTTGATGACCGTATCAAGCAGCCCTCCTGTCGTGTCCAGTGCATTCTGGGAAAATTAAAGGAAGACTCTGGCTCTGAGTTGCACGGAGAACGTAAGTTGCAGTGGTGTAGCTCAGTCCCCCCCCACCCCCCCCCCGCTCATTTGTCTTTTCTCATCTCTGAAGAATATATTTCTCTGCTCCTTTCTACAGATAACACCCTATCAAAGGGTTCCATCCCGATTACTGACACCCCCACTATCTCCTCTCCCCTTATCTTAACATCGAATATGCAAATAAAGTCATTTAGCTGAATGCAGAAGTTGATTTTCACTTTAACCTAATTACTGTGATTTATAGCCGGACACCCCCGCCCCCCCCCCCTGGTCGGAGACATAGTTGTATATCATTACACAGCCCCCCGAATTGATGGCGGTTGCCTCCTGTACAGTCTCCTAATTCCGCCTCTCTCCCTCCCCTTCATTTGTTTTTTAATCCTTAACAAGTTTAGTGTTTTATTAGCTGGCTTTAAGTGGACTGAAGTCGCTGCGCCGTACGGAGGGGCCGGGCGTTGAGAGCCAGCCTGCCGTGCTTAATCGTGCCAGGATAATGGATGTCTAATTGAGTCATTGGAATGCTGTTTTGCCTACAGGAGTGCATAGCATTAAATGTATGATAGGCCTAATTTTCAAACACATCATTACAGCCTCCTTATCCGCTCTTAATAAACACTTTATGAGGGGGGCTTGGCGCGTACGCAAAGGCTCCCGCAGACACCGGCGTCCGCCGCGGCCCCCTCGCTCACTTCCCCAGACTGATAAACTCTAATTAAGTCTAATATTTAAAAATATGCTAATGGAGACTTGTTTGAAGAAGTGGTCTCCATTTCCATAATTTCATTATTACGTAAAATACGCTAATTATTCGAGGGAGCTTATTACCAGAAGAGAAATTAGCTCTTAATAGAAGGAGGGGTGGGGGGCGGGGGGGTGCGGAGGGTCCTTCTCCGGATCTTCAATGAGAGGACTTTGCTTCTTCTTTATGTCTGTTATTAGCCGGGGTGTCTGGCCTCCGGCTCCATCTTTGGGGCCGCTTCCCTCTAAATTTCCTCTAATTTACAGATTTGTGCAGATTCTGAATAATGAGCTTCAATGTTGATCTGTATATTATCAAATCTTCTGCTTGACAATGTTGTGGCTTCATATCGTATCTGGGGCAATAAAATAAAATGTATCCCGAAGATCTATTGGGGCAGGACCAGGAGATACATTGTAACAATGTTTAAAGGAGCAATTAACCTGAAATAATAGTTGCTTTATATATTACTAGTATTTGTATAGAACTTCTTCTATTTTCTGGTATATATGTGTGGGTAAGGTGTATACAGAGGTAACAAGTGTATATGTGGGCAAGGTATTTTCTGGTATAGACTACATGTGGGTAAGGTGTATACTTGGGTAAGGTATATACATGGGTGAGGTGAATAGGTGGGTGAAGTATATACATGGGTGAGGTGTATAGGTGGGTAAAGTATATACATGGGTGAGGTGTATAGGTGGGTAAGGTATATACATGGGTGAGGTGTATAGATGGGTAAGGTATACATGGATAAAGGTGTATAGGGTGAGTACAGTATATATGGGTGAGGTGTATAGGTGGGTAAGGTGTATACATGGATCAAAGTGTATTGGTGGGTAAGGTATGCATGGGTCATGTGTATAGGTGGTTAAGGTGTATAGGTGCATAAGGTACAGTGGTGTGAAAAAGTGTTTGCCCCCTTCCTCATTTCCTGTTCCTTTGCATGTTTGTCACACTTAAGTGTTTCGGAACATCAAACCAATTTAAACAATAGTCAAGGACAACACAAGTAAACACAAAATGCAATTTGTAAATGAAGGTGTTTATTATTAAAGGTGAAAAAAAATCCAAACCATCATGGCCCTCTGTGAAGAAGTGATTGCTCCCTTGTTAAAACATACTATAACTGTGGTTGTCCACACCTGAGTTCAATTTCTCTAGCCACACCCAGGCCTGATTATTGCCACACCTGTTCACAATCAAGGCATCACTTAAATAGGAGCTGCTTGACACAGTAAGGTCCACCAGAAGATCCTTAAAAGCTACACATCATTCCGAGACCCAAAGAAATTCAGGAACAATTGAGAAAGAAAGTAATTGAGATCTATCAGTCTGGAAAGGGTTATAAAGCCATTTCCAAAGCTTTGGGAATCCAGCGAACCACAGTGAGAGCCATTATCCACAAATGGCGAAGACATGGAACAGTGGTGAACCTTCCCAGGAGTGGCCGGCCGCCCAAAATTACCCCAAGAGCGCAGCGACGACTCATCCAAGAGGTCACAAAAGACCCCACAACAACGTCCAAGGAACTGCAGGCCTCACTTGCCTCAGTTAAGGTCAGCGTTCATGCCTCCACCATCAGGAAAAGACTGGGCAAAAATGGCCTGCATGGCAGAGTTCCAAGGAGAAAACCACTGCTGAGCAAAAAGAACATCAAAGCTCGTCTCAATTTCTCCACAACACATCTTGATGATCCCCAAGACTTTTGGGACAACATTCTGTGGACCGATGAGACAAAAGTGGAACTCTTTGGAAGGTGTGTGTCCAAGTATATCTGGCGTAGAAGGAACACTGCATTTCATAAAAAGAACATTATACCAACAGTAAAATATGGTGGTGGTAGTGTGATGGTCTGGGGCTGTTTTGCTGCTTCAGGACCTGGAAGACTTGCCGTGATAAAAGGAACTATGAATTCTACTGTCTACCAAGAGATCCTGAAGGAGAATGTCCGACCATCTGTTCGTGTACTCAAGCTGAAACCAACTTGGGTTCTGCAGCAGGACAATGATCCTAAACACACCAGCAAGTCCACCACCGAATGGCTGAAGAAAAACAAAATGAAGACTTTGGAGTGGCCTAGCCAAAGTCCTGACCTGAATCCTATTGAGATGTTGTGGTATGACCTTAAAAAGGCCGTTCATGCTCGAAAACCCTCTAATGTAACTGAATTAGGACAATTCTGCAAAGATGAGTGGGCCAAAATTCCTCCAGGATGCTGTAAAAGCCTCATTGCACGTTATCGCAAATGCTTGGTTGCAGTTGTTGCTGCTAAGGGTGGCCCAACCAGTTATTAGGTTTAGGGGGCAATCACTTTTTCACACAGGGCCATGATGGTTTGGATTTTTTTTCACCTTTAATAATAAACACCTTCATTTACAAGTTGCATTTTGTGTTTACTTGTGTTTTCCTTGACTATTGTTTAAATTGGTTTGATGTTCCGAAACACTTAAGTGTGACAAACATGCAAAGGAACAGGAAATGAGGAAGGGGGCAAACACTTTTTCACACCACTGTATATACATGAGTAAGATATACATGGATAAGGTATATACATGGTTAAGGTATACTTGGATAAGGTGTATAGGTGGATAAGGTATATACGTGGGTAAGGTGTATACATGGGTAGGGTATACATGGATAAAGTGTATAGGTGGGTAAGGTATACATGGATAAGATGTATAGGTGGGTAAGGCATATATATGGGTGAGGTGTATAGGTGGTTAAGGTGAACATGGATAAAGGTGTATAGGGTGGGTAAGGTATAAATGGATAAATGTGTATTGGTGGGTAAAGTATGCATGGCTAAGGTGGGTAAGGTATACATGGGTCATGTGTATAGGTGGTTAAGGTGTATAGGTGGGTAAGGTATATACATGGGTACGGTATACATGGATAAGGTGTATAAGTGGGTAAGGTATAGATGGATAAGGTGTATAGGTGGGTAAGGTATACATGGATAAGGTGTATAAGTGGGTAAGGTATAGATGGATAAGGTGTATAGGTGGGTAAGGTATATACATGGGTACGGTATACATGGATAAGGTGTATAAGTGGGTAAGGTATAGATGGATAAGGTGTATAGATGGGTAAGGTATATACATGGATAAGGTGTATAGATGGGTAAGGTATATACATGGATAAGGTGTATAGGTGGGTAAGGTATACATGGATAAGGTGTATAAGTAATATCATAGCTGTGTATATACCGATCCCTTTCACCAGCCATGATCTGTCTGTATTGCTTAGAGAAGCACAGATACCCAATGATGACATCACTCAGCCTATAATAAGGTATATAACAGAATTATTATTATTTTTAATCATTATCGTGTTGATGAGGGGGGAGGGAGGACCAGGGAAGGCAAAATCTAAGCAGATTAAGCTTCAACGTTAACCTTTTTAGATTTTTTTTGCTTGTACTTTTCCTTGTTGAGTTGTTTTCATCCTTTTCATCCATCTTAGTGTTACATATCGACACATTGGAGTATTTGTTCTGTTTTTGAATTCCTTGACATCTCGTGTAAAACTTGAGCTCTATTTCCTCCGTGAGGAGGGTTCCTAATTACTCTCATCATTGCACATTACTTCAGCTCCATTTACAAGGACTGGAACTTGCAGGCGCGTTACATTCTACTTGGAAATCTTCTCTCGGTTTGTTAGACTCGTCCATAGGGAGTGCTGCCAGACCTCTCCGGTCTCTCTTTCTTAAATATGTTTCTCGAGGGACGGAGACATCTGTGTGGAGAAGATGCAATCGAGGGGTTTTCTCGGCGCTCGTGCCGAAGCCTCTTGGGGGTGAGATGAACAAGATTCAGTTTTGTGAATTGTAACATTGGTATTAGACTGCCTGAGTCGGGTCACAGGGGTTAATAGTTTCTCGTAATGCATCTGCCCCTCTCATTGTCAGCGAGATACCAGAGCGTCTCCGATGGCTGGTCGATACTTTGTTTATTAGAGAACTTGTTACTGGCATAGTCTGTCCTTAGCAAGACGCAGCCATGTGTTGAGATGAAGACTTTTTTCCAACTGTAGAGCCAACAGAGAGATAAATAGATGAAAGTCCGACATATCCCCGACATTGTCTACTTCACCGGTGTCTGCCCCAGATACATCGAAATAATAGAAATCCCCAACGTCGCCTACTTCACCAGTGTCTGCTTCAGATACACCAAAATATTCCATATCCCTGATATTGTCTACTTCACCAATGTCTTTCCCGGTATACATTGAAATATTCCATATCTCCGACATTGTCTACTTCACCGGTGTCTGCCCCTGATACATCAAAATAATAGAAATCCCCAACGTCGCCTACTTCACCAGTGTCTGCTTTAGATACACCAAAATATTTCATATCCCCGATATTGTCTACTTCACCGATGTCTTCCCCATATACATTGAAATATTCCATATCTCTGACATTGTCTACTTTACCGGTGTCTTCCCCATATACATTGAAATATTCCATATCCCCGACATTGTCTACTTTACCGGTGTCTGCCCCAGATACATCGAAATAATAGAAATCCCCAACGTCGCCTACTTCACCAGTGTCTGCTTCAGATACACCAAAATATGCCATATCCCTGATATTGTCTACTTCACCGATGTCTTCCCCATATACATTGAAATATTCCATCTCTCCAACATTGAGGAAGAAATCAGTAAAGTAGACAATGTCGGAGATATGGAATATTTCAATGTATATGGGGGGAAGACACCGGTGAAGTAGACAATGTCGGAGATATGGAATATTTCAATGTATCTGAGGAAGAAATCAGTGAAGTAGACAGATACATTGAAATATTCCATATCTCCGACATTGTCTACTTCACCGATGTCTTCCCCCCCATATACATTGAAATATTCCATATCTCCGACATTGTCTACTTCACTGATTTCTTCCTCAGATACATTGAAATATTCCATATCTCCGACATTGTCTACTTCACCGGTGTCTTCCCCCCATATACATTGAAATATTCCATATCTCCGACATTGTCTACCTCACCAATGACTTCCCCCCCATATACATTGAAATATTCCATATCTCCGACCTTGTCTACCTCACTGATGTCTGCCCCATATACATTGAAATATTCCATATCTCCGACATTGTCTACTTCACCGATGTCTTCCCCTCCCATATACATTGAAATATTCCATCTCTCCAACATTGAGGAAGAAATCAGTAAAGTAGACAATGTCGGAGATATGGAATATTTCAATGTATATGGGGGGAAGACACCGGTGAAGTAGACAATGTCGGAGATATGGAATATTTCAATGTATATAGGGGGAAGACACCGGTGAAGTAGACAATGTCGGAGATATGGAATATTTCAATGTATCTGAGGAAGAAATCAGTGAAGTAGACAGATACATTGAAATATTCCATATCTCCGACATTGTCTACTTCACCGATGTCTTCCCCCCCATATACATTGAAATATTCCATATCTCCGACATTGTCTACTTCACTGATTTCTTCCTCAGATACATTGAAATATTCCATATCTCCGACATTGTCTACTTCACCGATGTCTTCCCCCCATATACATTGAAATATTCCATATCTCCGACATTGTCTACCTCACCAATGACTTCCCCCCCCATATACATTGAAATATTCCATATCTCCGACCTTGTCTACCTCACTGATGTCTGCCCCATATACATTGAAATATTCCATATCTCCGACATTGTCTACTTCACCGATGTCTTCCCCCCCATATACATTGAAATATTCCATATCTCCGACATTGAGGAAGAAATCAGTGAAGTAGACAATGTCGGAGATATGGAATATTTCAATGTATCTGAGGAAGAAATCAGTGAAGTAGACAGATACATTGAAATATTCCATATCTCCGACATTGTCTACTTCACCGATGTCTTCCCCCCCATATACATTGAAATATTCCATATCTCCGACATTGTCTACTTCACTGATTTCTTCCTCAGATACATTGAAATATTTCATATCTCCGACATTGTCTACTTCACCGATGTCTTCCCCCCCATATACATTGAAATATTCCATATCTCCGACATTGTCTACTTCACTGATTTCTTCCTCAGATACATTGAAATATTCCATATCTCCGACATTGTCTACTTCACCGGTGTCTTCCCCCCATATACATTGAAATATTCCATATCCCCGATATTGTCTACTTCACCGATGTCTGCCCCATATACATTGAAATATTCCATATCTCCGACATTGTCTACTTCACTGATTTCTTCCTCAGATACATTGAAATATTCCATATCTCCGACATTGTCTACTTCACCGATGTCTTCCCCCCATATACATTGAAATATTCCATATCTCCAACATTGTCTACTTCACCGATGTCTTCCCCCCATATACATTGAAATATTCCATATCTCCGACATTGTCTACTTCACCGATGTCTGCCCCCCATATACATTGAAATATTCCATATCTCCAACATTGTCTACTTCACTGGTGTCTTCCCCCCATATACATTGAAATATTCCATATCTCCGACATTGTCTACTTCACCGATGTCTGCCCCCCATATACATTGAAATATTCCATATCTCCGACATTGTCTACTTCACTGGTGTCTTCCCCCCATATACATTGAAATATTCCATATCTCCGACCTTGTCTACCTCACCGATGTCTGCCCCCATATACATTGAAATATTCCATATCTCCAACATTGTCTACTTCACTGGTGTCTTCCCCCCATATACATTGAAATATTCCATATCTCCGACATTGTCTACTTCACCGATGTCTGCCCCCCATATACATTGAAATATTCCATATCTCCGACATTGTCTACTTCACTGGTGTCTTCCCCCCATATACATTGAAATATTCCATATCTCCGACATTGTCTACTTCACCGATGTCTGCCCCCCATATACATTGAAATATTCCATATCTCCGACATTGTCTACTTCACTGGTGTCTTCCCCCCATATACATTGAAATATTCCATATCTCCGACCTTGTCTACCTCACCGATGTCTGCCCCATATACATTGAAATATTCCATATCTCCGACCTTGTCTACTTCACCGATGTCTTCCCCCCCATATACATTGAAATATTCCATATCTCCGACATTGTCTGCTTCACTGATGTCTTCCTCAGATACATTGAAATATTCCATATCTCCGACCTTGTCTATCTCACCGATGTCTGCCCCATATACATTGAAATATTCCATATCTCCGACATTGTCTACTTCACCAATGTCTTCCCCCCATATACATTGAAATATTCCATATCTCCGACATTGTCTACTTCACCGATGTCTTCCCCCCCATATACATTGAAATATTCCATATCTCCGACATTGTCTACTTCTCCGGTGTCTCCCCCCATATACATTGAAATATTCCATATCTCCGACATTGTCTACTTCACCGATGTCTTCCCCCCCATATACATTGAAATATTCCATATCTCCGACATTGTCTACTTCACCGATGTCTTCCCCCCCATATACATTGAAATATTCCATATCTCCGACATTGTCTACTTCACCGATGTCTTCCCCCCCATATACATTGAAATATTCCATATCTCCGACATTGTCTACTTCACCGATGTCTTCCCCCCCATATACATTGAAATATTCCATATCTCCGACATTGTCTACTTCACCGATGTCTTCCCCCCCATATACATTGAAATATTCCATATCTCAGACCTTGTCTACCTCACCGATGTCTTCCCCCCATATACATTGAAATATTCCATATCTCCAACATTGTCCCCAAGCGGTAGCGCCAGCTTTGCTTATGTCTATCATCTAACCCAGTATAGGCAGATTGTTCCTATATAGGAAGATCTGCCCATTCATCCACCCCAATTTCTCTTGTGACCCCCTTTACAGGCATTAGTTTTCACAACATAGGTCTGAGTTCATGTCTCCCTTCTTGTGGAAGAAGTTGTCCATAGAATATCTTTCAGTAAATGACGTTTAAGGTCTCCAAAATAGTTTGCCGAAAAAAGAAAAAACGACAGAGATACAGAATGGAAGTCCTTCCATCGTTATCAATCGCTGGCAGTAAATTCAGGAGGATTCAGGACGTGTTTTCTGGAAAGGCCACACAGGTCGTAGCCCGATGCAGAAGTAAACGGGAGGGCGTCACATTTATCTCCTCTGTATTATAATTTGTGGTTTAGGGACCTCGGCCAGGGCGCACCGGGGCCAAGAGGAGGTCAGCGTCATGTGTAAATCACCGCCATGAATGATGGATTTGTCAGACCCGGCTACTTAATGGCAGCTCTGTGAACTTAAGAATTCTTACATATTAGAATTTATTGAAGGTTGAAATTAAAAATATGCTCCTTGTAATACCGCAGCCGTTGACCCCGGAGAGCCCTGGAGAGAGGACAGCAGGGAAATGGTGACTCTGCGGTTGGCATATTCTAGAATGTAAAATGTTCACATACATGTAATGTGGATCAGCAGATCCTGACGGGCAATTCACGCATTGGTGGTCCTGTCAGGGGGAAGATCCTTCTTCTGAAGGTTGACTCATCCATGAGGTGACCACAGGGTTCCCAATGACCCACATTGGCTCCTGAAGGGATTTTTGGGATCTGATCCTTGATTTTAGTAAGTCACTTGTCTCACGTTGGCCTTGAAATTGTCTGTCCAAGACAATCGATGTCTTCTCAGATTATTGGTATCGAGTTTGGGTTGGAAGACGGGGCTGGACTGGGGGCCGCCTAGCGGCAGATTCTTGTGTGGAGGGAATTGCTTCCAATGGGTTGAATTCCAATTATTGGTGGTAGGTGATGGACTCCGTTGTCTAGAACTACCCTTCTGATAATGACAATGGGGGCATTACCGCAGGGACACTTGGGTGATTGGAGAGGAGCGCCCAATGTCCAAATCATGTCTCACTTGATTCTTCTAGTTTATTGAAGATAAAAGGATAGAAGTAGAGCTTCTTCTCGGCTGTATTTCGTGGAGAATGGTTATATTCGGAGAGGGTAAAGCCTTGTACACACGATCGGAGAATCCGTCGGAATGTGTCCTATCGGACCATGTTGTCGGATAATCCGACTGTGTGTGGTCTGCATCGGAATGTTTCCGTCGGAATATCCGTCGGACCCAAATTTCCAACTTGTTGGAAATATTTCCCGACCAACTGGTCCGATCGGACATACTCCGATCATGTGTAGAGAATTTTGATCGGACAAAGTGCCACGCATGCTCAGATCAAATTCCTACATCAAAGCTATTGGCTACTCGCCTGAATGTAGTCCCATCGTAACGAAATTACGTCATCACGTTCTGAAAGATCGGATTTTATGACAACTTTGTCCGACCGTGTGTATGCAATAGTTTCAGACAAAATCCGACGGATTTGGTTGTCGGAATCTCCGACCCGTGTGTACAGGGATCTTAGGGTGAGGGGATCAGCGGCTCTGCAGTATGCTGGTGTTGTTGAGCCAAATACAAAGAAATACAGCCCTGAAAAAGGGGGCGGCAATTCCCCCGAAACACGTTGGCTCTACTTGTTTACTTTTATTCTTCAATAAACAACTATAATAATCAAGTGAGAACTTTTTTTGGACATTGGTGGATCCTCTCCAATCACCCAAGTGTTCCCAGATTGTTGTATGCTTCTCATTTCCCCAACTCGTCTAATGATGACATTCACATATAATCGTTCCCCCACGATGGACATTGGATAACCGGATTAAATTTTCCAAAGCAGTTCTACTTATATATACACTATATTGTCAAAAGTATTGGGACACCTGCCTTTACACGCACATGAACTTTAATGTCATCCCAGTCTTCGTCTGTAGGGTTCAATATTGAGTCCCCCCCCCCCCCCCTTTTACAGCTATACCAGCCTCAACTCTTCTGGGAAGGCCGTCCACAAGGTTTAGGAGGGTGTCTATGGGAATGTTTGACCATTCTTCCACGATTGCATTTGTGAGGCCAGACACTGATGTTGGATGAGAAGGCCTGGGTTGCAGTTTGGGCTCTAATTCATCCCAATGGTGTTCTATCGGGTTGAGGTCAGGACTCTGCAGGCCAGCCAAGTTCCTCCACCCCAAACTCGCTCATCCATGTTTTTATGGACCTTGGTTTGTGGACTGGTGCGCAGTCATGTTGAAACAGGAAGGGGTCATCCCCAAACTGTTCCCACAAAGTTGGGAGCATGAAATTGTCCGAAATGTCTTGGTATCTTGATGCTTTAAGAGTTCCTTTCACTGCAACTAGGGGGCCAAGCCCAACCCCTGAAAAACCACCCCCCACACCATAATCCCCCCTCCACCAAATGGTTTGGACCAGTGCACAAAGCAAGGTCCAACATGTAGGCCACTCAAGTTCCTCCACCCCAAACTCGCTCATCCATGTTTTTATGGACCTTGCTTTGTACACTGGTGCACAGTCATGTTGGGCCTTGCTTTGTGCACTGGTCCAAACCATCTGGTGGAGGGGGGATTGTGGAGGGGGGATTATGGGTGGGGGAGGGGGGATTATGGTTGGGGGGGAGGGATTATGGTATGGGGTGGTTTTTCAGGGGTTGGGATTGGCCCCCTAGTTGCAGTGAAAGGAACTCTTAGGGCGTCAGCATACCAAGACATTTTGGACTGCGCACAAGTGCAGAAACCAAGGTCCATAAAGACATGGATGAGCGAGTTTGGGGTGGAAGAACTTGACTGGCCTGCACAGTGTCCTGACCACAACCCCCCATCGAAACACCTTTGGAATGAATTAAAGCAGAGACTGCGACTCAGGCCTTCTTGCCCAACATCAGTGCCCGACTTAACAAATGCGCTTCTGGAAGAACGGTCAAACATTCCCATAGACACATCTCCTAAACCTTGTGGACGGCCTTCCCAGAAGAGGTGAAGCTGTTGTAGCTGCGAAGGGCCAACTCAACATTGAACCCTCCGGACTAAGACTGGGATGCCATTAAAGTCCATGTGCGTGGAAAGGCAGGCGTCACAATACTTTTGGCAATATCGTGTATGTCGTCACGGGTCTGCCTGGTGTTGCTATACATATGGTGACAAGTAACTGAACCTGAAAAAGTGAAGGAGCCAGCTCTCGGCCATACACCTCAAATTTTATGAGGGCAATTTGCAATGATAATACAAAAATGTGCATAAAGAGAACAGATATAATGATGATGTTTCGGGGGTCACAGCTAACCCCTTTCTCAAGCCGATAACGGAGAATAATTGAACCTGACGGGTAAAAGCCGATGATAAAAAAGATGGTAAATATCGTTTTTTTTAGTGACTATATTTGTCCTTAATAATGAGGAGACGTTGTTGTCGGTGTAGAATGAGGAGACGTTGTTGTCGGTGTAGAATGAGGAGACGCTGTTGTCGGTGTAGAATGAGGAGACGTTCTTGTAATGAGGAGGCGTTCTTGTCGGTGTAGAATGAGGAGACGTTCTTGTCGGTGTAGAATGAGGAGGCGTTCTTGTCGGTGTAGAATGAGGAGGCGTTCTTGTCGGTGTAGAATGAGGAGACGTTGTTGTCGGTGTAGAATGAGGAGACGTTGTTGTCGGTGTAGAATGAGGAGACGTTGTTGTCGGTGTAGAATGAGGAGACGTTGTTGTCGGTGTAGAATGAGGAGACGTTGTTGTCGGTGTAGAATGAGGAGACGTTGTTGTCGGTGTAGAATGAGGAGACGTTGTTGTCGGTGTAGAATGAGGAGACGTTGTTGTCGGTGTAGAATGAGGAGACGTTGTTGTCGGTGTAGAATGAGGAGACGTTGTTGTCGGTGTAGAATGAGGAGACGTTCTTGTCGGTGTAGAATGAGGAGACGTTGTTGTCGGTGTAGAATGAGGAGACGTTGTTGTCGGTGTAGAATGAGGAGACGTTCTTGTCGGTGTAGAATGAGGAGACGTTGTTGTCGGTGTAGAATGAGGAGACGTTGTTGTCGGTGTAGAATGAGGAGACGTTCTTGTCGGTGTAGAATGAGGAGACGTTGTTGTCGGTGTAGAATGAGGAGACGTTGTTGTCGGTGTAGAATGAGGAGACGTTGTTGTCGGTGTAGAATGAGGAGACGTTGTTGTCGGTGTAGAATGAGGAGACGTTCTTGTCGGTGTAGAATGAGGAGACGTTCTTGTCGGTGTAGAATGAGGAGACGTTGTTGTCGGTGTAGAATGAGGAGACGTTCTTGTCGGTGTAGAATGAGGAGACGTTGTTGTCGGTGTAGAATGAGGAGACGTTGTTGTCGGTGTAGAATGAGGAGACGTTCTTGTCGGTGTAGAATGAGGAGACGTTGTTGTCGGTGTAGAATGAGGAGACGTTGTTGTCGGTGTAGAATGAGGAGACGTTGTTGTCGGTGTAGAATGAGGAGACGTTGTTGTCGGTGTAGAATGAGGAGACGTTGTTGTCGGTGTAGAATGAGGAGACGTTGTTGTCGGTGTAGAATGAGGAGACGTTGTTGTCGGTGTAGAATGAGGAGACGTTGTTGTCGGTGTAGAATGAGGAGACGTTGTTGTCGGTGTAGAATGAGGAGACGTTGTTGTCGGTGTAGAATGAGGAGACGTTGTTGTCGGTGTAGAATGAGGAGACGTTGTTGTCGGTGTAGAATGAGGAGACGTTCTTGTCGGTGTAGAATGAGGAGACGTTGTTGTCGGTGTAGAATGAGGAGACGTTGTTGTCGGTGTAGAATGAGGAGACGTTCTTGTCGGTGTAGAATGAGGAGACGTTGTTGTCGGTGTAGAATGAGGAGACGTTGTTGTCGGTGTAGAATGAGGAGACGTTCTTGTCGGTGTAGAATGAGGAGACGTTGTTGTCGGTGTAGAATGAGGAGACGTTGTTGTCGGTGTAGAATGAGGAGACGTTGTTGTCGGTGTAGAATGAGGAGACGTTCTTGTCGGTGTAGAATGAGGAGACGTTGTTGTCGGTGTAGAATGAGGAGACGTTCTTGTCGGTGTAGAATGAGGAGACGTTGTTGACGTTCTTGTCGGTGTAGAATGAGGAGACGCTGTTGTCGGTGTAGAATGAGGAGACGTTCTTGTCGGTGTAGAATGAGGAGACGCTGTTGTCGGTGTAGAATGAGGAGACGTTCTTGTCGGTGTAGAATGAGGAGACGTTCTTGTCGGTGTAGGCCGCACTCCATTCCATCGATCTCCTGCCCGCCGGTGTTCTCTGGTCATATTGGAGGCTCTCGGGAAGAGTCCGGCTGGTTAATGATGGGGGGAACCGGTTGGAGAATTGGTGGAAATGATTATTAATTGCACAATTATAAATCTCCGGGGACGTTGCTCACCCCCACCGTCCCCGTCCACCACCAAGTGCACCTGTCAATAGAAAACTAATTTTCCTGCTTTGGCAGAGAAATGAGGTGTGAGGCACGGCGGTAATTGGTGATAATGAGCTAACTTATTCTTAATATTCCTCTAGCGGCTGTCATCGTCCCGCTCAGGAGAAAGGGGTGCACCTAAATTAACCCTTTCCGTGTGTGAGGTTAAATATGAATACAATGTGTTGTCATTGTCATGTGATTGGGAAAAGATTTGTTTGCTCTCATAGAACAGTCTATACAGGTCAGGGTCACGCCGACAGGCTGCCTGATCTCCATCATTCTGGTATCCAAATGGAGAAAGGCTGAAGATTAATCTTAAAACCTTTCTCATTTTATTGCATGTTATTTTAGAGCCAGTGATGTCATCACTAGGCCTCTGTCCTTCCCATGGGGATGTCATCGCTGGGTCTCTGTCCTTCCCATGGTGATGTTATCACTGGTTCTCTGTCCTTCCCATGGTGATGTCATCACTAGGCCTCTGTCCTTCCCATGGTGATGTCATCGCTGGGTCTCTGTCCTTCCCATGGTGATGTCATCACTAGGCCTCTGTCCTTCCCATGGTGATGTCATCGCTGGGTCTCTGTCCTTCCCATGGTGATGTCATCACTAGGTCTCTGTCCTTCCCATGGTGATGTCATCACTAGGTCTCTTTCCTTCCCATGGTGATGTCATCACTGGGTCTCTATCCTTCCCATGGTGATGTCATCACTGGGTCTCTATCCTTCCCATGGTGATGTCATCGCTGGGTCTCTGTCCTTCCCATGGTGATGTCATCATTAGGTCTCTGTCCTTCCCATGGTGATGTCATCGCTGGGTCTCTGTCCTTCCCATGGTGATGTCATCACTAGGTCTCTGTCCTTCCCATGGTGATGTCATCACTAGGTCTCTTTCCTTCCCATGGTGATGTCATCACTGGGTCTCTATCCTTCCCATGGTGATGTCATCACTGGGTCTCTATCCTTCCCATGGTGATGTCATCGCTGGGTCTCTGTCCTTCCCATGGTGATGTTATCGCTGGGTCTCTGTCCTTCACATGGTGATGTCATCACTAGGTCTCTTAACTTCCCATGGTGATGTCATAGCTGGGTCTCTATCCTTCCCATGGTGATGTCATCACTAGGTCTCTTTCCTTCCCATGGTGATGTCATCACTAGGTCTCTTTCCTTCCCATGGTGATGTCATCGCTGGGTCTCTGTCCTTCCCATGGTGATGTTATCGCTGGGTCTCTGTCCTTCTCAGGTCATGGCCGGTGGGAGGGGCCAGCAGGGTGCTGTACAAAGCTTCCTAAAAATATCACAGCACCCGGCCTCAGTACTCTTTTCGAGAGCCCTCAGTCCTAATGCAAGCAGTGGGCTGGCTCTTGGGAGACGTTATGCAAATATCCAAATGCCTTGATGTGTTTTGTCAGTCTGGAGAAGTGGGCGCTCCAGGACAAGGCAGGATTTACATGCAGAATAGCCTAGATAACACTGAAATCCAATGAGTGTCCTCCAGTCAGGCAGTGACTTGCTGTAGCTTCTAATGCACATTATGAGGAGCTCACAGTGTGCGGTGAAATCAGAGGAAGCCATTTCAGTCCAGGTGAGGAGCCGCTACACCTGTGTAAGACTGAAGGGAAGGCCGGAGGTCAGATGTAACCATTGTATTCTTTGGGACATCAACCGGCCTTATGTTAACCTGATACATCTTGTTTGAAGTTCTGAGGGGACACCACTTTGAAGCCAAACTCCAGAATAGTGAGAGATCTGGAGATAATGGTGAAAATGTATACAGTCGTGCTCATAAGTTTACATACCCTGGCAGAATTTATGATTTCTTGACCATTTTTTCAGAAAATATGAACGATAACACAAAATTTTTCTTTCACTCATGGTTAGTGTTTGGCAGAAGCCATTTATTATCAATCATCTGTGTTTACTCTTTTTAAATCATAATGACAACAGAAACTACCCAAATGACCCTGATCAAAAGTTTACATACCCCGGTGATTTTGGCCTGATAACATGCACACAAGTTGACACAAAGGGGTTTGATTGGCTATTAAAGGTAACCGTCCTCACCTGTGATCTGTTGGCTTGTAATTAGTGTGTGTGTATAAAAGGTCAACGATTTTCTGGACTCCTGACAGACCCTTGCATCTTTCATCCAGTGCTGCACTGACGTTTCTGGATTCTGAGTCATGAGGAAAGCAAAAGAATTGTCAAAGGATCTGCAGGAAAAGGCAGCTGAACTGTATAAAACAGGAAAGGGATATAAAAAGATACCCAAGGAATCGAGAATGCCAATCAGCAGTGTTCAAACTCTAATCAAGAAGTGGAAAATGAGGGGTTCTGTTGAAACCAAACCACGGTCAGGTAGACCAACTAAAATTTCAGCCACAACTGCCAGGAAAATTGTTCGGGATGCAAAGAAAAACCCACAAATAACTTCAGGTGAAATACAGGACTCTCTGAAAACATGTGGTGTGGCTGTTTCAAGATGCACAATAAGGAGGCACCTGAAGAAAGATGGGCTGCATGGTCGAGTCGCCAAAAGAAAACCATTACTACACAAGTGCCACAAAGTATCCCGCTTACAATACACCAAACAGCACAGAGACAGGCCTCAAACCTTCTGCCACAAAGTCATTTGTAGTGATGAGACCAAAATTTAGCTTTTTGGCCACAACCATAAACACTATATTTGGAGACGAGTCAACAAGGCCTATGATGAAAGGTGCACCATCCCTACTGTGAAACATGGAGGTGGATCGCTGATGTTTTGGGGATGTGTGAGCTACAAAGGCACAGGAAATTTGGTCAAAATGAATGGCAAGATGTTATCAAAAAATACTGGGGGAACATTTGCATTCATCAGACAGGAATCTGCACATGGGACAGACTTGGACATCCCAACATGACAATGATCCAAAACACAAGGCCAAGTCCACCTGTCATTGGCTACAGCAGAATAAAGAGAAGGTTCTGGAGTGGCCATCTCAGTCTCCTGACCCCAATATCATTGAGCCCCTCTGGGGAGATCTCAAACGTGCCGTTCATGGAGGACAACCCAAGCATTTACAGGAACTGGAGAGGAACGGGCAGCTTTACCATCTGAGAAGATAAAGAGCCTCATCCACCAATACCACAGAAGACTTCAAGCTGTCATTGATGGTAAAGGGGGCAATACACGGTATTAAGAACTGGGGTATGTAAACGTTTGATCAGGGTAATTTGGGTAGTTTCTGTTGTCATTATGATTTAAAAAGACTAAACTTAGTTGATTGATAATAAATGGCTTTAGCCAAACACTAACCATGAGTGAAAGGAAAGTTTTTGTGTCTTCCACATTCTCTGAAAAATGGCCAAGAAATCATAAATTTTGCCGGGGTATGTAAACATATGAGCACAACTGACCTTTGAGAACCATCTCAGGGTGATCCATCTCCCATTTCCCTTTACCTGGTCAGTCGTGGTGTGCTGAGATCGAGGGATTTTTATTGCAACTATAAACCTATCTGACCTTTGTAATGAGGGTCCAAAGAAGAGGGTAAGTGGCAATGTGATCGGGGGGCCGGTGGTGGTTTTCCTTTCCTGTCCACTCATAGCATATACCTGACCTAGTGTGCTGTTGTTTACAACATTCGTGGATTCATGTTTATGGACATGTATATGAGTGCTGCATCTACCTTTTAACCTGATACATCCCCTACTTCAGGAACATTTTGCGTCCAAAACTGGGATCTCCCGTTCCAGGGATTGATGGAATTAAACAGAATTTTCCAAATGTTTGTCTAGTTCATAGTAAAGTAACCATCTCCAAAGCAAAATGCCAATTTGAAAAGCATTAGAAGGAAGAAACTAGGGTTGTCCCAGGACCACTTTTTTAAGACCGAGTACAAGTACCGATACTTTTTTTTTCAAGTACTCACCGATTCTTTTTTGTACTGTCAGTAGCTTTTTTTATTTTTATTTTTTTACAATTAAATTTTTTACTATTTATTTTTTTCTTATTTTTTTTAATATATATATATATATATATATATAACTGATGTAATGTAATTTTTTATGAATAAACCTTCATTGGTTGTGCAGCAATCCCTGTTTTTTTTTTTATCTATCTATATATATATCTATATATATCTATCTATATATATATATATATATATATATATATATATATATATATATATATATATATATATACACACACATATATATATATATATATATTTTTTTTAACAATAATTTCTTTTTCTTTTTTGAGGGGGGGGGGGGGGGGGGGAGATATAGTTGAAGTTATAATTGAATTCTGATCTTCAGATTTTCTCCTGTTTTATCTGCATGTTTGGGCCTGGAAATAAAGACCAGGCAGCCCAGAACAGAATAACTTCTTTGTCACACCCCCTGCGGGGGCCCAACCATGTGTTAGAAGGACATTCGGGATCATGGAAATCCCTATTTCCCCCCCCCCCTCCCCCAGCTGGGAACATTTGTTAGAAGGAGTTTTATATCTGAAAATACACAACATCAATTTTTGTTTTTGGTTCCAGTCACTCTGATCTCCGCCGCGTCCATGAGATTTGGAGGCTTTGAGCCATCGTCCCCCCAGAAGCCTCATTGCAGGCTGAAAAGGATTTGGGCTCGGGGGGGTGGGGGGTGCGTGTGACCTGCATGGTGGAGAGAGGCCGCCGCTGTATTCATTACCTGCAATCTGCCATTTTAACATTGACGGATGGCTTCTCATCCCTCTGCGGCTCGGAGCTTGTACAGACCATAAAACATGGCGACAGCTTAAATATGGACCTGCTCAGCTCCACAGCCGCCAGTGATCCGTCTTTCCGGAGGCCGCTTCTGCCTCCGTCAAATGAGCAAATTACCGAGGCCGCGGCTTTGAGAGGCGTTGATGAGATGTGCTGGTGGAACATGACTCTTTCATCACTGCGTGCGGCTCACCGGGGGCACCGAGCTGTACACCGTGTAGTGTTAACAAAGCCTTCCATGGCCCTTCCTGACGAGGGTATGTTCAGGTGAAGGGATCCCCAAATAGCTTCCTTATAGAGGACGGAAGAGTTCAGGATTACATATGATAGAAACTTATCAATGTGATCTCCGTAACCTCTTACAGTAGGTGTAAACCCAATCACTTAAATCCTAAGTGGAAAAGGTGTTTGTTGCACCTACCCTCCTAAACAAACAATGCATTACTCTCTGCACCCTTAAACCAGAACTATACACTCACCGGCCACTTTATTAGGCCCACCTTGCTAGTAGTGGGTTGGACCCCCTTTATTAGGCCCCCTTGCTAGTAGCAGGTTGGACCCCCTTTATTAGGCCCCCCTTGCTAGTAGCAGGTTGGACCCCTTTTATTAGGCTCACCTTGCCAATAGTGAGTTGGACCCTCTTTATTAGGCCCCCCTTGCTAGTATCTGGTTGGACCCCCCGTTTATTAGGCCCCCCTTGCTAGTAGCAGGTTGGACCCCCTTTATTAGGCCCCCCTTGCTAGTAGCAGGTTGGACCCCCTTTATTAGGCTCACCTTGCTAATAGTGAGTTGGACCCTCTTTATTAGGTCCACCTTGCTAGTAGCGGGTTGGACCCTCTTTATTAGGTCCACCTTGCTAGTAGCAGGTTGGACCCCCTTTATTAGACCCCCCTTGCTAGTAGCAGGTTGGACCCTCTTTATTAGGCTGCCCTTGCTAGTAGCAGGTTGGACCCCCTTTATTAGGCCCCCCTTGCTAGTAGCAGGTTGGACCCCCTTTATTAGGCTCACCTTGCTAGTAGCGGGTTGGACCCCCTTTATTAGGCCCCCCTTGCTAGTAGCAGGTTGGACCCCCTTTATTAGGCTCACCTTGCTAATAGTGAGTTGGACCCTCTTTATTAGGTCCACCTTGCTAGTGGCGGGTTGGACCCTCTTTATTAGGTCCACCTTGCTAGTAGCAGGTTGGACCCCCTTTATTAGACCCCCCTTGCTAGTAGCAGGTTGGACCCTCTTTATTAGGCTGCCCTTGCTAGTAGCAGGTTGGACCCCCTTTATTAGGCCCCCCTTGCTAGTAGCAGGTTGGACCCCCTTTATTAGGCTCACCTTGCTAATAGTGAGTTGGACCCTCTTTATTAGGTCCACCTTCCTAGTAGCGGGTTGGACCCTATTTATTATGTCCACCTTCCTAGTAGCGGGTTGGACCCTCTTGATTAGGTCCCCCTTGCTAGTAGCGGGTTGGACCCCCTTTATTAGGCCCCCCTTGCTAGTAGCAGGTTGGACCCCCTTTATTAGGCCCCCCTTGCTAGTAGCAGGTTGGACCCCCTTTATTAGGCCCCCCTTTCTAGTAGCAGGTTGGACCCCCTTTATTAGGCTCACCTTGCTAATAGTGAGTTGGACCCTCTTTATTAGGTCCACCTTGCTAGTAGCGGGTTGGACCCTCTTTATTAGGTCCACCTTGCTAGTAGCGGGTTGGACCCTCTTTATTAGGTCCACCTTGCTAGTAGTGGGTTGGACCCTCTTTATTAGGTCCCCCTTGCTAGTAGCGGGTTGGACCCCCTTTGGCCTTCATTCTTTGTGGCATAGATACAACAAGGTGTTGGAATTATGAGTAAGCGCTGTTTGTAGCGTGAAACGCGTCAGCATCTTGTTCTATTTTTTTGTTCTCTTTTTTGTTCTCCTTTGCTGTGATGTGTTGTTCAATGGAGTTTTGCACTTGCATTTGAAGAAATAAAGGCACTTTTTTTTTTACTCAATCCGGAGTGCGGCTATCCAGAGTTTTGTTCAGATTTTGCACACAAGGTGTTGGAATTGTTCCTCAGAGATTTTTCTTCATAGGACAGCCCAATCATGTGACCTCATTGGTTGTCAAAGTGGTCACAAGATCAGGCAGTTCTTTCTGGCTAACCCCAATGTCCCTTTAACACGGTTTTATTCCCAGAGGTTGGGAAGAACGGCCCAATCATGTGACCTTCAATCATTGGCTATCACAGTGGTCACAAGATCAGGAACCAGTCCTACTGGTTCTCCACCATTACTAGAAACTGGGAGCTGTCATGGGAGCGTGCTCTCAGCAGAGAAACCTCTGCCAGACATAGCCCAGGGGGTCAATGTTATTTCAAAAGTAGTTTTCTGTATTTTAAAACTTGCCGTATTCATTAATCCTTAGTAATCATGCAATGAAGGTCCTTGTTCAGGCACTTCCTGGTATAGGGTGACAACGCTCTCTCCCTGTCTCCCAACTGTGCACCTGTGTTGTCACCCTGTCACACCATCGGAGACTACAAGTGGCCATGTAAATTCTGACCAGCACATTCAATGGCTTGAGAAATGTTATTCATAAATTCTTTAAACTTCCGTTTTGATCTTGACATTTGATTTGGGAAAAATTGGACCGTCCCAAACCAAAAAACAAAAACAAATCTCCACTGTTCGAAAGTCATTAATTCGAGAAAATGTTTCCATTCTGCTCCTTTGAGTTTTCTAATCACTACGGTCGAAAACGAACATTGATTAGAAAATGTAACCTTCTGACAGCGAGAATTTACTAATTAAACTAAACTAAACTCTGACCAACTTAGCTTGCTTGCAGAACCACCTACAGTCGTATTGAGACGGCATGCAGGCAAGGGACCATGGGAACTGTCGTTCCGACCCACCTCACCCTCTAGGATCTCTGCTCCCATCCCCGATGGGCTGAACAGCGTTGTATCCCCTATAATAATGTCATAGGGGGCCTAAAGACGATTTTTTTTTTTTTTTTGGGAGAGGACATATACAGGGGGAGGAGAACTGAGAGTATAAGTCTAAGCCCCTGTACACATGGATTTTGTCCGATTTTGTCCGGCAGATCTTGTCCGAAACTGTTGCATACACACGGTCGGACTAAGTTGTCGAAAAATCTGATCTTTCAGAACGTGATGACGTTCTTCTCAAGACCTCCTACTCTCAAGCTCTCTCGTCTCCTCCTCCCACACTTGTCTCCAGGATTTCTCCAGAGCCTCTCCAATCCTCTGGAACTCGCTACCCCCAACGGTCCGGCTATCCCCCTACTCTTGCTACCTTCAGGCGATCCCTGAAAACTCATCTATTCAGGGAAGCCTATCACGTCTCAAACTAATCTCCTACCACTTCCATCAACTCATTCCCGACAGTGATAACCTTCTGTACCACCTGCCCCACCCTTTTAGATTGTAAGCTCTTCTGAAGCAGGGCCCTCTTAATCCTCTTGTATTTAATTGTATTGTAACTGTATTGTCTCCCTTTTATATTGCAAAGCGCTGCGTAAATTGCTGGCGCTATATAAATCTTGAATAATAATAATAATAATGACGTAATTTCGTTACGATGGGACTACATTCAGGCTAGTAGCCAATAACTTTGATGTAGGAAATTGATCTGAGCATGCGTGGCACTTTGTCCGATCAAAATTCTCTACACATGATCGGAGTATGTCCGATCGGCCCAGTTGGTCGGAAAATATTTCCAACAAGTTGGAAAATTGGGTCCGACGGAAACATTCCGATGCAGACCACACACAGTCGGATTATCCGACACATTCCGTCAGAATCTCCGACCGTGTTTACAATGGCTAAGTTCACATTTGTGCAAAATTGCGCGCTTTCTCGACATGCACAGAGGCTCACTGCGCTTTAGCAGACGCGCATTGGTGCCATGCATGTCATTTGGTGCGGTGTGATTTTTCAAAATGGCCTTGGATTCCTTTTCTTGCACATGAATGGGCTGCCCTATGCGGGACTTGCCTGAATTGCATGCAGAACGCAAACACACGCGGGCCCTCCATCACACCTGCATGGTGTTAGCAGAGACTTAATGTTGGACTTTCTAAAACATTAATATTTCGGAAAGGAGGAGAAGTCTACGTGTACCGAGAATCGCTTTGTCTGTGCCGAATTTGAAGCTTTTCAGAAGGAACATTCGCTCCGTTGGCGGTCGGGTTACCAGTTGACTCCTTTCCGACGTTGGTTGAGCAGCGACAATCTGCTTTCTGTACTCTGGGGGTGTCCCGAATCTTGACTGATGTGCTTGCAGTCCTGCCCTGAGATTTACCCCCGCCGCCGGGCCGCTCTTCCATGAACCCCCATCATTTCGGCGCTCCCGTTATGGCCACATTTTTCTTGTCAGACTGACAGAGCTGCTAAGTGGATTTCTGGCTGATCCACGGACGGCTTATCACATTACCGCAATGTCCTACATAAACATATTACTTTGTATTCAATAGGCCTAATGAATATAAACTACCGGCAGCATTTTGGGGATATTTCCTTTATGAGCCAAGACGGATGGCCGGTTATAGATTTATTAAAGAATAATAGACGGGCCTCCTCCTCTTCCCTCCACCACCACCACCCGCCCCCCATTTCATACACCACACTGAAAAATCAATATGTTTATTGTAAGAATATTGTCTATTGATATTGTAATAATCAGGCAGATTGATTTAATGCTGTGCCGAGGATGGAATGGGTCAGTCCAGGGTTAGCCGAGAAAACTACAAAGCGTCCTGTGAAGAGTCACCGCGTCCCAATCCTAGGAATTCACTAAAACAAATTACAATTTAGAGAAATTCATATTTCTATGGCAATTATTTGTAGGATCTCTATTGAATTTGGGAACATTTTATATTTTATTCATGAAGATTTGGTTTTCTAGACACCAATTTGATAAACGTAAAAATGTTCTACTCACAAAAAGTAAAAAACGGGGAGCATGATGCAGTGGGATCCACCAGGAAGAACATGTACTTGGGTGACCGGCGTTCTAAGGTCTCGGTGTTAATATCTCATTTGCGTTTGGTGAGTTTTTCTTGAATGGCCTGTACATTTTTTTTCTCTCCTCATCATGAGTTCTGATTCAGGTGTCATTTCCGCTCCAGTTAAAATACGTTTTGTGATCAAAGTTCAGGATGACTCACGGCTCCTTTTATGTTAAATTCCATCGTGAATCAACCTCTTTTATAGCCCTTCCATCCTGTAAAATATAGAATAATATTCGCGTTTCAAGGACTTTTGTCTATCGAGTTCATTCTGTTCTCGTTAATTATTTTTTCTTTTACATTGTTAATACACTGCCAGGAAGGCGTTGCATTAAGTGGGGAGAAAAGCAGTGTGTGGTTGCAGCAACCAATGGGAAATCTTTGTATGCGGTGAGTGGCGGCTTTGAGTTTTGCTCCCAACTTGGCAGGTGTAGTGGCACCAAAATCATGGACTAGTTGGGTGTATAGATAGCTGGGTGTCCCAACTGTATATCAACATAACAGGTTTCTGTTTGTTCAATGGAATGCAAGGTCCATGTGCCTTCCTCTGTCTGGGAACCATCAGTTCTCCAATGGAGTGCCCAGTCCCGTGTGCTTTCTTCTACCCTGGTTCCAACGCGCTATTCCCAATGCACACTTTTCTTGTTGAAATGGCTGTGTTTATAAGTGGGTGCTGAAGTGATTGGATAATATTTAGCCATACGCTGAGTAACAAAACAATTATGAACTGGTCAGCTCATCCCTCCCCCTGGGGTCTACCAGCTCTTCAATGGAATGCAAGGTCCATGTGCCTTCCTCTCTCTGGGAACCATCAGTTCTCCAATAGAGTGCCCAGTCCCGTGTGCTTTCTTCTACCCTGGTTCCAACACGCTATTCCCAATGCACACGTTTCTTGTAGAAATGGCTGTGTTTATAAGTGGGTGCTGAAGTGACCACGGACTGAAACCGTAAATAGTCAAAGCGAGAAAATGTCACCAGCACTCCCATGGAGATCCATTGTGTTCTGGTGACAGTCTCTCACTCTTCCTCTACCCTGGGACTCATCTACTCTCCAATGGAGTGCCCATTCCATGTGCCTTTCTCTACCCTTGGGGTGCATTAGCTTTACAATGGAGTGTGCAGCTTGTGTGACTTCCATTCCCAGGGAGCCATCCGTCAGCATTCCAATGGAGTGCCTGGTTCGTTTGCTACCGTCTTCCAGGGATCTATCAGCTCTCCAATAGAGTGTCCAGAGAGACTTCCTCTCTACTTGGAATTGAAAGGAGTGTCCAATCTGTCTGGCTTCCTCTCTTGGGACAGCTCTCCAATGGAGTGCCTGGTTCGTTTGCTACCGTCTTCCAGGGATCTATCAGCTCTCCAATAGAATGCCCAGAGAGACATCCTCTCTCCCTGGAATTAAAAGAAGTGCCCAATCTGTCTGGCTTCCTCTCTCTGTGATCTAACAGCTCTCCAAAGGAGTGCCAGGTCCATGTGCCTTCCTCTCCCTGGGAACCATTAGTTCTCCAATGGAATGCCAGGTCCATGTGCCTTCCTCTCCCAGGGATCCATCAGCTTTCCAATAGAGTGCCCAGTTCGTGTGACTTTTTCTCTCCCTAAAATCCAATGGAGTGCCCAGTCTGTGTGCCTTCCTCTCTCTGGGATCCAATAGAGTGCCCAATCCACGTGCCCTCCTCTCCCTGAGATCTAATGGAGTGCCCAGTCCTTGTGCCTTCCTATCTCTGGGATCCAATAGAGTGCCCAGTCTGTGTACCTTCCTCTCCCAGGGATCCAGTAGTGTGCCCTGTCCATGTGCCCTCCTCTCAATGGGATACAATAGAGTGCCCAGTCGGTGTGCCAGTTCTTTTTATCCAACATCTGTACCTGACCTCACAAATGGTCACAAATTCCAACAGACACCCTCCAAAATTCTTTGGAAAACCTTCCCAGAAGAGTGGATGAAATTGTAGCCACAAAAAGTAACAACTCATTAATAATGGTCGTGGAGGGAGGGAGTAACTCCATATTAATAGCCATTGAGGGAGAGGGTAACTATATTAAGAGGTGAAAGTGGTAGCTCTATATTATTGGCCATGGGGGAGGGCAACATAATATGAATGACCATGGAGGGAAGGGGCACGCCATATTAATGACCATGGAGGGAAGGGGCACGCCATATTAATGACCATGGAAGGAAGGGGCACTTCATATTAAAGTGGAAGTAAACTTCCCTATCGTTTTCAGCCAAGGAAGCTGCCATCTTTGCCTCTGTTTAATCTTCAACTGCTATGGTGCTGCACATGTGATTCGTTATGACACCAACCATTGGATGGTTTGATAGTTTGGCTGAGAGCACAGCCAATGGGCAGTTAGCATTCCCGGCATGCCTTTTTTTTTCAACTGTTTAAATCCATGGGTTTACTTCCACTTTAATGGCCAGGAAAGAAAGGGGCACTCCATATTAATGGCCACGAAAGGAAGCGACACTCCATATTAATGGCCACAAAAGGAAGGGGCACTCCATATTAATGGCCACGAAAGGAAGGGGCACTCCATATTAATGGCCACAGAAGGAAGGTGCACGCCATATTAATGGCCATGGAAGGAAGGGGCACGCCATATTAATGGCCATGAAAGGAAGGCGCACTCCATATTAATGGCCATGGAAGGAAGGGGCACTCCATATTAATGGCCACGAAAGGAAGGCGCACTCCATATTAATGGCCACAGAAGGAAGGCGCACTACATATTAATGGCCATGGAAGGAAGGGGCACTCCATATTAATGGCCATGAAAGGAAGGGGCACTCCATATTAATGGCCACGAAAGGAAGGGGCACTCCATATTAATGGCCACGAAAGGAAGGGGCACTCCATATTAATGGCCACTCCATATTAATGGCCACAGAAGGAAGGCGCACTCCATATTAACGGTCATGGAAGGAAGGGACACTCCATATTAATGACCATGGGAGGAGAGGGCAACTCCACATTAATGCACACGAGTGGAGAAGGTAACGCCATATGAATTGCCGTGGGGTAGGTTAACTTCATACTAATGGCCACAGAGGAAGGGGCAACTCCATATTACTGGCTGTGGGGGGTGGCAACTCCAAATTAATGGTCACGGCAGGAGAACACAACTCCATATTACTGCCCATAGTTTTGGAATGGGTTATCCAGCAAGCTCATATATGTGCGATGGTCCAGTGTGCACAAACGTTTGGCCATAGTGACTATATAGTGTTCCCTCTGTGACTCATTCAGCACATTTATTCCTCGACTGTCCTGCATTGTAGGTTCAAGACAGGTTCTCTTGGTGTGTCAAAGAAACAATGTCAGCACCGGGCCTCTAAACAGGCATCAGCTGTATATGAGATGAGATCATCACAATACATGAATATTCATTGATGTAAATGTCTTCTGAACATGACAGGACCTGGGGGGGGGGGGGGGGGGGGCGATCGGCTCAGATGATGGTCCTGCATGCGCCCGGGGTCCAGGTTTTGGAGGCGCCGGCGGCCTGTATTGCCATGTGATCCCCAAACGCGGACATTGTATCTTTTTTGTCTCTGATTGGAGTTTATAAAAATCTCCGGTTTGGCCTCCCCAGAGCACGGCGGCATTCGATGTGTTATTAAATCAGTCGCTGCAGATTACATGGGAAAATCAATGAGGACCTGTAATTGCATATTAGCAGCCTGTTCTGCCATTGTTATTTTATTTATTTTTTTGATGTGCGGATAATTATAATAAGCGTGTTTACCGCGCTCTGGATGGGAATCCGTTCTTCCTAAGTGATTTAGTGAGCTGAAGCCGCCGTCTTGGCAGCAGCGAGTCGCACGTCCGCCAAGAATCAGCCGGCTGGTGCCGGGTCATAATACACACAGATCTCTGCGGCCAATCATGGGCCAGAACCACCTACAAAACCAACCCCCCCCATGTCCTCTTCTTTCCACACACCCCATTGTGGGCGTATCTGTCCTGTCCACATATACCCCACCGTGGGTGTGCCCTGCCCTCTCCACATACACTGAGTTGTGGGCTTGTTCTTCCGTTTCCACATACACCCCACTGAGCTCTTGCCTTGCCCTCTCCACATACACCCCACTTTGTACTTGCCTTACCCACTCCACATACACCCCATTGTGGGTGTGTCCCTTTTCCACATACACCCCACTGTGTGCTTGCCTTGCCCACTCCACATACACCCCACTGTGTGCTTGCCTTACCCACTCCACATACACCCCACTGTGTGCTTGCCTTGCCCACTCCACATACACCCCACTGTGTGCTTGCCTTACCCACTCCACATACACCCCACTGTGTGCCTGCCTTACCCACTCCACATACACCCCACTGTGTGCTTGCCTTGCCCACTCCACATACACCCCACTGTGTGCTTGCCTTACCCACTCCACATACACCCCACTGTGTGCTTGCCTTACCCACTCCACATACACCCCACTGTGTGCCTGCCTTGCCCTCTCCACATACACCTCATTGTGGGTGTGTGCTTTTTCCACATACATCCCACTGTGAGCATGCCCTGCCCTCTCTACTTACACCCCACTGTGGAAGTGCCCTACTTTCTCCACTTACACCCTACTGTGGGTGTGCCTTGTCTTCTCCACATACACTGTGGGTGTGTCCTGTTCACGCTACATATACCCCAATATGGGCGTGTCCTTCCCTCTTTTCTCGTTCCTCTGAAATGTATAAAACAATGGCAAGAAATCCTTATAAACTGGTGACGTCATTTCACAGAGACCTGACGGGGGCCCGGCCTTCCCTACTCCATTCCCTACTACATTCCCTACTCCATTCCCTACTCCATTCCCTACTCCATTCCCTACTCCACTCCCTACTCCATTCCCTACTCCCTTCATTATCTCTGAGGATTGGGCTCTAATGCTGAACTCCATGCAGATATAAAAGACACACATGGATGCAGCTCTGTAATAATCCTGATTTTTCTGAATGTATGCTTTACATAGAGGCAGTGTAAGTAGCAGAATGTGAGCTGACATCAGCCTCTGTACAGCAGGGCTAGAATGTGAGAGGAAGAAGTGGCACCAGGAGCAAAGCAGTTCATGTGCTGACAGAAGCAGGAGAGAGCAGAGTGACAGAGAAAAGGAGAGCGCTCATTACTGTGCTCTTTCTCATCCAGGATGACCTGGGCTCAGAGGCTGTGGGTTGAATGATGCCAGCAAACTGAGGACATCTAGTGGCAGAAAAGAAGTACTGTAGGGTACTGACAAGAAGCATGCTTATAGGAGAAGAGAGCAGAGTTGCAGAGAAGGGGGAAAGCGCTCATTACTGTGCTTTTTCTCATCCAGCATGACCTGGGCTCAGAGGAAGTTTGATGAATGATGCAGGCCATCAGTCTGAGGACACCTAGTGGCAGAAAATAAGTACTGCAAGGGGTAAATCTCTGGATTGAAGGTGAACGTTGCAGCAAGCAAAGGCTGTTTTTATTTTAATGAGATATTTAATCTATCTTCTTTTATTTTTGGCTAGGATTTACAATGGGATTAGACACGGCATGTCACCTTTGCATCTATAAATTCAGATGTTCCTGTGAGCATCGGGGGGGGGGGGCGGGGTTCCGGTCTATGGTCAGCCTGAAACCCCACACTGCGGCGCAGCTCGGCCCCTCTGAAGATGAGCGCAGTTGGGGCGATCGCCGTCTTTTTTTTTTATATATATTCCTCTCGTCACGGAAGCAGATTTGAGCAGGGAAAGTTTTTTTCTCCTCTTCGGCTCTTCAATCTTCGTCCTCCCCGTTCAGCAGCCGATGCGCGTTGTCCATTAGGAAGAGTTAATACCTCCTGGATCTCTCCGTCTCCGCCGCCTGCAGCCAAGTGCGTTCCGTGCGCAGTGATGGGATTCAGGCGCTGTCAGTCCAGAGCAATGATCCCGCCGCTGTGCAGCCCAATTCATGGCTAAGTTATTGGGGACATAACCCTGTCCATTAGCTCAAAATTACCGGAATGACTTGTCGTCCTGTTCGGGGAGCTGCCGGCTCTGTCATATGCGAAAAATTTAACTAGACCTGGAACGCGGAGCCCCAGGCAGCGCAAAGAGCTTTAAGTTTAATTAAAAGTTTTTTTTTTTTTTTTCTTTGGCTGTAGGTGACCTTAACTCAGCGCTGATAGCACGGCGTCCTCTTTACCCTTCCAGTATACAACACGTCTCCTATATCCGTGTACACATGTAAGCGTGGAGAAAACATTCCGGCATGTAGACTCAGATCCGTCCAAAGCTTGAGGACAATGAAGATCTGAAATAACGGAGACACAAAATTATCTCAAATTCACGTTTTTCTTGACTTCATCAAAGTCCACGACCTTCGGAGGGACCAAAAATATCAAAATCAACTTCATCCGATTCCTTATTCATCTTTATAAAAGCCCGAACCTCAACTGGTATTTTTGTTCTGGTTGACCACTGGAAGCTTTGACAATTTTTTTTTTAAAAAGCGCTGTTGGGAGCAGGGGCGTAACTATAGGGGGTGCAGCAGTCGCGACCACAACTGGGCCCTGTGCTGCAGGGGGCCCATGCAGCCCCCTCTACATATGGCCGGCAGCAGCATAGGCAGCTAGGGGTACCAGTGCACCATGCACACGGGTGGCTGGAGGTGGAGGGTGACTACCCGGCTACTCAGAGTACCCCTCTCCATGCATTGCCGCTCAGTCCGATGTCTGTTCTCCCCAGCCAGAGAAAAAAAAATAATAAAAAAAAAACTACTGATGCCAGTGGTGGAACTACAGGGCTCACAAAGGTCATACCTGTGACCAAGCCCTGGAGTTCCACCGCCGGACTCGGAGGGAAGGGCCCTGGCTGGGGTTCAGGGGGCCCTTCATGGTTTCTTGCATCGGGGCCCTGAAGGTTCTAGTTACGCCACTGGTTGGGAGGATTAGATCTCCACCACCCTTCAAACTCAGGACGAATCAAATGATGGTTAGGAGGCTTCTGACTGTGAGAGCTTACAATCTAAAAGGGAGCGGCAAGTGATACAAAAGGTAATAACTGTGAGCTGAAGAATAAACATTCCGGCATGTAGACTCAGATCCGTCCAAAGCTTGGAGGACAATGAAGATCTTAAATAACGGAGACACAAAATGATCTCAAACTCATATTTTTCTTGACTTCATCAAAGTCCTCCGACCCTCGGAGGGACCAAAAATATCAAAATCAACTTCATATCCGGTTCCTTATTCTGCTTTATAAAAGCCCGAACCTCAACTGGTATTTTCCTTCTGGTTGACCACTGGAGGCTTTGACTAATTTTCTTTTAAAAAGTGCTGTTGGCAGGATTATATCTCCACCCCACCCTTCAAACTCAGGATGAATCAAATGATGGTTAGGAGGCTTCTGATCGTGAGAGCTTACAATCTAAAAGGGAGCGATACAGTGATACAAAAGGTAATAACTGTGAGCTGAAGAATAAACATTCCGGCATGTAGACTCAGATCCGTCCAAAGCTTGAGGACAACGAAGATCTGAAATAACGGAGACACGAAATGATCTCAAACTCACGTTTTTCTTGACTTCATCAAAGTCCACGACCATCGGAGGGACCAAAAAAATCAAAATCAACTTCATCCCATTCCTTATTCTGCTTTATAAAAGCCCGAACCTCAACTGGTATTTTTGTTCTGGTTGACCACTGGAGGCTTTGACTCATTTTTTTTTTAAAAAGCGCTGTTGGCAGGATTATATCTCCAACCCCCTTCAAATTCAGGATGAATCAAATGATGGTTAGGAGGCTTCTGATTGTGAGAGCTTACAATCTAAAAGGGAGCCGCAAGTGATACAAAAGGTAATAACTGTAGGGGGGGGTGAGCCGAAGACTAAACATTCCGGCATGTAGACTCAGATCCGTCCAAAGCTTGAGGACAATTAAGATCTGAAATAACGGAGACACAAAATGATCTCAAACTCATATTTTTCTTGACTTCATCAAAGTCCACGACCTTCGGAAGGACCAAAAAAAATCAAAATCAAACTTCATCCGATTCCTTATTCTGCTTTATAAAGGCCCAAACCTCAACTGGTATTTTCCTTCTGGTTGACCACTGGAGGCTTTGACTCATAATCCTGCCAACAGCATTTTTTTTTAAAAATGAGTCAAAGCCTCCAGCGGTCAACCAGAATTAAAATACAGGTTGAGGGTCGGCCTTTAGAAAACAAAATAAGGAACCGGCGGAAGATTTATTTTCATTTATTTTTTGTCCCTCCGAAGGTCGGCGGACTTTGATGAAGTCAAGAAAAACATGAATTTGAGATCATTTTGTGTCTCCGTTATTTCAGATCTTCGTTGTCCTCAAGCTTTGGAGGGATCTGAGTCTACATGCCGGAATGTTTACTCTTCAGCTCACCCCCCTCACAATTATTACCTTTTGTATCACTTGCCACTCCCTTTTAGATTGTAAGCTCTCACAATCAGAAGACTCCTAACCATCATTTGATTTGTTCTGAGTTTGAAGGGTGGTGGAGATATAATCCTGCCAACAGCGCTTTTTTTTTTTTTAAATATCTCCACCCCCCCTTCAAACTCAGGATGAACCAAATGATGGTTTGGAGGCTTCTGATTGTGAGAGCTTACAATCTAAAAGGGAGAAGCAAGTGATACAAAAGGTGATAACTGAGGGGGGTGAGCTGAAGAATAAACTTTCCGGCACATAGACTCAGATCCATCCAAAGCTTGAGGACAACGAAGATCTGAAATAACGGAGACACAAAATGATCTCAAATTCATGTTTTTCTTGACTTCACCAAAGTCCACCGACCTTCAGAGGGACAATAAAAAAAATCAATCTTCCTCCGGTTCCTTATTCTGTTTTATAAAGGTCGACCTTCAACCAGTATTTTAATTCTGGTTGACCACTGGAGGCTTTGACTCATTTTTTTAAAAAGTGTTGTTGGCAGGAGTATATCTCCACCCCCTTCAAACTAAAGGATAAATTAAATGATGGTTAGGAGGCTTCAGTTTTTGAGAGCTTACAATCTAAAAGGGAGGGGCAAAAGATACAAAAGGTAAAAACTGAGGGGTATGAGCTGAAGAATAAGGTAGAAGTTCAATTGTTAAGTGGAGGTGGGATAGGCTTCCCTGAAGAGAATTCAGGGATCATCTGAAGGTGGACAGAGTAGGAGATAGCTGGACAGATTGGGGTAGGGTGTTCAAAAGAATGGGAGAGGCTCTGGGGAAGTCCTGCAGGTGAGCATTGGAACTGGTCATGAGTGTGTTAGAGAAAGTTGGGTGAGCAGAGGCCAGTGAAAGGAATTTTCAGAATGGGGCAATGGGCACTGAATGGAGGCCAGTAGAGGGATTGGCATAGATGGGTGGAGGATACTGAATGGAAGCCAAGGGAGGGATTGGAAGAGAGGTGTGGAGAACACTGAATGGAGGCCAGTGGAAAGATTGGCAGAGAGGGGTGGAGGACACTGAATGGAGGCCAGTGGATGGATTGGCAGAGAGGGATTGAGGACACTGAATGGAGGCCAGTGGAGGGATTGGCAGAGAGGGATTGAGGACACTGAATGGAGGCCAGTGGAAGGATTGGCAGAGAGGGGTGGAGGACACTGAATGCAGGCCAGTGGAAGGATTGGCAGAGTGGGGTGGAGGACACTGAATGCAGGCCAGTGGTGGGGTGGAGGACAATGAATGGAAGCCAAGGGCAGGGATTGGTAGAGAGGGGTGGAGGACACTGACTAGAGACCAGTGGGGGTTTGGCAGAGAGGGGTGGTGGACACTGAATGGAGGCCAGTGTAGGGATTGGCGGAGAGGGGTGGCGGACACTGAATGGTGGCCAGTGGAGGGATTGGCAGAGAGGGGTAGCAGGCATTGAGCGGTTGGGAAGGTGGATGAGTCTGGCAGCAGCATTCATAATAGACTGAAGGGGTGATGGTCTGTGTGGAGACACACTAAGGAGGGAGTTGCAATAGTCGAGACGAGAGGTAACAAGGAGTGAATTAGTAACTTTGAGATGTCATTGGTGAAGAAGGGGCAGATTTTGGAAATATCACTAAGGTAAAGGTGGTAAGAATTGAACAACAGTTGGATTTGGGGCAGAAATGATTTTGTCCATGATTACACCTAATACCCTGACATCAAGAATTTCCTCCAACACCCCAACAGACATTCTGTATCTCCATACATGCCCGAGGCTGGGGGTACCTTTTATATAAATCTAAGGCCGGGGGTATCGCCATATAAACCCGAGGCTGGGGAAACCTCCATACATACCCGAGGCGGGGGGTAACTTCATATAAACCTGAGGCCGGGAGTACCTCCATACATACCCAAGGCTGGGGGTACCTCCATACAAATCTGAGGCTGGAGGTACCTTCATTTAAACCTAAAGCCAGGGTTACCTCAATACATACCTGAGGCTGGGGGTATCTCCATACAAACCCGAGGCTGGGGGTACCTCCATACAAACCTGAGGCTGGGGGGTACCTCCATACAAACCTGAGGCTGGGGGGTACCTTCATACAAACCTGAGGCTGGGGGGTACCTCCATACAAACCTGAGGCTGGGGGGTACCTCCATACAAACCTGAGGCTGGGGGGTACCTTCATACAAACCTGAGGCTGGCGGTACCTCCATACAAACCTGAGGCTGGGGGGTACCTCCATACAAACCTGAGGCTGGGGGGTACCTCCATACAAACCTGAGGCTGGGGGGTACCTCCATACAAACCTGAGGCTGGGGGGTACCTTCATACAAACCTGAGGCTGGGGGGTACCTCCATACAAACCTGAGGCTGGGGGGTACCTTCATACAAGCCTGAGGCTGGCGGTACCTCCATACAAGCCTGAGGCTGGCGGTACCTCCATACAAGCCTGAGGCTGGGGGTACCTCCATACAAGCCTGAGGCTGGGGGTGCCTCCATACAAGCCTGAGGCTGGGGGTACCTCCATACAAACCTTGACATATTGATTGTAGATAAAATGCTCTGCGGGCCTTAATGCAAAAAACATAAAAATGAGTTCTGCCTTAAAGCCACACTCTGAACAAAGCATATTCCCCCCCTCCGTATGGCCCCTCCCTCCCCTCGGTATGGCTCCTCCCTCCCATTTGTGCACCCAAAATTTATACAGGTCCTCTTCACCCTCTTTTTCCTCTTCTATTTGGTGAATCCTAAATTCTGAATGTACCGGAATGTTTCTCAGCAGCTTAGACCTCATAAACATGGGCATACATGCATGAAGAACGGCAGAGCTGGAGACAGAAGAACTTTTCTGCCATAAGTTGGGCCTTTCTTATCTCAGAGACCTCCACCTAATATGTTTACAAGCCGTTTACCAAAACATTCGATCCGAATGGTTCCAGGGGTCAGATCCGCATGTGGTGTTAAATTCACACGCAGTGATCCACAGTGCAGCAAGATGAGTGAGACTCCTCGAAAACAACAAACATCCACTGCCACCACCTGGTACTAATCAAGGCAATTGCCAGATGTCAATATTTACTCTTGTAAGATAGAATCCCTCGTGTTCCAGGGACACCAGCCAACTTCAAGGATGATCATGATGTTCTAAGAACGACTTATAAATATCTCCCCCAAAAATAATTGTAAAAATCCTCCAATGGGGAAGATCGTACAAATCAGATTATTAAAATGTATGAAAATCCATCAGACAAATATACGAAAAAAATACCATAAGAATAAAACTGAGCTGGCAAACCGTAAATGTGTACGGGCGCAACTTCCGTATCGTAACGAGATCAGTGTCCAAAGCTCCGTCCGACGCATTTCATCACAAGAGTACATCTGCAGGAGAGATCCGTGTTGGTGAGCGGTCTGTCAATGTATTTGGTGGAAGTGGTGAGCGAAGGAGAGTGCCTCTTATGGAAGAAGTTATTCTGTCTTCTGCACCGATACCAGAAGGACGCCATTTATCCCTCTTCCTGTAAGCTGCTCTTCTATTTATATTGCTTTAGAAGTAGAATACAATTCAAAATTGCAAATGTTAGCAGTTAAACATAACTACTATACCTCTGTCCCCTTCCCGGGGTAAAACCAATGTTAATGCCTGAGCACAATTTTGCAACTTTGACATGCGTTAGTAAAACTGTATTACAACTACTATGTGAATCCGGGGGGATTATACCGCTTTTTTTTTTTCAGGACAGATTCGGCTTGGATAGCTCCAGATATTTATTTTTTTTTCATTAAAGGAAAACTGTTTTTTTTTTTCCCCCCTGTATATTTCTTGCTACTACCATAACCTACCACCAAAGAATAACTCAAAATAAATCCTCCCGCTCCTGACGATCGCAGTGATATCACATATGTGTATGTTAGTCGGTGTTTGTACCCGGAGGACGGCCCAGAAACAATATACAACAATATCCTGCCGACAACACACCGATACTAATGTACAAAGATGCTTTTTTTTTAATAATAAATCCTACCCAAAATATACTGATCATGATTTTTGACCCTTGCCTTGACCTTTTGACCCTTAAATGACCCAAACACCCTGGCACGACCTAGATAAAACCTTGATCTAGGTATTTATTTGTTATCTATTTTATTTTTTTACACAGTTATGTTTATTTTTTCTCTGCAAAGAGAGAGAGATACAATGTACTCTGAGGGGCACTGTGGGAGGATGAGGGGCACTGTGAGGATGAGGGGCACTGTGGGAGGATGAGGGACACTGTGGGAGGATGAGGGGCACTGTGGGAGGATGAGGGGCACTGTGGGAGGTTGAGTGGCACTGTGGGAGGATGAGGGGCACTGTGGGAGGATGAGGGGCACTGTGGAAGGTTGAGGGGCACTGTGGGAGGATGAGGGGCACGGTGGGAGGTTGAGTGGCACTGTGGGAGGATGAGGGGAACTGTGGGAGGATGAGGGGCACTGTGGGAGGATGAGGGGCACTGTGGGAGGATGAGGGGCACTGTGAGAGGTTGAGGGGCACTGTGAGAGGATGAGGGGCACTGTGGGAGGATGAGGGGCACTGTGGGAGGATGAGGGGCACTGTGGGAGGTTGAGGGGCACTGTGGGAGGATGAGGGGAACTGTGGGATGATGAGGGGCACTGTGGGAGGATGAGGGGCGCTGTGGGAGGATGAGGGGCGCTGTGGGAGGTTGAGGGGCGCTGTGGGAGGTTGAGGGGCACTGTGGGAGGTTGAGGGGCACTGTGGGAGGTTGAGGGGCACTGTGGGAGGTTGAGAGGTTGAGGAGCACTGTGAGAGGATGAGGGGCACTGTGGGAGGATGAGGGGCACTGTGGGAGGATAAGGGGCACTGTGGGAGGTTGAGGGGCACTGTGGGAGGTTGAGGGGCACTGTGAGAGGATGAGGGGCACTGTGGAAGGTTGAGTGGCACTGTGAGAGGATGAGGGGCACTGTGGGAGGATGAGGGGCACTGTGGGAGGATGAGGGGCACTGTGGGAGGTTGAGGGGCACTGTGGGAGGTTGAGAGGTTGAGTGGCACTGTGGGAGGATGAGGGGCACTGTGGGAGGTTGAGGGGCACTGTGAGAGGATGAGGGGCACTGTGGAAGGTTGAGAGGTTGAGTGGCACTGTGAGAGGATGAGGGGCACTGTGGGAGGTTGAGGGGCACTGTGGGAGGATGAGGGGGACTGTGGGTGGTTGAGGGGCACTGTGAGAGGATGAGGGGCACTGTGGAAGGTTGAGAGGTTGAGTGGCACTGTGAGAGGATGAGGGGCACTGTGGGAGGTTGAGGGGCACTGTGGGAGGATGAGGGGGACTGTGGGTGGTTGAGGGGCACTGTGAGAGGATGAGGGGCGCTGTGAGAGGATGAGGGGCACTGTGGGAGGTTGAGGGGCACTGTGGGAGGTTGAGAGGTTGAGTGGCACTGTGGGAGGATGAGGGGCACTGTGGGAGGTTGAGGGGCACTGTGAGAGGATGAGGGGCACTGTGGAAGGTTGAGAGGTTGAGTGGCACTGTGAGAGGATGAGGGGCACTGTGGGAGGTTGAGGGGCACTGTGGGAGGATGAGGGGGACTGTGGGTGGTTGAGGGGCACTGTGAGAGGATGAGGGGCACTGTGGAAGGTTGAGAGGTTGAGTGGCACTGTGAGAGGATGAGGGGCACTGTGGGAGGTTGAGGGGCACTGTGGGAGGATGAGGGGGACTGTGGGTGGTTGAGGGGCACTGTGAGAGGATGAGGGGCGCTGTGAGAGGATGAGGGGCACTGTGGGAGGTTGAGGAGCACTGTGAGAGGATGAGGGGCACTGTGGGAGGTTGAGGGGCACTGTGAGAGGATGAGGGGCACTGTGGGAGGTTGAGGGGCACTGTGAGAGGATGAGGGGCACTGTGAGAGGATGAGGGGCACTGTGGGAGGTTGAGGGCCACTGTGAGAGGATGAGGGGCACTGTGAGGATGAGGGGCACTGTGGGAGGATGAGGGACACTGTGGGAGGATGAGGGGCACTGTGGGAGGATGAGGGACACTGTGGGAGGATGAGGGGCACTGTGGGAGGTTGAGTGGCACTGTGGGAGGATGAGGGGCACTGTGGGAGGATGAGGGGCACTGTGGAAGGTTGAGGGGCACTGTGGGAGGATGAGGGGCATGGTGGGAGGTTGAGTGGCACTGTGGGAGGATGAGGGGAACTGTGGGAGGATGAGGGGCACTGTGGGAGGATGAGGGGCACTGTGGGAGGTTGAGGGGCACTGTGAGAGGTTGAGGGGCACTGTGAGAGGATGAGGGGCACTGTGGGAGGATGAGGGGCACTGTGGGAGGATGAGGGGCACTGTGGGAGGTTGAGGGGCACTGTGGGAGGATGAGGGGAACTGTGGGATGATGAGGGGCGCTGTGGGAGGATGAGGGGCGCTGTGGGAGGATGAGGGGCGCTGTGGGAGGATGAGGGGCGCTGTGGGAGGTTGAGGGGCACTGTGGGAGGTTGAGGGGCACTGTGGGAGGTTGAGGGGCACTGTGGGAGGTTGAGAGGTTGAGGAGCACTGTGAGAGGATGAGGGGCACTGTGGGAGGATGAGGGGCACTGTGGGAGGATAAGGGGCACTGTGGGAGGTTGAGGGGCACTGTGGGAGGTTGAGGGGCACTGTGAGAGGATGAGGGGCACTGTGGAAGGTTGAGTGGCACTGTGAGAGGATGAGGGGCACTGTGGGAGGATGAGGGGCACTGTGGGAGGATGAGGGGCACTGTGGGAGGATGAGGGGCACTGTGGGAGGTTGAGGGGCACTGTGGGAGGTTGAGAGGTTGAGTGGCACTGTGGGAGGATGAGGGGCACTGTGGGAGGTTGAGGGGCACTGTGGGAGGATGAGGGGCACTGTGGGAGGTTGAGGGGCACTGTGGGAGGTTGAGAGGTTGAGTGGCACTGTGGGAGGATGAGGGGCACTGTGGGAGGTTGAGGGGCACTGTGAGAGGATGAGGGGCACTGTGGAAGGTTGAGAGGTTGAGTGGCACTGTGAGAGGATGAGGGGCACTGTGGGAGGTTGAGGGGCACTGTGGGAGGATGAGGGGGACTGTGGGTGGTTGAGGGGCACTGTGAGAGGATGAGGGGCACTGTGGAAGGTTGAGAGGTTGAGTGGCACTGTGAGAGGATGAGGGGCACTGTGGGAGGTTGAGGGGCACTGTGGGAGGATGAGGGGGACTGTGGGTGGTTGAGGGACACTGTGAGAGGATGAGGGGCGCTGTGAGAGGATGAGGGGCACTGTGGGAGGTTGAGGGGCACTGTGAGAGGATGAGGGGCACTGTGGGAGGTTGAGGGGCACTGTGAGAGGATGAGGGGCACTGTGGGAGGTTGAGGGGCACTGTGAGAGGATGAGGGGCACTGTGAGAGGATGAGGGGCACTGTGAGAGGATGAGGGGCACTGTGAGAGGATGAGGGGCACTGTGGGAGGTTGAGGGGCACTGTGAGAGGATGAGGGGCACTGTGGGAGGTTGAGGGGCACTGTGGGAGGTTGAGGGGCACTGTGAGAGGATGAGGGGCACTGTGGGAGGTTGAGGGGCACTGTGGGAGGTTGAGGGGCACTGTGAGAGGATGAGGGGCACTGTAAGAGGATGAGGGGCACTGTGAGAGGATGAGGGGCACTGTGAGAGGATGAGGGGCACTGTGGGAGGATGAGGGGCACTGTTGGAGGTTGAGGGGCACTGTGGGAGGTTGAGGGGCACTGTGGGAGGTTGAGGGGCACTGTGAGAGGATGAGGGGCACTGTGAGAGGATGAGGGGCACTGTGAGAGGATGAGGGGCACTGTGGGAGGATGAGGGGCACTGTGGGAGGATGAGGGGCACTGTGGGAGGATGAGGGGCACTGTGGGAGGATGAGGGGCACTGTGGGAGGTTGAGGGGCACTGTGAGAGGTTGAGGGGCACTGTGGGAGGATGAGGGGCACTGTGGGAGGTTGAGGGGCACTGTGGGAGGTTGAGGGGCACTGTGAGAGGTTGAGGGGCACTGTGGGAGGATGAGGGGCACTGTGGGAGGTTGAGGGGCACTGTGGGAGGTTGAGGGGCACTGTGAGAGGATGAGGGGCACTGTGGGAGGTTGAGGGGCACTGTGAGAGGATGAGGGGCACTGTGAGAGGATGAGGGGCACTGTGAGAGGATGAGGGGCACTGTGGGAGGATGAGGGGCACTGTTGGAGGTTGAGGGGCACTGTGGGAGGTTGAGGGGCACTGTGGGAGGTTGAGGGGCACTGTGAGAGGATGAGGGGCACTGTGAGAGGATGAGGGGCACTGTGAGAGGATGAGGGGCACTGTGAGAGGATGAGGGGCACTGTGGGAGGATGAGGGGCACTGTGGGAGGATGAGGGGCACTGTGGGAGGATGAGGGGCACTGTGGGAGGATGAGGGGCACTGTGGGAGGATGAGGGGCACTGTGGGAGGTTGAGGGGCACTGTGGGCCAGCATGGGAGCTGAGAGGTCAGGAGGATGTGAAGTTAGCTGGAAGCCCAGGAGAAGGGGGCGTGACCCAGGAGATGGGGGTGTGGCTCCGGACTGATTTAGACAAAATAGCAACCTTAGTGTCTGTGGGCAGATTGGATGCTCTGAATGCCGGAGAAGGTGATCTGGGAAGAATAACGTTTGTTTTCACATCACTTTCTCTGCATTTACTGTACTTGCCGAACGTTTGGACTTTGTGTTCCCTTTTTTGGTCGGCCGAGATTAATAAAGATGGAAGCTTTCCAAATAACTTCAATCCCTTCTTATCAGGCTCTATACATTGTATACAATTCTATACGGCTCTATACATTGTATACAATTCTATACGGCTCTATACATTGTATACAATTCTATACTGCTCTATACATTGTATACAATTCTATACGGCTCTATACATTGTATACAATTCTATACGGCTCTATACATTGTATACAATTCTATACGTTGTATGAAGTCTGATGAGAAGAGATCCATGTTGTCTCGAAGGCTTCCGTCTTTCATAATTTCGGGGATCACTCAAAGCCCAAACTTTCTGGGCCGCTCATTGGCTCACACGGTACAATTCTCTACTTCATTGCGTCTAATAAAAACGAGCGCAGGGTGACCGCGCGACCGCCGCCTTCGAGAAGATGTGAAGTACGGGAATGGCGGGCGTATTATAATTAGTACTCATTGGTGAGGACGTCCTCTTCTTGTACAACCATTAATGTCGGCGGGGGGGGGGGGTTCCTGCGGTCGCGGTGTAAGTGCGCCGTTATCTCGGCGGTTTTGTGGCACGCGGAGCAATATTTCCTTATTAACAAGGGAGGGGAATAATTTGGAGTTAATTGAGTAATAATTACATAAAGGAGTTAAGAAACCATATTAATTGCTTCTGCTAATTACTCCCTTATTTTCGCCGCGCCGTTTAATTTCTGCCAACTCACCTCACGCCTGAGCGGCTAAACGGTCCGCCAGGGTTTGTCGGGGAGAAAGATTGTTTGGGGGAAAAAAAGCGGGACGGACAGGCGGGACTCTGCCCCCTCCCCCCCCAAGAATATGAAACCCGGAGAAGAGGCGGCAGAGACGGAGAAATATGGGGGCAATTATCCCGGATAGAGTTCAATTATGATAAACAGCGATCGCACCCTTTAAGGCGCGATTAAACGCCCCCCCCCTCTGATGGAGACGCCTAATTCCACATTATTATGGCCGGGGCTTGATTATAAAGCACTCTGCGGGTTTACAGGGAGAGATGGATGTCGAGTCGTCTTTATCATTTACACATCAGTGGGAAGAGCGGCTTCTTCAGCCCCCAACATTCATTCTCATTTCCCCCCCCCACCCCCGATCCTCGTAGCATGGCACTGCCTCACCGCCTGCCACATGCAAGTTGGCAAAGTCACCCTTACGGTAACAACTTGATAAATGGCCGCGGCGTAATGAAATGGAGACATCAAGGCGTGGGGGGGGGGCGAGGAAGGAAAAAAAAAAAAAAGCGTTAATCCGACACAACGCAGCTGTCCCACGACGGCGGCGGCGGCGGGGAGAGGGAAGAAGGATGGCCGGCTGTGCCGTGTTCTGTCAAGGGAGAAATTACACATTTACTTTTGCTTTTTCTTAAGGAGACGGTCGCCATAGATCAAAACGCGGCTTTACAAGCCAATTTCCAACATGAAATATAGACAGCGCAAATCAATTTAAAGTCCGCTCTTCTATTTCCGCCTCCCCTGTTAGCGAGGGACCCTTCCCGTTTAACCCCCGCGGGGGTATCGGGGGGGGGAGGGGGGGGCAATTCCCTGATCAGAGTCCTGTGAATGATCATTAAAGAGGACCTGTCATCAGATATATCACTTCATGATTAGTGCAGCACCTGTCATTGCAGGTATTTATCCCCTCCCACAAGGGTCACAGCCCCTCCCCCCCAGACCACGCCTTTCTCTGCTCTTCTATCCAGAAGGACGGCACCATCTTTCTTCAGAGATGTAGACCCTTGTGCCTTGGCTGTGTTCACAAACGTCTTACAGATCAGCCTCTCACCATGTGACTTGCTACAGAGTTACAATGTACAGTCTGATCACTGGGGGAGGGGAGACTGAGGAAATTACTCCTCCCCCTTCTACAAAGTTACAATGTACAGTCTGATCACTGGGGGAGCGGAGACTGAAGAAATGACTCCTCCCCCTTCTACAAAGTTACAATGTACAGTCTGGTCACTGGGGGAGGGGAGACTGAGGAAATTACTCCTCCCCCTTCTACAAAGTTACAATGTACAGTCTGATCACTGGGGGAGGGGAGACTGAGGAAATGACTCCTCCCCCTTCTACAAAGTTACAATGTACAGTCTGGTCACTGGGGGAGGGGAGACTGAGGAAATGACTTCTCCTCCTTCTTCAAAGTTACAATGTACAGTCTGATCACTGGGGGAGGAGACTGAGGAAATGACTCCTCCCCCTTCTACAAAGTTACAATGTACAGTCTGATCACTGGGGGAGGGCAAACTGAGGAAATGACTCCTCCTCCTTCTACAAAGTTACAATGTACAGTCTGATCACTGGGGGAGGGGAGACTGAGGACATGCTTCCTCCTGCCTGCAGCAGACTGATGACGTCATCCCAGCCTAGGCGGAGTCACTGACTGGAGCTCAGGGACGGCTTTGTAATGATAAAGGGTGGAGCTTTCTTGAAAATGATGCCTTTGCTGAATAATGTGGAATAGGAAGCAGACCGGCTGCAGATAATGAGCTATTCATCATTCTGTGTCTTGCAGCCCCCCGTATATATGGGGGGGGGCTTGGAACTCCCGGGACGCAGCTGATTGGCCCAGTACAAGTGGCGGGTTTCTTTCTGGTGGGCTTCCTCAGTTGGGTTCAGATGTGAACGGAGTGCGGCTCATCCCTGATTGTCAGGAATGTATTATCATGGTGGCTTGTAGAACTACAAACAGGTTCCACAGGAAAACCAATCAGTATACACTTATCGGGATTTTCTTGTAACCAAAAATATGTAGCAGAATATATATTGCCCCAAATATATGAGGAATTTCGTTTTTTTTTTTAAATTGGATATATTTTAGGCCTCGTGCTCACCGCAGCTTGAAGACGCTCAGCGCAGCTTTCTTTTTTTTTTTCTTTTTTTTTTTACTGAGCTAAAATACAGCAAAATACAAGCGACACAAATAGAGCTTTCTTTTGGTGGTATTTAATTCCCGCTGGGTGTTATTATTTACAAAATAAAAAAGAAAACAAAAGACCGAAAATTATAAAAAAAAAAATCTTAGTTTCTTTCAGTAAATTTTGTAAATAAGTAATTTGGCTCCTCCGCTGATAAGGCGGCACTGATAGGCTGCACTGGGCGGCACTGATAGGCTGCACTGGTCGGCACTGATTAGGTGGCACTAATATGATGCACTGATAGGCGGCACTGATGAGGAGGCACTAATATGCCGCACTTATGAGGTACTGATGAGCACTAATAGGTGACACTGGTGGGCACTGATAGGTAGGACTGGTGGGCACTAATAGATGACACTGGTGGGCACTGGTTGGCACTGATGTGGTGGCACTTATGGGCACTGATGATGGGGCACTTATGGGCACTGATTAGGTGGATCTTATGGACAATGATTAGGTGGCATGCACTAATAGGTGACACTGGTGGGCACTGGTTGGCACTGGTGGGCACTAATAGATGACACTGGTTGGCACTGATGAGGTGGCACTGATGACACGGCACTTATGGGCACTGATTAGGTGGATCTTATGAGCAATGATTAGGCGGCACTGATGAGGAGGCACTAATATGCCGCACTTATGAGGCACTGATGAGCACTAATAGGGGACACTGGTGGGCACTGATAGGTGGCACTGAAGCGGCACTTATGGTCACTGATATGTGGCACTGGTGGGCACTAATAGATGACACTGGTTGGCACTGATGCGGTGGCACTTATGGGCACTGATGATGCGGCACTTATGGGCACTGATTAGGTGGATCTTATGGGCAATGATTAGGTGGCATGCACTAATAGGTGACACTGGTGGGCACTGGTTGGCACTGATGAGGTGACACTTATGTTCACTGATATGTGGCACTGGTGGGCACTAATAGATGACACTGGTTGGCACTGATGAGGTGGCACTGATGACGCGGCACTTATGGGCACTGATTAGGTGGATCTTATGAGCAATGATTAGGTGGCACTGATGAGGAGACATTAATATGCCTCACTTATGGGCACTGATGAGCACTGATAGGTGACACTGGTGGGCACTGATGGGCAATGTGCGCAAATACCCATTTACATATTGTGCAGAACAAAAACACGAGAATACGTTTTTCGCACTAATTTGCGTTAAAATTCGGGCAAATGCATGCCAAAAAAATAAAAATATGTGAAAAAGTAGAAGCTCAGACAGGAGCATCGTGTGCAAGAGGCATCACAGCAGAAGATAAACTTTTTTTTTTTTTTTTTTTTTAAATGTTCGATCTTTTTTCGTTGATATAATAAAAAAATAAAACGCAGAGGTCATCAAATACCACCAGGAGAAATCTCTATTTGTGTGAAAAATTCTATAAATTGTATTTGGATGCAGCGCTGCACGACCGCGCAATTGTCAAGTAACACAGTGCCGTATCGCAAAAAGTGGCCTGGTTATTGGGGGGGGGAGGGGGTAAATTTTGCAGAGGTGAAGTGGTTAAATGCCCTCTTGATTCCTCTTGTACCAAATTGTAATGTAACTGTAATGTCTGCCCTCATGTTGTAAAGCGCTGAGCAAACTGTTGGCGCTATATAAATGTTGTATAATAATAATAATAAAAGAAAAAAAAAGTTATTTTAGGGGGGGGAAAAATAGATATTATTATCTATTTTTTCCCCCCCTAAAATAACTTTTTTTTTTCTTTTTTTTTCTTCTCCTTCTCCTCCTCTGTCCCGAATTTAGAGTAACTTTTTTTTAGATATTATTTTTATTTAAAAACTTGGAGAAGATTATTTTTTTTTTTTTTTTTTTTAGTTTGTAGTCTGTTTGGTGCTTGAGAAAATAAAATATCCCCCAAAAAAAACATTTTTTTTTTGTTTTTTTTGTTTTTGTTGTGAATTCTTCATTGCCAGTCGCTTGTATCCGCCTCGGATGGACCTCCTCTAATCTTCTCTTTTTCTCTTTTCCAGATGACTGCAGGAACATTGCGAACATTATGAAGACCCTGGCTCACCGAGGCTTCATCTTCAAGCAGACCTCCAGGCGCATCTGATGCGGCTGGGGAGATGGGCTACGGGGAGGGAGTGGGGCAGGAGGCTGCATGTAGCTCTTCCCTTAACACATGTTCACGCGGGTGGACAGACAGGAAGCGCAAAAAAAAGAAAAAAAAAAACACACGCAAAAGGTGGAGACGCAACACAACCCGATTGGTACGGACTAACCGGCGGTGTGACAATGGCCATCGTTGTATATAAAACGTATATATCCACCATGACTCCATTTACCTGTGACCTGCTGCTCCACCTCTGTCTACCCCCTTCGATAATACAACATCTCCGCTCCCCATCCATGTAACATGCCCCACCCCCACCCCACCCTTTTCCCGTATCCTCACCAAAAACGTTCGGGGAATTTAGAAAGGTGAACACCTCGTCTCATCTCATACCACAGCTTGAGACTACAACTGTTCCTCATCTGAGATGTTCTATTAAGGGGCGCCTGGTCGGCGGCAGTTTTATTTTTTAACGTAGAAAAAAAAAAAAACGAATATTCGCATGGCATTGATTGGAAAGGTTGAGTCCGTGTGGTGTGGAGTGACGTGTCCCACTTTAAAACCAATATTAAGCTTGTAGGAACTCCGCTGGGGGGTTTTAGAGAGGCGATCGGACCTGAGACACACGAGAGTTACCTGAGGTCTCAAGGAACTCTAGAAACATAGAGAGCTGGGACGCTTTATTTTAGTTTTAGGTACTTTGTAGCATTTGGCTATATTTTTTGGCTAGCGGATTGTTGAATCTTGGGGGGAGGGGTTTCCATTTTTTTTTTTTCCTTATAGGGTGGACTTTACTACTCTCCCACCCAACATGTCCCGAATTTAGAGTACCGGTAACTTTTTTTTTTTAGATATTATTTTTATTTAACAACTTGGAGAAGATTTTTTTTTTTTTTTTTTTTTTTTTTAGTTTGTAGTCTGTTTGGTGCTTGAGAAAATAAAATATCAAAAAAACAAAAAAAAAAACAAGGCGTCTGGGTAAAGTCTGTGCGGTAAAGTGACTCGGGTCTGAGTAGCTATGTTGGCTGCCACGTGGCTGAGGGTCGGTTACGCAGCGTTTTTATATTTTTCTCTTCGCGATGTAGCGTCAGAACGGATGATGGAGCGGCGTGACGGGCATTCTGCCGTTTTTTTTTATTCAGTGGGTTTTGTATGTTTTTGGGCCCCGTTTCCCAGGCGACAGAAATGGGTGCGTGATCAGTGAAGCCGGTTTTCGGTGTGTCCCCCCCCCCCAAGTGTCTTTGTGAGGAGAAGCCCAGAGGTGAAGAAGAAGATGGTGTTTGTGTTCAGTAGACTTCATAGGAATTTCTGGGCACCTTCCTGGCCTCCAATATAATGTTTTCTTGAGACGGGGAAGTTTGCAGCTTCCTCAAATTTTTCAACGTTTTCATTATGTTTCCAAACAATCGGCTTTGGGAATATTCCGATCTTTAGATAACCCAGGCTGGGCTTCCTTCACTGTATACTGCAGTGTCCGGGGGGCCTCATCTCTTCCAGGATGGAGCCCAATGGGAGCTGTTGGGTTACTTTGTTTCCACCTATGTTAGTGGAAATAACAAACAGTGTCCATAAGCGACGTCCTTTGGAAATGACACAACCTCCGGTGGCATTTTCAGAAAGTGCTCCTGGACTTTCTTTCAAAGGTTTTTGTTGGCGTTGGACACTAACCAGTGCAAACGTCTTCGGACCGGTCTTACAGACGTTTTTTTTTTTTTGTTTAGCCCACCGGATCGACCAGTTTGCCCAGGAGGGTCTGGGAGATGGTCGGGGCTGGTGGCTCGTAAAACAATGGGGGAGATCACTTTCCATTGTTGGCGTGGGCGGACTGATCTTCGAGATCACTTTCCATTGTTGGCGTGGACGGAACTGATCTTCGAGATCACTTTCCATTGTTGGCCGTGGACAGAACTGATCTTCGAGATCACTTTCCATTGTTGGCGTGGACGGAACTGATCTTCGAGATCACTTTCCATTGTTGGCGTGGACGGACTGATCTTCGAGATCACTTTCCATTGTTGGCGTGGACAGAACTGATCTTCGAGATCACTTTCCATTGTTGGCGTGGACCAGAACTGATCTTCGAGATCACTTTCCATTGTTGGCGTGGACGGACTGATCTTCGAGATCACTTTCCATTGTTGGCGTGGACGGAACTGATCTTCGAGATCACTTTCCATTGTTGGCGTGGACGGAACTGATCTTCGAGATCACTTTCCATTGTTGGCGTGGACAGAACTGATCTTCGAGATCACTTTCCATTGTTGGCGTGGACGGAACTGATCTTCGAGATCACTTTCCATTGTTGGCGTGGACGGACTGATCTTCGTCCCACTTAACACGCCCAAGATTGTGAAATGTTCCTCGTCTTTTTATTTTTACGGACCCCCCCCCCCCCCCCCCCCCCCCCCCCTATCCAATGGATATTTCTTTCAGTCCAAAGAAAATTGATAAGACGTGTGTACCATTCCATTCTACTGGAGGGGGGGGGGAAGGGGTCCATGGGACAGCGGAGTCAGAAAGCCTCAAAGCTTAGTTCTGTTTTACTGTAAGAGTTGGATGTTTTTTGGCCTCAACCTGAATAACACGTCAAACGAGCTTCTCCCCTTCCTCTGCGACAATCCATTCATAAGCCTCCTGCCCCGTCCCGAGAGCCCTGAAGAGGTGCAAGAGATACCTGGTTGCCTGCAGTGGAAGAGGAGAGTCGCTGCTCACCTTATCATTACATCACATGCACCGCGGGTGTGATCGCGCAGTTACGTGAAGACAAATAAATGAACAAAATAAACAAGAAAAAATAAAAATAAGTTGAAACATATGTGTGGCTGTACATTGTTGGGGATTGGCGGGGGTTGGGGGGGGGGGGGGGACGTCTCATTTTGAAGGTTCTCAAAGACAGGAAGGTGTTTGGATTTCCATACGAAGGTCTCTGGGTCGATTCCATTTCTTAACCACTTGCAGACCGGACCATTTTGCTGGTCAAAGACCAGACCACTTTTTTTGCGATTCGGCACTGCGTCGCTTTAACTGACAATTGCGCGGTCGTGCGACGCGGCTCCCAAACAAAATTGACGTCCTTTTTTTCCCACAAATAGAGCTTTCTTTTGGCGGTATTTGATCACCTCTGCGGTTTTTATTTTTTGCGCTATAAACAAAAATAGAGCGACGATTTTGAAAAAAAAACGCATTCTTTTTTACTTTTTGTTATAATAAATATCCCCCAAAAATATATAAAAAAAAACATTTTTTCCCCTCAGTTTAGGCTGATACGTATTCTTCTACGTATTTTTGGTAAAAAAAAAATCGCAATAAGCGATTATTGATTGGTTTGCGCAAAAGTTATAGCGTTTACAAAATAGGGATAGTTTTATGGCATTTTTATTAATAATTTTTTATTATTTTTTTTTTTACTAGTAATGGTGGCGATCTGCGATTTTTATTGTGACTGCGACATTGTGGGGGACCCATCGGACATTTTTGACACATTTTTGGGACCATTGTCATTTCTACAGTAATCACTGCTATATAAATGCAGTGATTCCTGTGTAAATGACACTGGCAGTGAAGGGGTTAACCAGTGGGTGGCAGTGTAGGGGTTAAGTGTTCCTAGGGGTGTGTTGCTAACTGTGGGGGGTTGGGCTTTCATTTAGTGAACACTGATCTCTGCTCCAATCACATGGAGCAGAGATCAGCATCACTAGTTGCTAGGCAGAATGGAGAAATGCTGTTTACAACGGCATTTCCTCCATTTAGCCGTCCCGTAAGACGATCTCGGGTATGCCCACGGCGATCGAGTCTGCGGGACCCGCGACCGGACTCACGGGGGTCCCGACCGGCACCGGCGCGCTCGCAATGGCAGGGCAGCATTGAAGATTGAACGTACATGTACGCCAATATGCCTGCCCGTGCCATTCTGCCGACGTACATCGGCGTGCGCTGGTCGGGAAGTGGTTAACTGATACATTTAAAATAAAAATGATGCGAACAACAAATATTACAACCTTGCAGCATCTAGAACTCTTCAGCTGGGTCGGGTAGGTACACCATGTAGCCAAAAGTCTGTAAATCCTCTTCCAGCCTTGTGGTAAGAGTTTGGAGAAGACCCTTTTCTGGTCCAGCATGACTGTCTCCTGTGTACAAAGCCAGCTCCATAAGGACATGGTGCGACCAGTTTGGTGTGGAGGAACTCGAGTGTCCTGCACAGAGCCCTGACCTCAACCCTACTGAGCACCTTTGTGACGTAGTGACTATGCTTATGTCCTACACCAATTAAGTGATCATTGTTCTCACATCTGCTGGAGTTTCCGAGAATTTCTACTCCCCTTTAGGATGAACTATGAGCCAGGACTTGTCGTCCAACATCAGTACCTATCCTCACAAATGCATAGATGATCCCCCCAGATGTCCTCCAAAATCTTGTGGAAAGCTTGCTCTGAAGAATGGACCCAGCTTCATAAAGACCCGGTTAGGCCAGTTTAGTGTGGAGGAACTTGAGTGTCCTGTACAGAGCCCTGACCTCAACCCCCACTGAACACCTTTGGGATGAATTGTAATTTCAACTACAAGCCAGGTCTTTTATTTTTTTTGGTGCCCAATGTGGGGCCCAACGTGTGAGACAGGTCTTCTCATCCAACATCAGTACATGGCCTTACAAATGGGTACAAATTTCCACAGACATTCCTAAATCATGTGAAGGCCTTCCCAAAGAGTGGAGGATTTTATAGCTACAAAGGGGAACAACTCCATATTAACGGTCATGGGTGAGAGGGGGCAACTCAATATGAATGGTCATGGGAGGGATGGGGCAACTCAATATGAACGGTCATGGGTGAGAGGGGGCAACTCAATATGAATGGTCATGGGAGAGAGGGGGCAACTCAATATTAATGATCATGGGAGAGAGGGGGCAACTCAATATGAATGGCCATGGGAGAGAGGGGGCAACTCAATATGAACGGTCATGGGAGGGAGGGGGCAACTCAATATTAATAATCATGGGAGAGGGGGGGCAACTCAATATGAACGGTCATGGGAGAGAGGGGGCAACTCAATATGAATGGTCATGGGAGGGAAGGGGCTAACTCAATATGAACGGTCATGGGAGAGAGGGGGCAACTCAATATGAATGGTCATGGGAGAGAGGGGGCAACTCAATATGAACGGTTATGGCAGAGAGGGGGCAACTCAATATGAATGGTTATGGGAGAGAGGGGGCAACTCAATATGAACGGTCATGGGAGAGGGGGCAACTCAGTATGAACGGTCATGGGAGAGAGGGGGCCACTTAATATGAATGGTCATGGGAGAGAGGGGCAACTCAATATGAATGGTTATGGGAGAGAGGGGGCAACTCAATATGAACGGTCATGGAAGAGAGGGGGCAACTCAATATGAACAGTCATGGGAGGGAGGGGGCAACTCAATATTAATGCTCATGGTTCTGGAATGGCAAGTCCAACAAGGTCTTCCTAAAAGAGTGGAGGCTGCTGTAGCTACAATGAAGGGACAACTCCATATTAATAACCTTTGGGGTGGCGAACTCCATATTAACCACTTAAATACCATGCTATAGCCAATAGGCGGCTACAACACGGCGGTACCGTAGTTCTGGGAGGGGGTCCATAGATGTCCTCCCAGAATCCTGCGCCCCGTCCAACCACAGCTGATCCGAGGTAAACAGACGTGTGAGGAAAGGCTGTCAGCACATTGTTTACACTGATAATCATGGCACTTCTTATCAATGTCCTGATTATCAGTGCCGCCTCATCAGTGCCGCCCCATCAGTGCCGCCTCATCAGTGCCGCCTCATCAGTGAAGAAGAAAAATTACTTATTTGCAAAAAAAATTTACAGAAACTAAGAAAAACTAATTTTTTTCTAAATATTTGGATTTTTTTTTCATTTTTCTTAAAAAATAAAACCCTCAGTGTTGATAAATACTACCAAATGAAAACTATTTGTGTGAAAAAAATGTCATCTGTGTACAGCGGTACATGACCGCGTAATTGTCATTCAAAGTGTGAGAGCACTGAAAGCTTGAAATTGCCCTGGGCAGGAAAGGGGTGAAAGTGTACACTATTGAAGGGGTTAATGGCCATGGTCCTATAAATACATACGTGGTCCATATGTTGGAACAGGATGTCCAACAAGCTCTTGTGATGTGTGGAGGAATTCGAGTGTCCTGCACAGAGCCCTGACCTCATCCCTACTGAACACCTTTGGAATTAATTAGAACACTGATTGTGAGCCAGGTCTTCTCATCCAGCATCAATACCTAACCTTACAAAAGTTTCATAGGTTGAACAAAAAGACACAAGTCTAGTTTAACCTATAAAAGGAAAAAAAAATATATATATATATATATATATATATATATATATATATATATATATACAATCCTACACCCACATAAGATCCAGAGGAAAGCAAGAAGACCCAGTAAAGCATTCTCCAATTTGCTTCAGCAGGGACAAATAATTCCTTCCTGATCCCCCGAGAGGCGATCGGATTTTCCCCGGATCAACTTTACCTATAAATGTCACCCCGTTATATTCTGTACATTTAGGAAATAATCCCGACCTTTCTTATAGAAATCTACTGATCTGGCCAGATCCACCTCTGCAGGGAGTCTATTCCACATTTTCACAGCTCTTACTGTGAAGAAACCTTTCCGTATATGGAGATGAAATCTCTTTTCCTTCAGACATGAAGAGTGAATAACTCAACACCAAGTTCACTATATGGACCCCTTATATATTTATACATGGAGATCATATTCCCCCTTATATATTTATACATGGAGATCATATCCCCCTTATGTATTTATACATGGAGATCATATCCCCCCTTATGTATTTATACATGGAGATCATATCCCTCCTTATATATTTATACATGGAGATCATATCCCCCTTATGTATTTATACATGGAGATCATATCCCCCTTATATATTTATACATGGAGATCATATCCCCCTTACATATTTATACATGGAGATCATATCCCCCTTACATATTTATACATGGAGATCATATCCCCCCCTTATATATTTATACATGGAGATCATATCCCCCCTTATGTATTTATACATGGAGATCATATCCCCCCTTATGTATTTATACATGGAGATCATATCCTCCCCTTATATATTTATACATGGAGATCATATCCCCCCTTATATATTTATACATGGAGATCATATCCCCCCTTATGTATTTATACATGGAGATCATATCCCCCTTATATATTTATACATGGAGATCATATCCCCCTTATATATTTATACATGGAGATCATATCCCCCTTATATATTTATACATGGAGATCATATCCCCCCTTATGTATTTATACATGGAGATCATATCCCCCCCCCTTATATATTTATACATGGAGATCATATCCCCCCCTTATGTATTTATACATGGAGATCATATCCCCCCCTTATATATTTATACATGGAGATCATATCCCCCTTATATATTTATACATGGAGATCATATCCCCCCTTATATATTTATACATGGAGATCATATCCCCCTTATATATTTATACATGGAGATCATATCCCCCCTTATGTATTTATACATGGAGATCATATCCCCCCTTATGTATTTATACATGGAGATCATATCCCCCCCTTATGTATTTATACATGGAGATCATATCCCCCCTTATGTATTTATACATGGAGAACATATCCCCCTTTATGTATTTATACATGGAGATCATATCCTCCCCTTATATATTTATACATGGAGATCATATCCCCCCTTATATATTTATACATGGAGATCATATCCCCCCTTATGTATTTATACATGGAGATCATATCCACCTTATATATTTATACATGGAGATCATATCCCCCTTATATATTTATACATGGAGATCATATCCCCCCTTATGTATTTATACATGGAGATCATATCCCCCCCTTATATATTTATACATGGAGATCATATCCCCCTTATATATTTATACATGGAGATCATATCCCCCCTTATATATTTATACATGGAGATCATATCCCCCTTATATATTTATACATGGAGATCATATCCCCCTTATATATTTATACATGGAGATCATATCCCCCCTTATGTATTTATACATGGAGATCATATCCCCCCCTTATATATTTATACATGGAGATCATATCCCCCCTTATGTATTTATACATGGAGATCATATCCCCCCCCTTATGTATTTATACATGGAGATCATATCCCCCTTATGTATTTATACATGGAGATCATATCCCCCTTTATGTATTTATACATGGAGATCATATCCCCCCTTATGTATTTATACATGGAGATCATATCCCCCCCTTATGTATTTATACATGGAGATCTTATCCCCCTTTATGTATTTATACATGGAGATCATATCCCCCCTTATATATTTATACATGGAGATCTTATCCCCCTTTATGTATTTATACATGGAGATCATATCCCCCCTTATGTATTTATACATGGAGATCATATCCCCCCCTTATATATTTATACATGGAGATCATATCCCCCCTTATGTATTTATACATGGAGATCATATCCCCCCCTTATGTATTTATACATGGAGATCATATCCCCCTTATGTATTTATACATGGAGATCATATCCCCCTTTATGTATTTATACATGGAGATCATATCCCCCCTTATGTATTTATACATGGAGATCATATCCCCCCCTTATGTATTTATACATGGAGATCTTATCCCCCTTTATGTATTTATACATGGAGATCATATCCCCCCTTATATATTTATACATGGAGATCATATCCCCCCTTATGTATTTATACATGGAGATCATATCCCCCCCCCCCCCCCCAGAATAAATTCAGCTCCTGTAATCTTTGCTCACAGCTGAGCTCCTCCATGCCTCTTATCAGTTTGGTTGCCCTTCTCTGCGCTTTCTCCAGTTCCCAGATCCTTCTCCACTATATACTCCCCCTAGTATGTATGATGAATATTCTTAGCCCCCAAGTGCAGAATTTTACATTTGTCAACCTTAAACCTCATCTGCCACATAGTCACCCAATTAGACAGAGCATTGAGGTCGGCTTGTAAATTGGAGACATCCTGTAAGGACGTTATTTCACTGCATAGCTCGGTGTCATCTGCAAAGACTGAAATCCCAGACCACATATCATTTATATATAGATTAAAAAGTAAGGGTCCCAGCACTGAACCTTGGGGTACCCCACTAATGACACTGAATATACCACGCCCACAGCCACCCCTCTGTCCAAGTATACCACGCCCACAGCCACCCCTCTGTCCAAGTATACCACGCCCACAGCCACCCCTCTGTCCAAGTATACCACGCCCATCGCCACCCCTCTGTCCAAGTATACCACAGCCACCCCTCTGTCCAAGTATACCAGGCCCACAGCCACCCCTCTGTCCAAGTATACCACGCCCACCACCATCCCTCTGTCCAAGTATACCATGCCCACAGCCACCCCTCTGTCCAAGTATACCACGCCCACAGCCACCCCTCTGTCCCAAGTATACCACGCCCACAGCCACCCCTCTGTCCAAGTATACCACATCAACCGCCACCCCTCTGTCCAAGTATACCATGCCCACAGCCACCCCTCTGTCCAAGTATACCACGCCCACAGCCACCCCTCTGTCCCAAGTATACCACGTCCACAGCCACCCCTCTGTCCAAGTATACCATGCCCACAGCCACTCCTCTGTTCAAGTATACCATGCCCACCGCCACCCCTCTCCAAGTATTCCACAGCCACCCCTCTGCCCAAGTATACCATGTCCACAGCCACCCCTCTGTCCAAGTATACCACGCCCACAGCCACCCCTCTGCCCAAGTATACCATGCCCACCGCCACCCCTCTGTCCAAGTATACCACATCCGCAGCCACCCATCTGCCCAAGTATACCACATCCACAGCCACCCCTCTGTCCAAGTATACCACGCCCACAGCCACCCCTCTGCCCAAGTATTCCACAGCTACCCCTCTGTCCATGTATAACATGCCCACCGCCACCCCTCTGTCCAAGTATACTACATCTGCAGCCACCCCTCTGCCCAAGTATACCACAGCCACTCCTGTCCAAGTATACCATGTCCACATCCACCCCTCTATCCAAGTATATCACTGACACCCTTCTGTCCAAGTATACCACAGCCTCTCCTCTGTCCAAGTATACCACATCCACCGACACCCTTCTGTCCAAGTATGCCACGTCCACCGACACCCTTCTGTCCAAGTATGCCACAGCCACCCCTCTGTCCAAGCATACCACGCCCACAGCCACTCCTCTGTAGGTCTATAGTTACTTGGTAAAGACTGATCCCTTTTTAAATCTAGGTACCACATTGGCCTTACATCAACGCCAGGTTGGTTGTATTGTTTGTGTGTTCAGAGATGGTATTTTACATACCTTGGGTGTAGCGAGAGGTTATTTGAGTTACTGTTGTCTTTCTATCATCTGGAACCAGTCTGCCCATTCTCCTCTGACACCAACAAGGCATTTTCCTCCAGAACTGCCACTCACTGGATATTTTCTCTTTCCCATCATTCTCTGTAGACCCGAGAGATGGTTGTATGTGAAAATCCCAGAAATACTCAGACCAGCCTGTCTGCCACCAACAACCATGCCACGTTCAAAGTCACTTCAATCAGGTGGCAGAGGTGAGGTATAGGGGGCCCAATGACCAGTATTATCAGGTGCCAGACATGTGGTATAGGGGGTACAATGACCAGAACGAGTAGTTGGCAAAGAAGAGGTATAGGGGGCACAATGACCAGTATTAGCAGGTGGCAGTGGTGAGGTATAGGGGGCATAATGACCAGTATGGGCAGGTGGCAAAGAAGAGAGGTATGTGGGGCATAATGAGCTGGTGGGAGAGGTGAGGTATAGGGGGCACAATGACCAGTACAAGCAGGTGGCAAAGAAGAGGTATGTGGGGCATAATGAGCTGGTGGGAGAGGTGAGGTATAGGGGGCATAATGACCATTATGGGCAGGTGGCAGAGGTGAGGTATAGGTGCACATTGTTCTGAGTGTACAACAATCGGTATCTCCTCTTCGTTCGGCTACAATAAAGCCGATTGGGCAGTACACGGTTCCTCCACTCAGGTAAGTGGCCTGCTGCTGAGGGCACTAGCAGATTTACTGCCTATGTTCATATTTTGATGAAAGTACAGCAGCTGTTTGGGAGGACACATGAATTTAAATATCTCTATAGGTGTTTGTAGTCCATATATGCACCCAAAAATTCTCGCAACTGGCTTCTTTTCTTCCTGAATGTGTGATGAGCTGAAACACCCAAAGGCCGAGCTTTACAGGTTGTTTTAATCTCTTTAATCACTCGCTGGCAGTCACCTCGTTAGACTGGAGCGAAATCTCTGGAAGAAGGAAATGATCGCTAAACCAATGGAACAAATGGCTCCCTATGGAGTAAGCTACACAAGAAGCATGGAGAAGTGTCTTGTAGACATCAATCACACTGGAACAGAGCATTGTGCAATCGTGCAAGACTGATCACTACTACCTGTGTAGTTTCCTCCACAGGGAGTCATCTGTTTTGTGTTCATTTGCTACACCTAGTGATTGATCGCAGTGACATACTAAAAAAAAACTCCAGTGTAAGCCAAGCGAGGCGACTGGTTAAAGCCCAACAGAAAATCTGCTTAATATATTCCAGGTGTATGAAAACGAAAGGTGCGAAAAGACTAAGTGCCGGTTCACACTACCGCGACTTAGCCGCCTGACAAGTCGCGCTCCGTTCTGTACTATGGAACCGTTCTAATAGAAGCGACTCAAGTCGCTCCGACTTAGAAAAAGGTTCCTGTACTATTTTTGGGGCGGCTTCAGGTGACTTGCATTGACTTCTATACAGAAGTCATTTTGCAAGTCGCTGCTGAAGTCGTGTGCAGGTCGCGTCTGTGAGTGGCGCTGCAAGTCGTGTCGCCCCCCGTGTGAACCGGCACTTACAGTTCATTTTCTTTAGCTAGCAGCCACAGCCTGTCCCTGCCAGCATGCTTTCTGCACGTGGAAGCAGTGGTCTCTGTGCAGAGGTCTGACACACCCTCAGCTGAGTCACACAGCTAGAGCTCTACTTTGCGGAAGGGAGAGTTTTTCAGAGAGACCACTGCTTGCACGGAAAGAGCAAGGGTTCTTCTCGGCAGCATTAAATGACTTAATGTTCACTTTGGTTGCCACCTCATCCCTTTAAACCTGAACACATATGAATTACACAGGTTCTGTGGCTGATTAACCACTTGCTTACTGGGCACTTAAACCCCCCTCAGTCCCAGACCAATTTTCAGCTTTCAGCGCTGATTCACTTTGAATGACAATTACGCGGTCATACAACACTGTACCCAAATGAAATTTTTATCATTTTTTTTCCCACAAATAGAGCTTTCTTTTGGTGGTATTTAATTACAGCTCGGAGTTTTATTTTTTGCTAAACAAACAAAAAAAGATGCAAAAAGAAAAAAAAAAATCATGTTTAATAGTTTGTTATAAAATTTTGCAAACGGGTCATTTTTCTCCTTCATTGAAGTGCGCTGATGAGGCGGCACTGGTGGGCACTGATGGGCTGCATTGGTGGGCACTGATAGGCTGCATTGGTGGGCACTGATAGGCTGCACTGGTGGGCACTGATAGGCATAGTTAAGGCGGCACTAATAGGCACAAATAAGGCGGCACCGATGGGCACAGATAAGGCGGCACTGATGGGCAAAGACGGGCACAGATAAGATGGCACGGATGGGTGTCACAGATGGGTGGCACTAAGGGGCACTGATAGGTACCACTGATAGATGGGACTGATGGGCACTGATAGGTGGCACTGCTGGGCAACACTGCTTGGCACTGATGGGCGGCACTGCTGGGCACGGATATGTGGCACTGGGGTGCAGCACCTTTGTTGAGGCAGACTGTGGGCACTGCTGGGTGGCACTGTGGGCACTGCTGGGTGGCACTGACAGGGGGGACACATTTTTAATTCAGGCAGGCAGGGGGCAGGTGGGCACTGGCAGGGCTGGCCGTGATGGGGACTGATGTCCCGATCACGGCTGCCGGTGATCGGCTTTTTTTTTTTCTCCTCGCGCTGTCAGCGCGAGGAGGAATAATAGCCGATTACCGGCTCCGTTATATCACATGATCAGCTGTCATTGGCTGACAGCTGATCACGTGATAAGGGGTCGGGATCGACCCCTTGCACGGATCGGTGATCAGGCGAGTCTCGTAGACTCGCTGATCACAGAGTGTGCCGCGCGCGCCCCTCAGGGGGCGCGCAGGCCGCTCGTGCACGGGACTACGTCAATAGACGTAGTCCCGGAAAAGGAGATCCGCGCTGTAGCCGTCATTCGGCTATAGTGCGGGTCTCAAGTGGTTAAGGTGGTAATTAAACTCACTTGGTGCCTTATCTGCATTTAATTAGCCTCAGAACCCGTGTAATTCAAAGGTGTTCGGGTTTAAAGGAATGAGGTGGCAGCTCTACTTTGAGCTTTAGATATTTTATTAGCAAGAGATCGGTTGCCTATGTAGTTTACTCCCAAGAAGACATTTCCATCCTGTGAAGGCAGCGGCCATTCAAGTCTGCAGGTTGGTTCCATCATGCAGACGTGACACGTTGAGAATCTGAACAGGTTGGGACTGAAGATTGATTTTGGAGGTAATTTGACTTCTAAAGCTACAAGTAAGGAGCACAAGTCAAGGTTTCTCCTTTTATTTATTCTTCCTGCACCTAAAACCTCTCCAATATTGGGGCCTCCAAGACCTCACCCATCACCCACCGGCAGGGTTCACCGGCTTCACCTTCATCTGTGCCGGGAGCAGATCCTCAACCCAATAGCAGAGTACAACTTTCCGCATGAGCGAGTGGCACCTGAGAGATGGAGAGAGCTGTCACGTCTCCATCTGGAGGCCCGAGACGTCCATGTCACAATGATGGACTGATGGCCAGTGTAGCTCAGAAAGCGGCTACTTCACCAAGCAGTGTGACCTTCCATCCGGAGATTTGAAACACAGGAATGGGTCATTAGTGGCAATTACACAGCCAGGAGGTGATGGGGGAGACCTGCCTTCGAGGATGATTTATCAAGGCTGAGATCGGGACCTGCACTACATGAAAAACTACCGGCTCTGATAGGAACCCAACGTTCACCATGGAGCGTTCCTGCAAAGAGAACAACACAGAGTCTCTGCCTGATAGAGATAGCACAGGAAAGTTCTCCGAAGAGAAGGTATTCACGTCTCCTTCCATAGCATATCCAAAAAATAAGACGATTACTCCTCATTTCAGGACAGAAGGTGGAGCCATGCCAATCATTGCTTTACCTACAGCTCCCGACGTGCATCTGACCACTGGGGTGTACAGTACAAATATAGCCGAATATTATAGAGCCATTTATTCCAATTGTTTCAGGCTATATGGCCATCATCAGTGCCATGTATGTAAACCATGGCTTATATGGAGTAGGGTTTGGGACCCAACAAGACAGGATATTATTACTGAATTAAGTATGTAGATCCAGAGTTCTGCTCAGTGGCTCCATATGGAAACCAGAAGGAGCCAGGCAAGCTGCATTATCAGGCGCAGTGACCTCCATTTTGGATCAGCATGACAGTTAATGAACTAAAATTTAGATCTACAGTGACAGGCAGCTTATTTTTCTAAATATACTCTAAATGTTTCTTGGTCAGGGTGCCAACTGGGTTACCCCGGGGTGCTGCAAGCATGAGACCAAGTTTGCCCTGGATCAGCATCATGAGTTGCCATTGTGCCTCCATCACCATAGCAGCCAATGACACTCTAAGCCCCGGCCACATGGCATCATTTTATGACTTGCCTGTGCCATGGCAAGGAATGGCTCTGAACCAGGGCAAGTGGCATGCAGGGCCATCCGTAGCATTCAGGAGAAGATGGAAGTCCACCTTCTCCACCCAGGGTGCCATGTGCGAGGGATCAAGTTTGCCCTGGATCAGCGTCATTAGTTGCCATGGTAGGGGTGGGCCGGCTGCCCGCACTAGAGCAACCAATCACCCTCCAGTCTACAGTCAGAACGCAAGATGTCATCTGTTGCTATAGTGATGGTGTCCGGTTTACCTGCACCATGGCAATTCATGACTCTAAACTGGGCGAATGGCATGCAGAGCCACTCCCAGCCAGGGTTGGTACAAGGGTTGAACAGGAGGGGCAGCTGCCGTGGGCACAACAGAGCAAAGGGTTAGAGAATGGACGCAGGGCAGTAAATCCATTCTACGGCATGCATTAGCAGTGAGGCAGGGGGTGCAGTTCTGCAGCCTTGCTCTGGCCACTAGATGAACCTGTCCCAGTACTGCCCCCAGCATTAGGGAGAAGACAGAAACCCACCTTCTACATACTGCCACCACCTCTCGCCCTCTGTTGTGCTGTTGGGAGTCAAAAGGTTAGGCTCTGATGTGAAGAGGGGGCTGTATGATTGGGGGGCCTCTGATGTGATGGGGGGGGGCTTGTGTATAGGGGGGGACTCTAATGTGATGGGGTCGGTGATGTATAGGAGGCACTCTGATGTGATGGGAGAAACTCAGATGTGAAGGGAGGAATGTGGCATTTCTCAGGGCGGGTTGCCTGATGATGACAACATTGGACCGCGTTTGTGGAATGTGTGCTAAAATCTAGTTGGGAGCAGATGGAACAGGGTGACAATGAAGCAGTGTAATTGGTCAGACAGGGACAGTGTTGTCACCATATAACAGGGACAAGGACTTTCATGGCAGGATCACCAGGGATTATTCTAAATGAAGGCCGCAGATTTAAAGCGGAGGTCCACCCTAAAATGGACCTTCCGCTCATCGGAATCCCCCCCCCCCCCTCCGGCGCCACAATTGGCACCTTTCAGGGGGGAGGGGGGTGCAGTTACCTGGATAATCCAGGTAACTGCACCCACTTCCGGGCTAGCTCTCTGCGGAAAGGGGCGTAGATTACGCCCCTTTCCGCAAGTGCCCGCCCCCTTCCGCAAGCACCCCGCTGCCTGCTGGGAAACACACAGATCCCAGAGGCAGCGGGGACCGTCCTTATTGCGCAGCGCGGCTCGCACATGCGCAGTAGGGAACCGGGAAATGAAGCCGAAAGGCTCCATTTCCTGATTCCCATACCCAAGATGGCGACGGCAGCACTCGAGTGTCGATCTAAAGATCGGCTTCGGGTGCCGACATCGCGGGCGCGCTGGACAGGTAAGTGTCACTATTTTAAAAGTCAACAGCTGCAGTATTTGTAGCTGCTGGCTTTAAAAAAAAAAAAAAAACGCGGAGTCCCGGCGGACTCCCGCTTTAAACAAACTGAAAATGATATGAAGATGTTAAAAATTGTAGATGAGATTTTGGAGATTGGGTTTACATTTGTTCTAAACACGAGTCCCCGAAGGCCTGAAATCCAGGGCGCTCCATTATGGAATTGCCAAGCAGATTTTGGATTGTTGAGCTCTGGCCAGACCGCGGTGATTGTGCATTGTAACCGAATCTTGGGGCCCATTCTGCTGAAGACGACCCTGCTGGAACGCTCGGATTGGGTCAAGGTCAGGAGCCATAATGTCAAGCGTGCAATGGCCGTGTCTGGCCGGGGCCCAGATGTCGGGATGAAGGCGAGATTCTCACAAAGTCTTTTCTTCTCATCTTGTTACTATAACAGAAACATTGTGAACAATAAAAGGTAAAATGAAACAATAGAACGTCTCCGTCTGTCTTTCTTATCTCTGTTGGGGCTTTAAATAATTCACGGCTAGTTTTGCCATTTATGACACCCGGGGTTCAGAGACAATTTGTGCCGCCGAAAAAAGAGCCGTTTAGCTGAAGCATCAAATCAATAGAACAAATCCTCCGATAGCCATTCAGCCGCCTGAAATACGGCACATACTGAGCTCGGTTTAGTGACCCCGCAGCTGCCATTTCCTGCCTTCTCCGATGTTGTTTTATAGGAGGACATAACTGAGAGATCCGTCCGTCCATCAATGTCTGGAGACGGCACTACAGTGACCAGAACTCTGCTGTGCAGGTGTACATACCCGGGAACTCAGCACAGGGATGGTGGGAACCCCTCATAATGGGCACAGCGGGTGTACAGACCCGGGAACTCAGCACAGGGATGGTGGGAACCCCTCATAATGGGCACAGCGGGTGTACATACCCGGGAACTCAGCACAGGGATGGTGGGAACCCCTCATAATGGGCACAGCGGGTGTACAGACCCAGGAACTCAGCACAGGGATGGTGGGAACCCCTCATAATGGGCACAGCGGGTGTACAGACCCGGGAACTCAGCACAGGGATGGTGGGAACCCCTCATAATGGGCACAGCGGGTGTACAGACCCGGGAACTCAGCACAGGGATGGTGGGAACCCCTCATAATGGGCACAGCGGGTGTACAGACCCGGGAACTCAGCACAGGGATGGTGGGAACCCCTCATAATGGGCACAGCGGGTGTACAGACCCGGGAACTCAGCACAGGGATGGTGGGAACCCCTCATAATGGGCACAGCGGGTGTACAGACCCAGGAACTCAGCACAGGGATGGTTGGAACCTCTCATAATGGGCACAGCGGATGTACAGACCTGGGAACTCGGCACAGGAATGGTGGGAACCTCTCATAATGGGCACAGCGGGTGTACAGACCTGGGAACTCAGCACAGGGATGGTGAGAACCTCTCATAATGGGTACAGCGGGTGTACAGACCTGGGAACTCAGCACAGGGATGGTGGGAACCCCTCATAATGGGCACAGCGGGTGTAGACCCGGGAACTCAGCACAGGGATGGTGGGAACCCCTCATAATGGGCACAGCGGATGTACAGACCTGGGAACTCGGCCCAGGAATGGTGGGAACCCCTCATATTGGGCACAGCGGGTGTACAGACCTGGGAACTCAGCACAGGGATGGTGAGAACCCCTCATAATGGGCACAGTGGGTGTACAGACCCGGGAACTCAGCACAGGGATGGTGAGAACCCCTCATAATGGGCACGGCGGGTGTACAGACCTGGGAAATTGGCACAGGGATGGTGAGAACCCCTCATAATGGGCACGGCGGGTGTACAGACCCGGGAACTCAGCACAGGGATGGTGGGAACCCCTCATAATGGGCACAGCGGGTGTACAGACCGGGGAACTCAGCACAGGGATGGTGGGAACCCCACATATTGGGCACAGCGGGTGTACAGACCTGGGAACTCAGCACAGGGATGGTGAGAACCCCTCATAATGGGCACAGCGGGTGTACAGACCCGGGAACTCAGCACAGGGATGGTGAGAACCCCTCATAATGGGCACGGCGGGTGTACAGACCTGGGAAATTGGCACAGGGATGGTGAGAACCCCTCATAATGGGCACGGCGGGTGTACAGACCCGGGAACTCAGCACAGGGATGGTGGGAACCTCTCATAATGGGCACAGCAATACAGACCTGGGAACTCAGCACAGGGATAGTGGCAACCCCTTATAATGGGCACAGCGGGTGTACAGACCCGGGAACTCAGCACAGGGATGGTGGGAACCTCTCATAATGGGCACAGCGGGTGTACAGACCCGGGAACTCAGCACAGGGATGGTGGGAACCAGGAACTCAGCACAGGGATGGTGGGAACCCCTCATAATGGGCACAGGGGGTGTAGAGACCCGGGAACTCAGCACAGGGATAGTGGGAACCCCTCATAATGGGCACAGCGGGTGTATAGACCCGGGAACTCAGCACAGGGATGGTGGGAACCCCTCATAATGGGCACAGCGGGTGTATAGACCCGGGAACTCAGCACAGGGATGGTGGGAACTCCTCATAATGGGCACAGCGGGTGTACAGACCCGGGAACTCAGCACAGGGATGGTTGGAACCTCTCATAATGGGCACAGCGGGTGTACAGACCCGGGAACTCGGCCCAGGAATGGTGGGAACCTCTCATAATGGACAGGTGTGCAGAGATCTCACTAACAAAGACACCGAGACAGAAGATTGTATAGCATTGTCAGTTTTGTGTGGGACAGTTTCTAGCATTTGCAGACACCCATCCCCCTTCATTCTATGCTCTAACATATTTGTAGATTTGGTTCTCTGTACTGATCAGCAGGACCCCAAACAAATCCCATTTGTCTGCACACTCAATACAAGTACTAAAGATAGAGGATCAGGATGACAGCCACGCAACCAGCATTTTCAGAAGCAGAGCACTCTGGTCAGGAATGGTGGCCTCCATCATTCTCTGATCACACACTGAGCCCCTGAACTGCGTCCTGCGCTCTCCGGTCATGCGGTTACGCTCATAGCCTCTGCCAGCGCACGGCGAGGAACCTGCGGGGTGTTCGCACAATGTGACGGTTGGCAGAATGCCGTGTTGCTCATTACAGATCAAAGGTCAGACAGGATTTCACCTGTGAGCTCGGAGCTGTAATTAAGAAAAGGATAAAACTAAGAAAAATCCAGTAACATCTCCGGTGACCTTTATCGGGGGCTGGGTGACTCCTCACTCCGGGTGTCAGAGGCCATCCGTGAGCCTCCGCGCTACAAGGCGCACCGCTAACGAGCTGCATGGAAATGAGTCCGCAGAGTCAGCTCAGCGGCTTCCAGATTCAAATCCTGAAATAATAGGAGAATCTCCAGAACTCACCGCGAGGGAGGGGGGCACTTATAGGAGTCGTACAATGAAGGGGGCACTTATAGGAGTCGTACAATGAAGGGGGCACTTATAGGAGTCGTACAATGAAGGGGGCACTTATAGGTGGTGTACAATGAAGGGGGCACTTATAGGAGTCGTACAATGAAGGGGGCACTTATAGGTGTTGTACAATGAAGGGGGCACTTATAGGAGTCGTACAATGAAGGGGGCACTTATAGGAGTCATACAAAGAAGGGGGCACATATAGGCATTGTACAATGAAGGTGGCACATATAGGTGTTGTACAATGAAGGGGGCATGTATAGACGTTGTACAATTAAGGGGGCACACATAGGCGTCGTACACTGAAGGGAGCTCATATAGGCGTCGTACAATGATGGGAGCACATATAGGCATCGTACAATGAAGGGGGCACATATATGCGTCGTACAATGAAGGGGGTGGCCCATATAGGTGTTATACAATGAAGGGACACATATAGGCGTTGTACAATGAAGGGGACACATATAGGCATCATACAATGAAGGGGCACATATAGGCATCATACAATGAAGGGGCACATACAGGCATTGTACAATGAAGGGGCACATATAGGCGTTGTACAATGAAGGGGGCACATATAGGCGTTGTACAATGAAGGGGGCACATATAGGTGTCGTACAATGAAGGGGGCACATATAGACGTCGTACAGTGAAGGGGGCACATATAGGCGTCATACAAAGAAGGGGGCACATATAGGCGTTGTACAATGAAGGGGGCACATATAGGCATCGTACAATGAAGGGGGCACATATAGGCATCATACATGAAGGAGGCAGACATAGGCGTCATACAATGAAGGTGGCACACATAGGCATCATACAAAGAAGGGGGCACACATAAGCATTGTACAAGGAAGGGGGCACACAGGCGTTGTACAAAGAAGGGGGCACATATAGGCATCGTACAATGAAGGGGCACATATAGGCATCATACAATGATGGAGGGTGCGCTTACAGGAGTCGTACAATGATGGAGCGGGGGCACTTACAGGAGTGGGTGGGGTGCTTATACAAGTCCTACAATGATGGACGAGGGCCATTTATAGCAGTGGTATAATGATGGAGGGGGGCGCTCATAGGAGTCATACAATGAATGGGGGGCCATTTATAGGAGTCGTAGTATGATGGAGAAGGGCACTTATAGGATTCATACATTAATGAAGGGGGGCGCTTATACAAGTCCTACTATGATGGATGAGGGCCATTTATAGCAGTCGTACAATGATGGAGGGGGGCCCTCATAGGAGTTATACAGTGGTGGATGGGGGCCATTTATAGGAATCCTACAATGATGGAGAAGAGCACTTATAGGAAACCTACAATGATGGAGAAGAGCACTTATAGGAATCCTACAATGAGGGAGGGGGTGCTTATAGGAGTTGTACAGTGATGGATGGGGGTCACTTATAGGAGTCATGGAGTGATGAAGGGGGATGTTTATAGGAGGTGAACAATGACCAGGGGTGCTTAAGGGAGTCATACAATGATTGGGGGGGGGGCTTATGGGAGTCTATGAGAAGAGGGAGGTGCTTATAGAAGTCATACAATGAAGGTAGAGGCACTATAGAAATTACACAATGACTGAGGATGTGGGGCTTATAGGAGTCGTAGATTGACAATGGGTGGCACTTATAGGAATCAAACAATAGCCGGGGGGGGTGGGTGGGGGCATTTATGGGAGTCACGCAATGATAGAGGAATTTTTACAGGAGTTGCACAATGAAGGAAGACACTCATAGAAGGAAATACAGATATTTCTCTGAACATTCATAGAATAAATAAGTTTTGATGACCTTCCCAGTATCCACTGCATAGAACAATCCACGCCAAAATAAAGAAGATGTGGAGAAGGGGCCCCAATACCTCTACCTGTCCCAGGAGCCCATCTCACCACACATACAAAATATAACTTCCAGAAACTATCACCAAAATCTCTCACTATCGCCGTGTCAATGTATTTTCTCATAATCAGTCCACACTCACCTTGTCGGGGGTGCAGCAAAAGGTGACGACCATTCCAGGATCTTCAGCGAGCAGATGACTGTCCTGGGATCTTCCAAAGAACAGCTAAAGGGGGTTGACTGTCCCATGATCTTCAGCCGGGTATGACCATCCCAGAATGCATCATGGGCGATGATCACTCTGGGATTCCTCAAAGATGGGGGGGGGCAGTGACCATCCTGGGATCTTCAGAGGTGGGATGCTTGTCACAAGATCATCAGAGAAATTGGGGACCCTCTTGGAATTCTCAGCAAGACTTCAATGGAAATCCGGGAACCTCTGGGGATCCTTGGATGTCAGCCGTCCTCCAAGGATCCCAGGTGACCCCCCCCACATTGCAGATCCCAGGATGGTCATAATCCCTCTGAGGATTTTGGGAAACTAGAACAGTCATCCCCCAAATACTACTCTGGAACTGTCACCCCCAGTGACAGAAGGGAAGACCATCCCAGGATACCCTGTGGGGAATAAATGTCCCAGAATCCTCATGTGGATCATGACCATCTCAATGGGGGGGTCCTAACAATTCTAGGATCATCTCAGGATGTCCTAAGAAGGAAAGACTGTCCCAGGACACCCTGTAGGGAATGAGTAAGGAAAACCTTCCCAAGATCCTCCAAAATGATGACCATGCTGGGATCGGGAGGGGGGGGACAGGTCTAACAATCCTAGGAGCCTCAGAGGGGACCAACGTCTCAGGATCATCAGAAGGGAAGACCGTCCTGGGATCTTCAGAGGATGGTCACCATCCCAGGAGCATCAGAAGGGAAGACCAGACCGTCCCAAGATACCCTTGTGAGAGATGACTGCCATGAGATCTTCAGAGGAAGGAAAACCTTCCCAAGATCCTCCAAGATGATGACCATCCTAGGGTCCTTAATGGGTGGGGAACAACATCTCAGGATCATCAGAAGGGAAGACCTGGGAGCCTCAGAGGATGGTCACCATCCCAGGAACATTAGAAGAGAAGACTGTCCCAGGATAGCTTGTGACGGATAATTGTCCCGAGATCCTTCCTTACTGCACAAGTGGGGAAGCAGACTGATAAATCACTCAGGTAGAAAACTTTTCCCAACTGCTACAGAGACTTTACACCAGTAGTGTATTTAGGTTTTGTGCTGCCCTAGGCCTGACTAAACTTGTGTACCCCCTCATTTAAATACAACACACTCCTTCCTGTCAAGGCCACACCCCTTGCTGTTTAAGACCTGCCCTGAAATTTTCAAGTGGGGACAATAGTTCTGAGGGCCTGGGGGGGCGGCAATGGATTCCCTTAATTTGCATAGATTTCCTCTCACTTCCTGTTTGGCTATGGGGCAGGAAGTGAAGAGAAATCTCTGCAATGGGACAGGGGTGGTAAAAAAAAAAAAAAAAAAAATAAGATGACAGGGGCTATAACCCTCCCTTATTCTATCCAAAATGGAAAAAAAAAAGTGTTGCCTGCACTTAAAGTTGCCTACTTTAAGCACAAATTTCTGATAAGTTTATGGAATCCTTCCGTGCTGCCCCCCGTGCAAAGTGCTGCCCTAGGATACAGCGTTGCTTTAGACAATATATATCTGACGTCACCCATATGACCTCCCTTCTATTCTTTCCTTTTGACGTGAAGAAAATAATCTGAATGGGTACTTAGGGCAGCACAGACAGTTCTCAGACTCTTGCATGCAGCGTATATTATCCTCTGTTATCAGGCGCTTCAGGCTGGCAATGGGCCAAGAGCTGCAATCAGTGACAGGAAATACGAACTGTCAGATATACCGCGTACAGATAGTCCGCAGACATCCCTCTACATTATTAGCATGATCTGTTTATAGATTGTCACCAAATAATCTATGTGTATTTATTTAAAAGAAAAAATAGATAACATTTTAATTGTATAAAAAATTATTTTCTGTTATATTCTAGTCCCCTGATGAAGCCAATGTTTTGGCGAAACTAGTAGGGAAGAATTGACCTGCTCCTACCATTCTACATCATCGGTGTGGGTCAACAGAATAACTGTATAGTGCTCCATCTCTATACTGTGGTTCCAATTTATGTATTGTTTGGTTTTTAAATTTTATACAATTAAAAATGTGATATTTTTTTTTACTATACCAATTGTGTTTAACCACTTTCAGCCCCGGACCATTTTGCTGGTCAAAGACCAGACCACTTTTTGCGATTCGGCACTGCGTCGCTTTAACTGACAATTGCGCGGTCGTGCGGGGTGGCTCCCAAACAAAATTGACGTCCTTTTTTCCCCACAAATAGAGCTTTCTTTTGGTGGTATTTGATCACCCCTGCGGTTTTTATTTTTTGCGCTATAAACAAAAATAGAGCGTCAATTAAAAAAAAAACGCATTCTTTTTTACTTTTTGTTATAATAAATATCCCCCAAAAATATATAAAAAACATTTTTTTCCCTCAGTTTAGGCCGATACGTATTCTTCTACATATTTTTGGTAAAAAAATCGCAATAAGCGATTATTCATTGGTTTGCGCAAAAGTTATAGCGTTTACAAAATAGGGATAGTTTTATAGCATTTTTATTAATAATCTTTTATTATTATTATTTTTTTTTTTACTAGTAATGGCGGTGATCAGCGATTTTTTATTGTGACTGCGACATTGTGGGGGATCCATCGGACATTTTTGACACATTTTTGGGACCATTGTCATTTATACAGTAATCAGTGCTATATAAATGCAGTGATTCCTGTGTAAATGACACTGGCAGTGAAGGGGTTAACCAGTGGGTGGCAGTGTAAGGGTTAAGTGTTCCTAGGGGTGTGTTACTAACTGTGGGGGGGTTGGGCTTTCATTTAGTGAACACTGATCTCTGCTCCAATCACATGGAGCAGAGATCAGCATCACTAGTTGCTAGGCAGAATGGAGAAATGCTGTTTACACGGCATTTCCTCCATTCAGCCGTCCCGTGAGACGATCCCGGGTATGCCCGCGGCGATCGAGTCCGCGGGTCCCGCGACCGGACTCGCGGTGGTCCCGACCAACGCGGGAGCGCGCCGCCAGCGATGGCAGGGCGGCATTGAAGATTGGACGTACATGTACGCCAATATGCCTGCCCGTGCCATTCTGTCGACGTACATCGTCGTGCGCTGGTCGGGAAGTGGTTAATTGTCGTTGGCACCGTTATAATCCCCTTCCCTAGGCTCTGTATTTCATTTCTGATTTAGGGATCTATTCGGACATACCATCCACCAGCTTTTGTTTGTATCGGTATGACACACAAAAAAAGTGGAGAAACAAAAAAGCCAAATCTGACACATTCTACACAAAATTCCAAAAACGGACTGGACAAAATTATTGACACCCTCAATGTAATATTTGGTAGCCCACCCCTTGGAAAAAATAACTGAAATCTATGGCTTCCTGGAACCATCAATGAGTTCCTTGCGCCTCTCTACTGGGATTTTGGAGCGCTCTCTTTCACCAACTGCTCCGGGTCTCTCAGATTGGAAGGGTTCCTGAGCTCTTTCCACAGGAGCTCTACGGGATTTAGATCTGGACTCGCTGCTGTTCAGTTCAGTGCTCTCCAGCACTTTGTCTTAAACCATTTCTGGGGGCTTTTTGATGTGTGCTTTGGGTCATTGTCCTGCTTCACGAACCATCTTTCTGACACTGGACCTTACATTGCACCCCAAAATTCTTCGGTAGTCTTCAGATTTCATAATGCCATGCACACGGTCAAGACATCCAGTGCCTGAAACAGCAAAGCAACCCCAAAACATCAGTGACCCCCCCCCCCCCCCATGAGTGACTAGAGGGACTGTATCCTTTTCTTCAGCCTAGGTTCACACACATGTGATGCTCGAACTGTTGCGATTCCAGCGGCGGTTCCTGCATCGCATCTCTCGCACAGCCAATGCACACTGCCCTCTGCGAACCGCCATGCGTGTCAATACAATGTTAATGACACCCGCAGGTCGGTTCACAGATCGCAGTGCAGGTTCAAGTCCGGGCTCTGGCTGGGCCACTCAAGGACATTCACAGTTATCCTGTAGCCATTCCTTTGTTATCTTGGCTGTGTGCTTAGGGGTGTTGTTCTGTTGGACAATGACCAAGGTTGAAGGTCCAGAGCGCATGAGAGCATGTTTTCAAGGATGTCTCTAGTCTCCCAGTTCCTGCCACCGAAATACTTCCCCACAGCATGATGCTGCCACCACCATGCTTCACAGTAGGGATAGTATTGGTCAGGTGATGAGCGGTGCCTGGTTTTCTCCAGACATGACGCTTCCCATTCAGGCCAAAGAGATCAATCTCTGTTTCGTCAGACCAGAGAATTTTGTTTCTCATGGTCTGAGAGTCCTTCAGGTGCCTTTTGACAAACTCTAGATGGGCTGTCATGTGCCTTTTACTGAGGAGTGGCTTCCGTCTGGCCCCTTTACCATACAGGCCTGATTGGTGGAGTGCTGTAGAGATGGTTGTTCCTTTGGAAGGTTCTCCTCTCTCCACAGAGAAACTCTGGAGCTCTGTCAGAGTGACCATCGGGGTTCTTGGTCACCTCCCTGACTAAGGCCCTCCTCCCCCCATCTCAGTTTGGCCGGGCGGCCTCTCTAGGAAGAGTCCTGGTGGTTCCAAAGTTCTTCCATCTACAGATGATGGAGGCCTCTGTGCTCATTGGGACCTTCAGTGCTGCAGAAATGTTCCTGTACCCTTCCCCCGATCTGTGCCTCCATACAATCCTGTCTCCGAGGTCTACAGACAATTCCTTGGCCTTCATGGCTTGGTTTGTGCTCTGACATGCACTGTTACCTGTGGGACCTTCTATAGACAGGTGTGTGCCTTTCCAAATCATGTCCAATCACCTGAATTTATCACAGGTGACGTCCAATGACGTTGCAGAAAAATCTCAAGGATGATCAGTGGAAACAGGAGGCACCTGAGATCAATTCTGAGCGTCATGGCGAAGGCTGTGATACGTGTGTACAGGGGAGGAGCCTGTGATTCTTGTGCACAGGGGAGGAGCCTGTGATACTTGTGCACAGGGGAGGAGCCTGTGATACTTGTGCACAGGGGAGGAGCCTGTGATACTTGTGCACAGGGGAGGAGCCTGTGATACGTGTGTACAGGGAAGGGGCCTGTGATGTGTGTACAGGGGAGGAGCCTGTGATACTTGTGTACATGGGAGGAGCCTGTGATACTTGTGCACAGGGGAGGAGCCTGTGATATGTGTGTACAGGGGAGGAGCCTGTGATACTTCTGCACAGTGGAGGAGCCTGTGATACTTGTGTACATGGGATTTTTTCGTTCTTCATTTTTAATAAATTTGCAAACAAACTTCTTTCACGTTGTCATTATGGGGGATTGTTTGTGGAATTTTGAGGAAAATAATGAATTTAACCCATTTCGGAATAAGGCTGTAACATACAATATCTGACAAAATAACACAACTGACATAATATTACACAATGTAAAGGATAATAAATGTTTTTTTTTTCTCTCCTCCATGTGCCCCTGTCTCTTTTCCCTTGTACTGTTGAGATGTTTCACGTTTTCACTGATATGTTCCCCCCCTTTGGTGTGGGGGGTGTGTGTGGGTAGTAGTGTTATTTATTCTGCACATGGTGTAATTATGTCTGTTATGTTGTCAGCTATTACAGTGCCTTGAAAAAGTATTCATACCCCTTGAAATGTTCCACATTTTGGCATGTTACAACCAAACGCGTAAATGTATTTTATTGGGATTTTATGTGATGGACCGACACAAAGTGTCACATAATTGTGAAGTGGAAGGAAAATGATAAATGGTTTTTAATGTTTTTTTTTTACAAATAAATATTCCAGCTTCTTACTTTCCTTTTTACGGCAGAGAACAAGTTTTAGGCAAAGCATGGCGGCCTTCCATTCATCTTAAAAACGGTAAGGTGAAGAATAAAACGGTGCGGTATCTCCTGAATGATGTCTACAATCCTTAACAACAAATTATGTACGTTTGAAAGGTTTGAAATCCTTGGCTTGGACACTATAAGGACTTCAATCACCCCTGGCCACCTAACTCAACTTTTTCAACTATATCTACATGTGATTGGTGGGAAAAACGTTCCTTACATTGGTGATCAGTGAGAAGAATGTTCCTTACATTGGTGATCAGTGAGAAGAATGTTCCTTACATTGGTGATCAGTGAGAAGAATGTTCCTTACATTGGTGATCAGTGAGAAGAATGTTCCTTACATTGGTGATCAGTGAGAAGAATGTTCCTTACATTGGTGATCAGTGGGAAGAATGTCCCTTACATTGGTGATCAGTGAGAAGAATGTCCCTTACATTGGTGATCAGTGAGAAGAATGTCCCTTACATTGGTGATCAGTGAGAAGAATGTCCCTTACATTGGTGATCAGTGAGAAGAATGTCCCTTACATTGGTGATCAGTGAGAAGAATGTTCCTTACATTGGTGATCAGTGAGAAGAATGTTCCTTACATTGGTGATCAGTGAGAAGAATGTTCCTTACATTGGTGATCAGTGGGAAGAATGTCCCTTACATTGGTGATCAGTGGGAAGAATGTTCCTTACATTGGTGATCAGTGGGAAGAATGTTCCTTACATTGGTGATCAGTGAGAAGAATGTTCCTTACATTGGTGATCAGTGAGAAGAATGTTCCTTACATTGGTGATCAGTGAGAAGAATGTTCCTTACATTGGTGATCAGTGGGAAGAATGTTCCTTACATTGGTGATCAGTGGGAAGAATGTTCCTTACATTGGTGATCAGTGAGAAGAATGTTCCTTACATTGGTGATCAGTGAGAAGAATGTTCCTTACATTGGTGATCAGTGAGAAGAATGTTCCTTACATTGGTGATCAGTGGGAAGAATGTTCCTTACATTGGTGGTCAGTGAGAAGAATGTTCCTTACATTGGTGATCAGTGAGAAGAATGTCCCTTACATTGGTGATCAGTGAGAAGAATGTCCCTTACATTGGTGATCAGTGGGAAGAATGTTCCTTACATTGGTGATCAGTGAGAAGAATGTCCCTTACATTGGTGATCAGTGAGAAGAATGTCCCTTACATTGGTGATCAGTGAGAAGAATGTCCCTTACATTGGTGATCAGTGAGAAGAATGTTCCTTACATTGGTGATCAGTGAGAAGAATGTTCCTTACATTGGTGATCAGTGAGAAGAATGTCCCTTACATTGGTGATCAGTGGGAAGAATGTCCCTTACATTGGTGATCAGTGAGAAGAATGTTCCTTACATTGGTGATCAGTGGGAAGAATGTTCCTTACATTGGTGATCAGTGAGAAGAATGTTCCTTACATTGGTGATCAGTGAGAAGAATGTTCCTTACATTGGTGATCAGTGGGAAGAATGTTCCTTACATTGGTGATCAGTGAGAAGAACGTTCCTTACATTGGTGATCAGTGAGAAGAACGTTCCTTACATTGGTGATCAGTGAGAAGAACGTTCCTTACATTGGTGATCAGTGAGAAGAATGTTCCTTACATTGGTGATCAGTGAGAAGAATGTTCCTTACATTGGTGATCAGTGAGAAGAATGTTCCTTACATTGGTGATCAGTGGGAAGAATGTTCCTTACATTGGTGATCAGTAGGAAGAATGTTCCTTACATTGGTGATCAGTGAGAAGAATGTCCCTTACATTGGTGATCAGTGGGAAGAATGTTCCTTACATTGGTGATCAGTGGGAAGAACGTTCCTTACATTGGTGATCAGTGAGAAGAATGTTCCTTACATTGGTGATCAGTAGGAAGAATGTTCCTTACATTGGTGATCAGTGAGAAGAATGTCCCTTACATTGGTGATCAGTGGGAAGAACGTTCCTTACATTGGTGATCAGTGAGAAGAATGATCCTTATATTGGTGATCAGTGAGAAGAATGATCCTTATATTGGTGATCAGTGGGAAGAATGTTCCTTACATTGGTGATCAGTGAGAAGAATGTTCCTTACATTGGTGATCAGTGAGAAGAATGTTCCTTACATTGGTGATCAGTGAGAAGAATGTTCCTTACATTGGTGATCAGTGAGAAGAATGTTCCTTACATTGGTGATCAGTGGGAAGAATGTTCCTTACATTGGTGATCAGTGAGAAGAATGTTCCTTACATTGGTGATCAGTGGGAAGAATGTTCCTTACATTGGTGATCAGTGGGAAGAATGTTCCTTACATTGGTGATCAGTGAGAAGAATGTTCCTTACATTGGTGATCAGTGAGAAGAATGTTCCTTACATTGGTGATCAGTGGGAAGAATGTTCCTTACATTGGTGATCAGTGAGAAGAATGTTCCTTACATTGGTGATCGGTGAGAAGAATGTTCCTTACATTGGTGATCAGTGAGAAGAATGTTCCTTACATTGGTGATCAGTGAGAAGAATGTTCCTTACATTGGTGATCAGTGGGAAGAATGTTCCTTACATTGGTGATCAGTGGGAAGAATGTTCCTTACATTGGTGATCAGTGGGAAGAATGTTCCTTACATTGGTGATCAGTGGGAAGAATGTTCCTTACATTGGTGATCAGTGAGAAGAATGTTCCTTACATTGGTGATCAGTGAGGAGAATGTTCCTTACATTGGTGATCAGTGAGAAGAATGTTCCTTACATTGGTGATCAGTGAGAAGAATGTTCCTTACATTGGTGATCAGTGAGAAGAATGTTCCTTACATTGGTGATCAGTGAGAAGAATGTTCCTTACATTGGTGATCGGTGAGAAGAATGTTCCTTACATTGGTGATCAGTGAGAAGAATGTTCCTTACATTGGTGATCAGTGAGAAGAATGTTCCTTACATTGGTGATCAGTGGGAAGAATGTTCCTTACATTGGTGATCAGTGAGAAGAATGTTCCTTACATTGGTGATCAGTGAGAAGAATGTTCCTTACATTGGTGATCAGTGAGAAGAATGTTCCTTACATTGGTGGTCAAGTGCATGCCCCCCCCCACAATTTCCATGTCCCCCTGGTCACCCCCCCTTTTTTCTCTGTCACTGTAATAAACATGTATTTAGTAGATCAGAGTTTCTCTCCTGCACAGCCCCAGGTGATGGTGGAAAGTTTTTGGTGGGTAGAAGATGGCCGCCCAATGTTCAGATTCTCTCTCTCTTCGCCCGCCATACTACTGGATGAGAATAACGATATAAAATAAAGGGGATCCGGCGCCATTCATCCCGCATTCCGTCCCAATCACACAGAAGATTTCCAATAGTGTAACAAAAAATGAAACTTCCTTTAATGCGTCTACCGGAAGAGTCCGGAGATTCTATTCGCAGTCCATACAGCGGGGAACACGGGGGGACAATTTGTACAGCATCTGCCTCGCTAACAGCAAACGTAAAAAATATATACACAAGTTAAAAACCATCTAGAATGTCAGCGCACCCCCTCCGGCGCGGGTCCGCCAGGCGGAGAGACGCTGGAACCGGCCCAAACTTCCTCGCTGGCCCTCTTGCCAAGTCCCTCAAGGCTTCTTCATCTTCTTCACCGAGGAGGAGCTGGACGCAGATTCCCGGCGCTTTCTCTGTGTGCGGGGAAAACAAAGATCAGCGTTATCGTGGAGAAGAACTAAAAAAAATGAAAATACAGATTCACTATTCACATTTGGATTTCATTATAAACCTGGGACTTTATAAAATTCAAAACGCGTCGTCTTGCCTGGTCCCAAAAGGGGACAACTGGTTTTAAAGTGGATCCTTTAAAGGTATTTGGGACTCACTTTTTGGTCTGGAACCCATTTTGATATCTATACTTTTTTTTTCCAGGTACCCCTAGAGCAGGGAGTACCCCAATCTACAGCCCTCCAGTTATTCAGGAACTACAATATCCCCATCATGCCAAGTCATGTCTGTGAATGTCAGTTTTACTATGCCTCTTGGGATTTGAAGTTCGGCAACATCTGGAGGGCCGTAGTTTGAATACCCCTGCCCTAGAGGGATGCTTGGATCTCTCTAGAGCAGGGATCCTCAAACTACGGCCCTCCAGCTGTTGCAAAACTACACATCCCATGAGGCAATGTGCAGGTCTGACATTCACAGACATGACTAGGCATGATGGGAATTGTAGTTCCTGAACAACTGGAGGGCCGTAGTTTGAAGACCCATGCTCTAGAGCAGTGATGGCTAACCTTGGCACCCCAGATGTTTTGGAACTACATTTCCCATGATGCTCCACTATGCTGCAGAGTGCATGAGCATCATGGGAAATGTAGTTCCAAAACATCAGGGGTGCCACGGTTTGCCATCACTGCTCTAGGTCATTGAGTCCTAGAAGGTATCCCTCTAGGGCAAAGTGCTTTGAGCTTGTTTGAAGATTTCCGCACCTTTAGGGCAAAAAAATAAAAATAAAATTTAGGATAGACTATTTCTCATTGGAGCAGAGAAAAGGATGTCCATTCTCCTAGGACACTAGCAAAAAACTGAGGCATGCTGGGAGGAGGAGGAGTTATCTGGGCTGGTCTACAAATTTTCTCTTTGTTGGCCAGTGTACAATCTTCCTGTAGGGGGCAGTATGACTCAACAGTATCGGACTTCTTGTGTCTATAATAGACATGTGCAATTCGTTTAACGAATTTTAACAAAATTCGTTAATGCGGAAACATCCGAACGAAAAACCCACTTCAATTTTTCTGAATATTCGGAAATTCAAAAATCTAAAAAATAAGAATGAAAATCCAAAAGAATGAAAATCAGAAAATTCTGAAATAACGAATAACTCAACTATTACAAAACTATTAAATTATAAGTATTGGAATTTCTTTTCAAATTTGGCCGTTTAGTGAACGTAACAAGTATGAATGCCACATCGAAACAAATGGAACGAATTAATAATAATAATAAAAAGTAAATTAGTTACGTTCCATTCGTTTAGATGCATCATTCGTTATTTCTGATAGTGAACGTAACTAATACGAATTTATCCGAAGTTAGGATCACTATTAAATTATAGGTATTGGAATTTCCTTTCAGATTTGGCTGCTAGTGAACATAACAAATACGAATGGTAAACAAATGGAACGGAACAAATGTAATAATAATAAAAATAATTTGTTACGTTCCATTCGTTTAGATGCAGCATTCTCAGAATTTATCCGAAGTTAGGAATTATCAGAAATAACGAATGATGCATCTAAACGAATGGAACGTAAACTAATTACTTTTTATTATTATTATTTGTTATTAATTCGTTCCATTTGTTTAGATGTGTCGTTTGTACTTGTTACGTTCACTAAACGGCCAAATTTGAAAGGAAATTCCAATTCCTATAATTTAATAGTTTAGTAATAGTTAAGTTATTATTAGTTATTTCAATATTTTTTCGGATTTTCATTCTTAATTTTTTAGATTTTTGAATTTCCGAATATTCAGAAAAGATCTGAATGAAAACCCACGTAACAAATTTTTCTGAATATTGGGAAATTCAAAAATCTAAAAAAATAAGAATGAAAATCCAAAAGAACGAAAATCCGGAAAATCCGAAAATATTGAAATAATAATAACTTACCTATAATTTAATAGTTTATTAATAGTTACGTTATTATTCGTTATTTCAATATTTTCGGATTTTCCAGATTTTCGTTCTTTTGGATTTTCATTCTTATTTTTTTAGATTTTTGAATTTCCGAATATTCAGAAAAACAAATTTTTCTGAATATTCGGAAATTCAAAAATCTAAAAAAATAAGAATGAAAATCCAAAAGAACGAAAATCCGAAAATATTGAAATAACTAATAACTATTACTAAACTATTAAATTATAGGTATTGGAATTTCCTTTCAAATTTGGCCGTTAGTGAACGTAACAAGTACAAATGACACATCTAAACAAATGGAACGAATTAATAACAAATAATAATAATAAAAAAGTAATTCGTTACGTTCCATTCGTTTAGATGCATCATTCGTTATTGCTGATAATTCCTAACTTCGGATAAATTCGTATTCGTTACATTCACCATCAGAAATGAGAATGCTGCATCTAAACGAATGGAACGGAAAAAAATATTTTTATTATTATTACATTTGTTCCGTTCCATTTGTTTACCATTCGTATTCGTTATGTTCACTAGCAGCCAAATCTGAAAGGAAATTCCAATACCTATAATTTTAATAGTGATCCTAACTTCGGATAAATTCGTATTAGTTAAGTTCACTATCAGAAATAACGAATGCTGCATCTAAACGAATGGAACGTAACAAATTACTTTTTATTATTATTTGTTATTAATTTGTTCCGTTTGTTTAGATGTGTCATTTGTACTTGTTACGTTCAATAACGGCCAAATTTGAAAGGAAATTCCAATACCTATAATTTAATAGTTCGTTATTTAGAATTTTCTGATTTTCTTTATTTTCAAAATTTCCAAATTTCGTAAATTAGAAAAATTCGGAATTTCAGAAAAGAGCAAAAAAAACAATGAAACGAAAAAAAAAAACGGATTTTTGCATTTGCAAAAATTTCCACATTTACTAATTTTCTAATTTACGAAAAAAGCAAATAAATGAATGAAACGAAAAACGGATTTTCGAATTTCCAAATTTCTGAATTTCCAAATTTTCTAATTTAAGAAAAGGGCAAATAAACAAATGAAACGAAAACGAACAAAATTTTTCGTCAGTGCACATGTCTATAATTAATGGCCGATAAAGAAACACTTGTGTAGTCTCATCTTGCACCGCTCGGATCTCCTGCGTCCCGCTAAAAAAATCGGGATGGCTTCCACCTCCTGCCAGGATTGAACCTCCCTCAGCACTTCTTCGTATGTCTCTCTACTTCACAAATCCAGAAGACTCCGGAAACTTCTCTCCGCCCGCCGTACAGAAAAAACAAAACCACTTGACTGTGGAATGGGGGGGGGGGGGGGGTAGGAGGGGGCCATAGGGACGGCGTTGCCCTTCGAAATCTCCATTCTTCATCCGCACATTAAACAGGATAATACGAAGAAATTAAAGAAAATTAGCGTTCCTCCGCGTCTTTCCACATCTTCATACTCCGAGAATATCAGATTCATTTTTCATAGGTGTCAGCTGATCAAATTTATCTCCTGACTTAGAGAGTTTTGCATGAACCCCCCTCGGCTAAATGAAGAGACGTCTGACACCCCCCCCCCCTATACAAGAAAAGCCTGCTGTAGGGAATCGGCCTATTACCCGACATTAACCGGTCCCCCCTTGTGCTCCGGCCTGAACGGGAAATGACGGAGTAATTAAAAATTTGTGAAGTTGAGTTTATGGATTCTCTTAAATAAAAAAAAACTCACAACACGGACACAGCGCCTCCTGCTGGCCACTTTTGTTGGTGGGGGGGTACGTGGGCCTGGCTTCAATGTCACGGTTCAGTAACCCGCAAGGGATTATTTTTGACCCATTACCTGTCTAATTAATGTCTTTGCCAAGGAATTCTCTGAATTGTGACTCCGGCGCGGTCAGAGGTCGTGCGGTTACTTGGCAGATCTTTGTAGAGCATCGGTAATGCGGACCGCGTTCCTGCGTGCCACAAATTCAGAGTTTTTAAGGGTTTTTTTTTTTTATTCAAACATTCCGACTCCATCTGGAAATGAAAGATTTGTGACTGATCTTAACAATGTAACTCGTCGGTTTGAAATGGTCTCGGGGAAGAAAAAAAGAAAAGAAAAAAAAACCCCACAGAGCCAGCGGGGGAGCCGACGGAGGCAGCTTAAAAGTCGTCTAATTCTGACTCGCAAACGCCGACTTCATAGGCCCGGGTCTTTTTCTTGTGCCCATTAGTGGGCTGACTTCTGAGAGCGGGAACAAAAGGCCTGCGGTGTGAGGCATTCTGGGACAGGCAACTCATTAGGGACGGATGACTGGAGTACGAGTTTAGGGAATCAAACGGCGGTCTAATCTAGAGTAGCTGGACGAAGTTCGACATGGAACTAATTTGCTCGGAGATGGGCTTTGTCTCTGCGAGACCTTCCGTCTCCCTGGAGGGGTCACCGCGGCTCAGGGGGATCCAGAAGAGAAGGTAGAAGAAGAAGAGGGGACAGAGCTGGCGCGTTACCCCCACTCTCTGCAAAGCATTGTGGGAGGAAGACGCAACACACACAACACACGCAACACAAAGATCGCTCCCTGTTGTAACAAGGAGATCGCCTATAATCCCCTTCATTACCAACACGGGGGCCAACGCGCTGATTAATAGGGATTCCGGCTGTGTTTTATTCCAGCTGCCGACTGACACCTCATCGCTCAGCGGGAGAGCGCATCAACTATAAGGCAGCTTAAAGGGCAATTCTAGCCAAACAGCTAAAAACGCACATAAGAGAGGCCGTTTTATTGGCTAAAATATATGCGCAGACTTGCGATGCCCCATCCCCCCCCCCCCCCCCCAGAACAAAAGGAGGGCGACAACACACTGCAGAAACTGCAATTCTACTAATTTTGTGCCACCACCCAGTCTTCTCGCAGTGAACCTCACCCCATTGTTGATGCCTACTCTGACCCTCCTGCCTCCTCGTAGTGAACCTCACTCAACTGAAATCCCTGCTGTGACCCTCTTGCCTTCTCGTAGTGAATCTCATCACATTGGTGATGCCTGCTCGGACCGTTCTGCCATTGGAGTGAACCTCACTCCACTGGCAATGCCTGCTCTGACCCTCCTGTCTTCTCGTAATGAACCTCACCCAATGGCAACCTTTGCTCTGACCCACCTGCCTTTATGTAGTGAACCTCACCCAATGGCAATCCCTGCTCTGACCCTCCTGCCTCCTCGTAGTGAACCTCACCCAATGGTAATCCCTGCTCTGACCCTCCTGCCTCCTCATAGTGAACCTCACCCAATGGCAATCCCTGCTCTGACCCTCCTGCCTCCTCGTAGTGAACCCCACCCAATGGTAATCCCTGCTCTGACCCTCCTGCCTCCTCGTAGTGAACCTCACCCAATGGCAATCCCTTTTCTGACCCTCCTGCCTCCTCGTAGTGAACCCCACCCAATGGTAATCCCTGCTCTGACCCTCCTGCCTCCCCGTAGTGAACCTCACCCAATGGCAATCCCTGCTCTGACCCCTCCTGCCTCCCCGTAGTGAACCTCACCCAATGGCAATCCCTGCTCTGACCCTCCTGCCTCCTCGTAGTGAACCTCACCCAATGGCAATCCCTGCTCTGACCCTCCTGCCTCCCCGTAGTGAACCTCAACCAATGGCAATCCCTGCTCTGACCCTCCTGCCTCCTCGTAGTGAACCCCACCCAATGGTAATCCCTGCTCTGACCCTCCTGCCTCCTCGTAGTGAACCTCACCCAATGGTAATCCCTGCTCTGACGCTCCTGCCTCCTCGTAGTGAACCTCACCCAATGGCAATCCCTGCTCTGACCCTCCTGCCTCCCCGTAGTGAACCTCACCCTATGGCAATCCCTGCTCTGACCCTCCTGCCTCCCCGTAGTGAACCTCACCCAATGGCAATCCCTGCTCTGACCCTCCTGCCTCCTCGTAGTGAACCTCACCCAATGGTAATCCCTGCTGTGACCCTCTTGCCTTCTCGTAGTGAATCTCATCACATTGGTGATGCCTGCTCGGACCGTTCTGCCATTGGAGTGAACCTCACTCCACTGGCAATGCCTGCTCTGACCCTCCTGTCTTCTCGTAATGAACCTCACCCAATGGCAACCTTTGCTCTGACCCACCTGCCTTCATGTAGTGAACCTCACCCAATGGTAATCCCTGCTCTGACCCTCCTGCCTTCTCATAGTGAACCTCACCCAATGGCAATCCCTGCTTTGACCCTCCTGCCTCCCCGTAGTGAACCTCAACCAATGGCAATCCCTGCTCTGACCCTCCTGCCTCCTCATAGTGAACCCCACCCAATGGTAATCCCTGCTCTGACCCTCCTGCCTCCTCGTAGTGAACCTCACCCAATGGTAATCCCTGCTCTGACCCTCCTGCCTCCTCGTAGTGAACCTCACCCAATGACAATCCCTGCTCTGACCCTCCTGCCTCCTCGTAGTGAACCCCACCCAATGGTAATCCCTGCTCTGACCCTCCTGCCTCCTCGTAGTGAACCTCACCCAATGGTAATCCCTGCTCTGACCCTCCTGCCTCCTCGTAGTGAACCTCACCCAATGACAATCCCTGCTCTGACCCTCCTGCCTTCTCATAGTGAACCTCACCCAATGGCAATCCCTGCTCTGACCCTCCTGCCTCCTCGTAGTGAAACTCACCCAATGACAATCCCTGCTCTGACCCTCCTGCCTCCTCGTAGTGAACCTCACCCAATGGTAATCCCTGCTCTGACCCTCCTGCCTCCTCATAGTGAACCTCACCCAATGGCAATCCCTGCTCTGACCCTCCTGCCTCCCCGTAGTGAACCTCACCCAATGGCAATCCCTGCTCTGACCCCTCCTGCCTCCCTGTAGTGAACCTCACCCAATGGCAATCCCTGCTCTGACCCTCCTGCCTCCTCGTAGTGAACCTCAACCAATGGCAATCCCTGCTCTGACCCTCCTGCCTCCTCGTAGTGAACCTCAACCAATGGCAATCCCTGCTCTGACCCCTCCTGCCTCCTCGTAGTGAACCTCACCCAATGGCAATCCCTGCTCTGACCCTCCTGCCTCCTCGTAGTGAACCTCAACCAATGGCAATCCCTGCTCTGACCCTCCTGCCTCCTCGTAGTGAACCTCACCCAATGACAATCCCTGCTCTGACCCCTCCTGCCTCCCCGTAGTGAACCTCACCCAATGGCAATCCCTGCTCTGACCCTCCTGCCTCCTCGTAGTGAACCTCACCCAATGGTAATCCCTGCTCTGACCCTCCTGCCTCCCCGTAGTGAACCTCAACCAATGGCAATCCCTGCTCTGACCCTCCTGCCTCCTCGTAGTGAACCTCACCCAATGGTAATCCCTGCTCTGACCCTCCTGCCTCCTCATAGTGAACCTCACCCAATGGCAATCCCTGCTCTGACCCTCCTGCCTCCTCGTAGTGAACCTCACCCAATGGCAATCCCTGCTCTGACCCTCCTGCCTCCCCGTAGTGAACCTCAACCAATGGCAATCCCTGCTCTGACCCTCCTGCCTCCTCGTAGTGAACCCCACCCAATGGTAATCCCTGCTCTGACCCTCCTGCCTCCTCGTAGTGAACCTCACCCAATGGTAATCCCTGCTCTGACGCTCCTGCCTCCCCGTAGTGAACCTCAACCAATGGCAATCCCTGCTCTGACCCTCCTGCCTCCCCGTAGTGAACCTCACCCAATGGCAATCCCTGCTCTGACCCTCCTGCCTCCTCATATTGAACATCACCCAATGGTAATCCCTACTATGACCCTCCTGCCTCCTCCCAGTGGGTCTCACCTGATTTGTGATGCCTACTCTGACCCTCCTGTCTCCTCCTACTGAACCTAACCCCATTGGTCATGCCTGATCTGACCCCTCTGCCTCCTTCTAGTGAACCTCACCCCTCTGGTGATGCCAAAACAAACAATAAAATTGTTTGTAAAAAAAGACATCTGCCCCCTATTTTGTTACTTTATCTGAACCTTCAGAGAGGGTCGAGCTAATTCAACTGCTGCTGATTCAAATAAAAGTGGCAACCGATAGCACACAGGACACCTACTCCCTGTGACCAAAGCTAAAGTGGACACGTTTCACCCCCAATGCCTCAATGATTAAGCCCACTGGGGGGGGGGGGGGGATGCATCTGAGGGACCTCTCCTCATTCCTGGGGTGCCAACAGGAATTTGGGGTGGAAAGGAGCATTAGTGGCAAGTTTATTGCACCCTTACAAAACCACCTTCATGTCTCCTTCCCACGTTACACGAATGCATTTGGCCTACGTGTCAAAATTTTGCCCAGCATATTCTGCTATGGCCATAGGCTCTCCAATGCTTTAGGCTTGCTGCTTTTGGCTAATGAGGAAGACCATCATGTGGAGATGCCAATAGGAGTTTTTTTTAGGGAAGGGAGAGGGGGCAGGGGATGCTGTAAGCCCATTGCACTTTTGAAGGCCCCCCCAAAGTCGACCTTAATTTCTCAATTGATGCCAATGTGCTTCAAAATTTTGCTCAGCTCTTTCTGCCAAGGCCAAAGACTGCCTTGCCCCTTTCTGCTTGCTGTGTATTTCTACTGGCCAGTGGGGCAGTTTTTCATGTTAGGTTGCAAATAGGATTTTGGGGGAAGAGGGAGGGAGGGAGTTGGTGGCAAGTTCATTGCAACCTTTAAAAAAAAAAAAAAACACACCAAAAACCACCTTAATGTCTCCTTCTCAATTGATGCTTATACGTTTGGCCTACTTGCCAAAATTGTGCCCAGGTCAAAGAACGCCCACCTCTTTATGCTTGCTGCGTATTTCCACTGGCCAGTTAGGAAGCCTGTCATGGTGCGGTGCGTATAGGAATTTATAGGGAAGGCTGCGCTCTTGAAGACCAACAAAAATCACCTTAATTTCTCCTTCTCAATTGACTCGAATAGGTTTGGCTGAAGTGTCAAAGTTGGGGTTTTAGCTTTTTCTGCATCTGGAATTTGGGGGGGGGGGGGCAGTAGGTTCACTGCACCCTTAAAAACCACCATAAACTACCCAATTTCTTCTTCACAACTGATACTAATGCGTTTCTCCAAATGCGAATGCCCTACTTGTCAAAGCATGGCCCAGCACTTTCTGCTAATGCCAAAGAGTGCCCACTCCTTTATGCTTGCTGTGTATTTCTAGTAGCCAATGAGGCAGGCCATCATGTTAAGGTGCCAATATAAATTTGTAGGGTAGGGAGGGGGTGCGGGAGGTAGCAGTAAGCACATTGCCTACCTTTTTCTCTCCTTCTCAATTGACACCAATGCATTTGGCTGAAGTGACAAAACTGTGCCCAGCACTTTCAGATAAGGATAGCGCTTTCCTGCCCTTTTCTAACTGCCATATATTTTCCTTGGCCACCGAGGCAGCCCGTCACAGTGGGACATTAATAGGAATGTATAGGGGGACAATTAGCCCCCAAATTCCAACCCCAAGATCTTCTTCCCAACTGATGCCAATTCATTTGGCCGAAGTGCCAAAAGTGTGCCCAGCACTTTTTACATCAGAACAAAGCTTGCCAGTCCTTTTCTAATGGCTGTGTATTTCTATTGGCCAAAGAACCCCCCCAAATTCCAACCCTAATAATATTTCCTTCCCAACTAATGCTAATGCATTTGGCTGAAGTGGCAAAACTTTTGCAGGAATTTTGGTGAAAACGAAAACTCAGAAATTTACATAGTGACAAAGTGAGCCAGGCGAGGAAATTCCCCCTAGACACGGAGGTGAGCCAGGCGAGGCAATGCCCTATTAGACATGGAGGTGAGCCAAGCGAGGAAATTCCCCATAGACACGGAGGTGAGCCAGGCAAGGAACTCCCCCCATAGACACGGAGGTGAGCCAGGCAAGGAACTCCCCCATAGACACGGAGGTGAGCCAGGCAAGGAACTCCCCCATAGACACGGAGGTGAGCCAGGCAAGGAACTCTCCCATAGACACGGAGGTGAGCCAGGCAAGGAACTCCCCCATAGACACGGAGGTGAGCCAGGCAAGGAACTCCCCCATAGACACGGAGGTGAGCCAGGCAAGGAACTCCCCCATAGACACGGAGGTGAGCCAGGCAAGGAACTCCCCCCATAGACACGGAGGTGAGCCAGGCAAGGAACTCCCCCATAGACACGGAGGTGAGCCAGGCAAGGAACTCCCCCATAGACACGGAGGTGAGCCAGGCAAGGAACTCCCCCCATAGACACGGAGGTGAGCCAGGCGAGGAAATTCCCCATAGACACGGAGGTGAGCCAGGCGAGGAAATTCCCCCTAGACACGGAGGTGAGCCAGGCGAGGCAATGCCCTATTAGACATGGAGGTGAGCCAGGCGAGGAAATTCCCCCTAGACACGGAGGTGAGCCAGGCGAGGCAATGCCCTATTAGACATGGAGGTGAGCCAGGCGAGGAAATTCCCCATAGACACAGAGGTGAGCCAGGCAAGGAACTCCCCCATAGACACGGAGGTGAGCCAGGCAAGGAACTCCCCCCATAGACACGGAGGTGAGCCAGGCAAGGAACTCCCCCATAGACACGGAGGTGAGCCAGGCAAGGAACTCCCCCCATAGACACGGAGGTGAGCCAGGCGAAGAATTTCCCTATAAACACGGAGGTGAGTTGGGCGAGGCAATTCCCTATTAGATACAGAGCTGAGCCAGGCGAGGAAATTCACTATGGCAGTGATGGTGAACCTCGGCACCCCAGATGTTTTGGAATTACAATTCCCGTGATCCTCAATTACACTGCTGAATGCATGAGCATCATGGGAAATGTAGTTCCAAAACATCTGAGGAGATGCCGAGGTTCTCCAGGTGAGGAAGTTCTTCCAAAACGGATCACAATAATCTGAAATGTAAGAAGTGTGTGTGTGTGTGTGTGTGTGTGTGTGTGTGTGTGTGTGTGTGGGGATCCTTATAAGAAAACCAGAGACCATCTTTGCACTGAGCCTGATCTCACCCCATGTCTGGTGCAGGGACAGAGGAGTGGAGATGGGGGAGGGGGGGTTCACCCCATGTCTGGTGCAGGGACAGAGGAGTGGAGATGGGGGAGGGGGGGTTCACCCCATGTCTGGTGCAGGGACAGAGGAGTGGAGATGGGGGAGGGGGGGTTCACCCCATGTCTGGTGCAGGGATAGAGCGGAGATGGGGACTCACCCCATGTCTGGTGCAGGGACAGAGGAGCAGAGATGGGGGAGGGAGGGGGGCTCACCCCATGTCTGGTGCAGGGACAGAGGAGCACAGATGGGGGAGGGGGGGCTCACCCCATGTCTGGTGCAGGGATAGAGCGGAGATGGGGACTCACCCCATGTCTGGTGCAGGGACAGAGGAGCAGAGATGGGGGAGGGGGGCTCACCCTATGTCTGGTGCAGGGACAGAGGAGCACAGATGGGGGAGGGGGGGCTCACCCCATGTCTGGTGCAGGGATAGAGCGGAGATGGGGACTCACCCCATGTCTGGTGCAGGGACAGAGGAGCTTAGATGGGGGTGGGGGGGTTCTCCCTATGTCTGGTGCAGGGACAGAGGAGCTGAGATGGGGGAGGGGGGGTTCACCCCATGTCTGGTGCAGGGATAGAGCGGAGATGGGGACTCACCCCATGTCTGGTGCAGGGACAGAGGAGCAGAGATGGGGGAGGGAGGGCTCACCCCATGTCTGGTGCAGGGACAGAGGAGCGGAGATGGGGGAGGGGGGGCTCACCCCATGTCTGGTGCAGGGACAGAGGAGTGGAGATGGGGGAGGGGGGGTTCACCCCATGTCTGGTGCAGGGACAGAGGAGTGGAGATGGGGGAGGGGGGGTTCACCCCATGTCTGGTGCAGGGATAGAGCGGAGATGGGGACTCACCCCATGTCTGGTGCAGGGACAGAGGAGCAGAGATGGGGGAGGGAGGGGGGCTCACCCCATGTCTGGTGCAGGGACAGAGGAGCACAGATGGGGGAGGGGGGCTCACCCCATGTCTGGTGCAGGGATAGAGCGGAGATGGGGACTCACCCCATGTCTGGTGCAGGGACAGAGGAGCACAGATGGGGGAGGGGGGCTCACCCCATGTCTGGTGCAGGGATAGAGCGGAGATGGGGACTCACCCCATGTCTGGTGCAGGGACAGAGGAGCAGAGATGGGGGAGGGGGGGTTCACCCCATGTCTGGTGCAGGGACAGAGGAGCAGAGATGGGGGAGGGGGGCTCACCCCATGTCTGGTGCAGGGACAGAGGAGCAGAGATGGGGGAGGGGGGGCTCACCCCATGTCTGGTGCAGGGACAGAGGAGCACAGATGGGGGAGGGGGGCTCACCCCATGTCTGGTGCAGGGATAGAGCGGAGATGGGGACTCACCCCATGTCTGGTGCAGGGACAGAGGAGCGGAGATGGGGGAGGGGGGGCTCACCCCATGTCTGGTGCAGGGACAGAGGAGCGGAGATGGGGGAGGGGGGGGGGCTCACCCCATGTCTGGTGCAGGGACAGAGGAGCAGAGATGGGGGAGGGGGGCTCACCCCATGTCTGGTGCAGGGACAGAGGAGCAGAGATGGGGGAGGGGGGGCTCACCCCATGTCTGGTGCAGGGACAGAGGAGTGGAGATGGGGGAGGGGGGGTTCACCCCATGTCTGGTGCAGGGATAGAGCGGAGATGGGGACTCACCCCATGTCTGGTGCAGGGACAGAGGAGCAGAGATGGGGGAGGGAGGGGGGCTCACCCCATGTCTGGTGCAGGGACAGAGGAGCACAGATGGGGGAGGGGGGCTCACCCCATGTCTGGTGCAGGGATAGAGCGGAGATGGGGACTCACCCCATGTCTGGTGCAGGGACAGAGGAGCAGAGATGGGGGAGGGGGGGTTCACCCCATGTCTGGTGCAGGGACAGAGGAGCAGAGATGGGGGAGGGGGGCTCACCCCATGTCTGGTGCAGGGACAGAGGAGCAGAGATGGGGGAGGGGGGGTTCACCCCATGTCTGGTGCAGGGACAGAGGAGCAGAGATGGGGGAGGGGGGGCTCACCCCATGTCTGGTGCAGGGACAGAGGAGCAGAGATGGGGGAGGGGGGCTCACCCCATGTCTGGTGCAGGGATAGAGCGGAGATGGGGACTCACCCCATGTCTGGTGCAGGGACAGAGGAGCACAGATGGGGGAGGGGGGCTCACCCCATGTCTGGTGCAGGGATAGAGCGGAGATGGGGACTCACCCCATGTCTGGTGCAGGGACAGAGGAGCGGAGATGGGGGAGGGGGGGGGGGGGGCTCACCCCATGTCTGGTGCAGGGACAGAGGAGCAGAGATGGGGGAGGGGGGCTCACCCCATGTCTGGTGCAGGGACAGAGGAGCAGAGATGGGGGAGGGGGGGCTCACCCCATGTCTGGTGCAGGGACAGAGGAGCACAGATGGGGGAGGGGGGGCTCACCCCATGTCTGGTGCAGGGACAGAGGAGCGGAGATGGGGGAGGGGGGGGGGCTCACCCCATGTCTGGTGCAGGGACAGAGGAGCAGAGATGGGGGGAGGGGGGGCTCACCCCATGTCTGGTGCAGGGACAGAGGAGCAGAGATGGGGGAGGGGGGCTCACCCCATGTCTGGTGCAGGGACAGAGGAGCAGAGATGGGGGAGGGGGGGGGGCTCACCCCATGTCTGGTGCAGGGACAGAGGAGCAGAGATGGGGGAGGGGGGGTTCACCCCATGTCTGGTGCAGGGACAGAGGAGCAGAGATGGGGGAGGGGGGGTTCACCCCATGTCTGGTGCAGGGACAGAGGAGCAGAGATGGGGGAGGGGGGGTTCACCCCATGTCTGGTGCAGGGACAGAGGAGCAGAGATGGGGGAGGGGGGGCTCACCCCATGTCTGGTGCAGGGACAGAGGAGCACAGATGGGGGAGGGGGGCTCACCCCATGTCTGGTGCAGGGATAGAGCGGAGATGGGGACTCACCCCATGTCTGGTGCAGGGACAGAGGAGCAGAGATGGGGGAGGGGGGGTTCACCCCATGTCTGGTGCAGGGACAGAGGAGCAGAGATGGGGGAGGGGGGCTCACCCCATGTCTGGTGCAGGGACAGAGGAGCAGAGATGGGGGAGGGGGGGGTTCACCCCATGTCTGGTGCAGGGACAGAGGAGCACAGATGGGGGAGGGGGGGCTCACCCCATGTCTGGTGCAGGGACAGAGGAGCGGAGATGGGGGAGGGGGGGGGGGCTCACCCCATGTCTGGTGCAGGGACAGAGGAGCAGAGATGGGGGGAGGGGGGGCTCACCCCATGTCTGGTGCAGGGACAGAGGAGCAGAGATGGGGGAGGGGGGCTCACCCCATGTCTGGTGCAGGGACAGAGGAGCAGAGATGGGGGAGGGGGGGGTTCACCCCATGTCTGGTGCAGGGACAGAGGAGCAGAGATGGGGGAGGGGGGCTCACCCCATGTCTGGTGCAGGGACAGAGGAGCACAGATGGGGGAGGGGGGCTCACCCCATGTCTGGTGCAGGGATAGAGCGGAGATGGGGACTCACCCCATGTCTGGTGCAGGGACAGAGGAGCAGAGATGGGGGAGGGGGGGCTCACCCCATGTCTGGTGCAGGGACAGAGGAGCGGAGATGGGGGAGGGGGGGGGGGGGGGCTCACCCCATGTCTGGTGCAGGGACAGAGGAGCAGAGATGGGGGAGGGGGGCTCACCCCATGTCTGGTGCAGGGACAGAGGAGCAGAGATGGGGGAGGGGGGGCTCACCCCATGTCTGGTGCAGGGACAGAGGAGCACAGATGGGGGAGGGGGGGCTCACCCCATGTCTGGTGCAGGGACAGAGGAGCGGAGATGGGGGAGGGGGGGGGGGGGCTCACCCCATGTCTGGTGCAGGGACAGAGGAGCAGAGATGGGGGAGGGGGGCTCACCCCATGTCTGGTGCAGGGACAGAGGAGCAGAGATGGGGGAGGGGGGTTCACCCCATGTCTGGTGCAGGGACAGAGGAGCAGAGATGGGGGAGGGAGGGGGGCTCACCCCATGTCTGGTGCAGGGACAGAGGAGCACAGATGGGGGAGGGGGGCTCACCCCATGTCTGGTGCAGGGATAGAGCGGAGATGGGGACTCACCCCATGTCTGGTGCAGGGACAGAGGAGCAGAGATGGGGGAGGGGGGGCTCACCCCATGTCTGGTGCAGGGACAGAGGAGCACAGATGGGGGAGGGGGGCTCACCCCATGTCTGGTGCAGGGATAGAGCGGAGATGGGGACTCACCCCATGTCTGGTGCAGGGACAGAGGAGCAGAGATGGGGGAGGGGGGGCTCACCCCATGTCTGGTGCAGGGACAGAGGAGCAGAGATGGGGGAGGGGGGCTCACCCCATGTCTGGTGCAGGGACAGAGGAGCAGAGATGGGGGAGGGGGGGTTCACCCCATGTCTGGTGCAGGGACAGAGGAGCAGAGATGGGGGAGGGGGGGCTCACCCCATGTCTGGTGCAGGGACAGAGGAGCACAGATGGGGGAGGGGGGCTCACCCCATGTCTGGTGCAGGGATAGAGCGGAGATGGGGACTCACCCCATGTCTGGTGCAGGGACAGAGGAGCGGAGATGGGGGAGGGGGGGCTCACCCCATGTCTGGTGCAGGGACAGAGGAGCGGAGATGGGGGAGGGGGGGGGGGGGCTCACCCCATGTCTGGTGCAGGGACAGAGGAGCAGAGATGGGGGAGGGGGGCTCACCCCATGTCTGGTGCAGGGACAGAGGAGCAGAGATGGGGGAGGGGGGGCTCACCCCATGTCTGGTGCAGGGACAGAGGAGCAGAGATGGGGGAGGGGGGGCTCACCCCATGTCTGGTGCAGGGACAGAGGAGCACAGATGGGGGAGGGGGGGCTCACCCCATGTCTGGTGCAGGGACAGAGGAGCGGAGATGGGGGAGGGGGGGGGGGCTCACCCCATGTCTGGTGCAGGGACAGAGGAGCAGAGATGGGGGAGGGGGGGCTCACCCCATGTCTGGTGCAGGGACAGAGGAGCGGAGATGGGGGAGGGGGGGGGGGGGGCTCACCCCATGTCTGGTGCAGGGACAGAGGAGCAGAGATGGGGGAGGGGGGCTCACCCCATGTCTGGTGCAGGGACAGAGGAGCAGAGATGGGGGAGGGGGGGCTCACCCCATGTCTGGTGCAGGGACAGAGGAGCAGAGATGGGGGAGGGGGGGCTCACCCCATGTCTGGTGCAGGGACAGAGGAGCACAGATGGGGGAGGGGGGGCTCACCCCATGTCTGGTGCAGGGACAGAGGAGCGGAGATGGGGGAGGGGGGGGGGCTCACCCCATGTCTGGTGCAGGGACAGAGGAGCAGAGATGGGGGAGGGGGGGCTCACCCCATGTCTGGTGCAGGGACAGAGGAGCAGAGATGGGGGAGGGGGGGGGCTCCCTCTCTGGCCCCGCCGTTTTCCCCTGCGGGTCTCCAGTCGGATTTCTCTTCCAAGGTAGTGTAAAAACGGCCACAGTGTGAATGCGCCTGACCTTTTGTCTTGGACTAATCTAATTGTGTCGTCTTTGTGTAATCAGCCAGGAAAGGTCAGCGCTGTATTTAACGGAGCGCCTCCTTTAGGTAATGAATTTGCCTTGCAGTAAATTAAGTTGATTATGCTTTTTTTGAAGTATGTCAAAGCTCAGGTCAGGTTAACCATGAAGGCGCCGTGCTGCTCGATGTGCCGCCGCCGAGGACCTGGCGCAGGTACGGCGTCTCTCCTGGGCGTCCTATGAGCCCCAGAACACAGAGCGCCGATCTCTACGGCACAGACGTGAGATAAGAAATCGATTTCTCTATGCATTTTGTAACCGTACGCCATTTCCGCCCCCCCCCTCCCCCCCCCATCCGAGCAGCTGCTAACGGTCTGCTCCATCCACGGAGGAAGCGCAAAGAAAGTAGCAAAATCTTGAAACAAGACTGAAAAGAATCAGGAGATAATGAAGCAATGTAGCAAAACAATCTTCTAAAAAAAATAAGAATAAAAAATAAAATCAGACAGCGAGTAATCAGCGGAGTTTTTACGATCTTCATTTTAAAAGCTGAACTCTGGGAAAACAAAGAAGTCCTCCCCTGCAGTGCGGCTGGGCCAGCACCGCAAGGGTTGGCTGCTGGTTTAGTGTAGGGCAGGGGGGGCATAACTGTTGGCCCGCTAAATAAACGGTGTATTACATGTCGGTCATAGACAGATTCCATTTCTGTATTCTGCAAAAATCCTGGTTGATCCTGCTGCTCTCTATCTCCCCCTCCTGTCCATCTTTCCCGCTGCTGTCGGGGATTTTGCAGCACTGGTGGCAGCTCTGCACATGCTCAGTTCTCAGCGAGTTGCTATGCTGAGCATTTCCTCCCTATCACATCTGAGCAGCCCATGCGACTATAGAGTCACACATGTGGGCGTATCCACAGTGCTAAATGACAGCCCACCTCCTCCCCCCCTCCATGCTCACTAACCAGCTAAAAACAATGGGGGCGGGATATTACATGTCAATTGATGGAGGCTTCACCTCCCTGTTATTCCAAGATGTAAAATGTAAACAAAAAGGCCCGATTTACAACGCCATCAACTAATATACAGAAAGAGAAGGGATCGTTAACTATTTGAAATGATGGGGGATTGGTACGGCTCTCGTTCCGGGGGGCGAGGCCATATGACGCGGGGCCGCGCCGTATTCCTAGGACATGGCGTGACCCCGATCTCGGTAAAGAGCCGACGACACGTCCAATCACAGCGGATCACATGTTCAATATGGAAGTGTCGTTTATTGGCTCTCCTCTCCTCACGCTGACAGAGTGTATGGTGAGGAGAGCTGATCAGCGGAATCTCCTCACAGGTAACAGGGCACTGACCATCAATTACAATTAAAATAAAATCATTACAATAAAGCCCCAGCGGTGCCCAGTGATGCCAATCAGTGCCCATGAGTGACATCACTGACGTCAATCCGTGCCCATCAGTGACGCCAATCCGTGCCCATGAGTAACATCAGAGACGCCAATCCGTGCCCATGAGTAACATCACTGACGCCAATCCGTGCCCATGAGTGACATCACTGACGCCAATCCGTGCCCATGAGTGACATCACTGATGCCAATCCGTGCCCATGAGTGACATCACTGACGCCAATCCGTGCCCATCACTGACGCCAATCCGTGCCCATCACTGACGCCAATCCGTGCCCATCACTGACGCCAATCCGTGCCCATGAGTGACATCACTGACACCAATCCGTGCCCATCACTGACGCCAATCCGTGAGGCCAATCCGTGCCCATCACTGACGCCAATCCGTGCCCATGAGTGACATCACTGACACCAGTCTGTGCCCATCAGTGATACCAAACCGTGTCCATCAGTGACACCAATGTCAATCGGTGTCCATCACTGAAGCCAGTGTCCATCACTAACTCCAATCAATGTCCATCAGTGGCGCCAATCCGTGCCCACCAGTGGCGCCAATCCGTGCCCACCAGTGGCGCCAATCCGTGCCCACCAGTGGCGCCAATCCGTGCCCATCACTGAAGCCAGTGTCCATCACTAACGCCAATCAATGCCCATCAGTGCCGCCAATCAGTGCTGCCTATAAGTGTGGCATATTAGCGTCTCCTTAGTGCCGCCTCATCAGCGCACATCAGTGGAGAAAAATTACTGCTCATTTAAAAAAAAAAAAATTACTGACAGAAACTAAGAATTATTTTTTTCCTTTTCAAAATTTGTAAAAAATAAAACCCGGCGGTGATTGAATGCCACCAGAAGAAAGTTCTATTTGTGTGAAAGAAAATAATAAAATGTCCTATGTGTACAATGTTACATGACTGCGTAATTGTCATTCAAAGTGTGGCAGCGCTGAAAGCTGAAAATTGATCTTGGCAGGAAGGGGGTGATGGTGCCCGGAAGGCAAAGGGTTAAACCGCGTGTATCACTTTAAGTATACACACATCATTCTTAGACCCCCCTACACACTATTCCATTTTCTGCAGATTTTTGTCTTCAGATTTACCAAAACCATCGAATATATATATATATGAGGTCAGACATTAAATGTTTGCGATCAGGCCGGCCCTCGCCCTGCATGGTTTTTCTAAATCTGAAGACAAAAATCTGCAGAAAATCGAATAGTGTGTATGGGGGGGGGCGGGGGGATGGGTCTTACACGGGTTAGTAGTCGGGTTTAGGCCGAGATTCTGCTATAACTGCACAATATCTATCAGTGACCTCAAACTCCAAGCCTTTACTATGAGGAGTTGACATTTTACATCCACCCAGACCTGAAAGTTCACATAAAAGGGTGGACTTTGCGTTTTCGATCGTTGAGCCTCATCGGTGCGTCTTTCATATCATTTAGAACTGGCACGCGATGATGACACAGAGGCCGTAGACACCGACGTCTGTTGGAAGCCCCGGAGCGTCTCCTGCTTGTCATGTAAATGAATTCCTTTCCCCTCCCGAAGGAAATATTGATCACATGACACGGGCGCCAAGTTATAGGCGGTCACCCCGGGGGGGCAAGGCTCCAGGTATAAACCTTTGCCACAATCAATACGGGGCTCCTCTCCTAGCAGACAACGCTGCCCCCGTTATACCAGCGACCCCAACGAAGGGGGTGAGACGAGCCCGGACGCGTCCGGAATTCACGATTTCTCCATCAGTCTTCCCGTGACATTCGGGAATGAAAGGAGGGCGATGTTGGGGACGGTGGTGGAGAGTAGCGCGGAGGACAATCCTTCGGGGGGGGGGGGGGGGGGGGGCACTTCTATCCGGATGGAGATAAGGGCAGAAAACTGGTAACATCGAGATTAATGTGTCACCTCTGCAGACGACAGATAAGGTGCTTTCAATCTTCTTGTAAAATCACAATACATTCTGCATCTCTTTATAAAGTGCGCGGCGTGTTATCGCCCCGATATATCTGAGTACACCTCTCCGCATTGTACAGCTAAACAGAGCGGGGAGCTTAGGAGCTGCCAGCCAGATGTGGATTAAATAGAAGTCAGATTAGAGAGGGGGGGTAAAATGATTATTTCCTGTGTGGCCCCAGGCCAGGTGGGCTCCCGGCTCCATATTACAATGTATCGTCCATAACCAGAGATAGAAGACGCCGGATAATGCTCCGCAGTCACTCTCCTTATCTGCTGGGGATTTTCAGGGAATGGCGGCAAAGAAAAGAAGAAGAAGAAGAAGAAGAAGAAGAAGAAGGTGGTGGTTACAAGTTTCTAGTGATTACGGTTAACCAGAGTGGTGGCGGATGGGACGCTAGTGGCGTCTGCCAAGAGTTGTACCCATGCCCACCGTCAATGCGGTTCCTGATGAAGCGGCATAGGTCACAGAACATGTTAATCTGCGGCCGCCTCCTAGCTACCTACAGACCCCCCCCCCCCAACCGTCCCACAGTGCCTTGCAGATTCCATAATGCCACCCAACCTTTCAGAGTGGCCTGCAGCATCCCCCCCCAAAACCATCCAACCTCCCATAGGGGCACGCTGCACCCTCCAGCTTGCTGCAGAACCCTCCAACCTCCCAGTGCCCCCAACAATGCCCCACAGTAACCCCCCCCAGCCCCTAACAATGCCCCACAGAAACCCCCCCAGCCCCAGCAGTACCCCCTACAGGTCACCCACATTGCCCTTTGCAACCTCTTTGTGAGATCCCCAAGCCCCTTAAAAGAGAACCCATGCACCCAGAGTACAACTGCGACGGCTAGTCAGGGGCCTGCAGCACCCCGCAGGTTGATACAAAACCATCCAACCTCCCATAGTGGCCCCCCCAGCTTGCTGCAGAACCCTCCAATCTCCCATAATTCCTTGCAGCACCACCCCCCCCCCCCCCCCCCGCCCCAGCTTGATACAGCACCATCCAACCTCCCATAGTGGTCTGCATTGCCCCCCCCCCAACTTGATACAGAACCCTACTAGTGAAAGAGGGGGGGGGGGCGCATTGGGGAATCCTAGCTCGCTGCATACCCCGTTATCAAATTGGAAGGTCAGGTAATTTCCCCGTGGGTTTTTTTTAGCAGCAATGAGAAAGAAAAAAATAATTTGTAAAAATTCTTTGATTTTATTATCCAAAACACAAGTTAAACATCATTGAGTGCAAAATATGTTTAAAATATGAGTTCTGGTGTAGAAAGTGCGGTTTCAGGTAGAGGACGGTACATTGATCATTTACAATTCCTTTTATAAAGTGATTATACTGCATTCAAATAGATTTCCATAACATTTCATTCATATGACCATATGATATACAAAATCTATTTGAATATATTATAATCACTTTATACTAATTAGTTTCTACCTGAAACTGCTCCGCACTTTCTACACCAGAGCTCATCATTTAAACATATTTTGCACCCAATGATGTTTAACTTGTGTTTTGGATAATAAAATCAAGGAATTTTGACAAATTATTTTCTTTCTCATTGATGCAAAAAAAAAACCCACGGCGAATTTACCTGACCTTCCGATACCAAACCATACAACATCTCAAAGTGGCCCACAGCGCCCCCCAGATTTCTGCATAACCATCCAACCTCCTATAGTGCACTGCAGGGCCCCCCAGCTTGCTGCAGAACCGTCCAACCTCCCATAATTCCCTACAGCGCCCCCCCCCCAGCTTGATACAGCACCAACTTCCCATAGTGCACTGCAGTGCCCCCCAGCTTGATACAGAACCATCCAACCTTCCATAGGGGCCTGCAGCACCCCACGGGTTGATACAGAACCATCCAACCTCTTATAGTGGCCTGCAGTGCGCCCCCGTTTGATATAGCACCATCCAACCTCCCAAAGTGTTTAACTGCGCCCACCAGCTTGATACAGAACCATCCAACCTCCCCATAGGGGCCTGCAGCACCCCGCGGGTTGATACAAAACCATCCAACCTCCCACAGTGGCCCACAGCACCCTCCAGCTCGATGCAGAACACTCCAAACTCCCATAATTCCTTGCAGCGCCAACTCCCCCCCCCCAGCTTGATAGAGCACCATCCAGGCTCCCATAGTGGTCCGCAGTGCCGCCCCCCGCCCCCCAAAGTTTGATACAGAACCCTACAACATCCCAAAGTGGCCCACAGTGCCGCCAGCTTGCTGCAGAACCATCCAACCTTCCATAGGGGGCTGCAGAATCCCAGGGGTTGATACAAAACCCTCCAACATCCCATAGTGGCCAGCAGCACCCCACCAGATTGATACAGAACCATCCAACCTCCCATAGGGGCCTGCAGCCCCCCGCGGGTTGATACAAAACCCTCCAACCTCCCATAGTGCCCTACAGAGCCCCCCAGCTTGATACCGAACCAGTCAACCTCCCATAGTGCCCTACAGTTTCCTCCAGCTTGATACAGAACCATCCAACCTCCCATAGTGGCCCGCAGTACCCCCCAGCTTGATAGAGAACCCTACAACCTCCCATAGTGGCCCGCAGCACCCCCCCCCCCCAGCTTGCTGCAGAAACATCCATCCTGCCATAGTGTCCCGCAACACCCACCAACTTGCTGCAGAACTCTCCAACCTCCCATAGTGCCCCCAACAATGCCCCACAGTAACCCCCCAGCCCCTAACAATGCCCAACAGAAAGTCCCCCAGCCCCTGCGCCCCACAGAGAGCCCCCCAGCCCCTGCAGTACCACCTCCAGTCACCCACATTGCCCTTTGCAAACCCTTTGTGAGATCCCCAACCCTGTTAAAGGGGCCCCATCCCCCAGAGTACAACTGGAACGGCTGATCGGCAAGTAGTTAAAAATGTTTACAAATTACCAGTTTAGAGTTTGTGGCGGTACCTCACGTGTGCTGCAAACGCCGTTTACATACGTGGGCACAACCTATGTATGAATTTGCTTCTGTGCACAAGCATGAGGGGGCGGGGCACTTTAAAATAAAAACTTTTTTTTTGTTACACTGTCTAAAAAAAAAAAAAGAAAGGGGATCACTTTTATTCCCATCACAAACACTGAATATAATAGAAATAAGGCATGACAGGTCCTCTCTATGGAGATCTCTCCTCCTCCTGACAAGCTTCAGTTAAAAAAAAAATTCTCATGCTTTCCAGAACAAAAAATGGCGGTGTTTACATCTGCCATAGCTGGAAATGATGTCATGACCTCCCAGGATCACAGAGATGACCAGGGAAATGACGTCATGACCTCCCAGGATCACAGAGATGACCAGGAAATGTCCTGACCTCCCAGGATCACAGAGATGACCAGGGAAATGACGTCATGACCTCCCAGGATCACAGAGATGACCAGGAAATGTCCTGACCTCCCAGGATCACAGAGATGACCAGGAAATGTCCTGACCTCCCAGGATCACAGAGATGACCAGGAAATGTCCTGACCTCCCAGGATCACAGAGATGACCAGGGAAATGACGTCATGACCTCCCAGGATCACAGAGATGGCCAGGGAAATGACGTCATGACCTCCCAGGATCACAGAGATGGCCAGGGAAATGACGTCATGACCTCCCAGGATCACAGAGATGGCCAGGGAAATGACGTCATGACCTCCCAGGATCACAGAGATGACCAGGAAATGTCCTGACCTCCCAGGATCACAGAGATGGCCAGGGAAATGACGTCATGACCTCCCAGGATCACAGAGATGACCAGGAAATGTCCTGACCTCCCAGGATCACAGAGATGACCAGGAAATGTCCTGACCTCCCAGGATCACAAAGATGACCAGGAAATGTCCTGACCTCCCAGGATCACAGAGATGACCAGGGAAATTACGTCATGACCTCCCAGGATCACAGAGATGGTCAGGAAATTACGTCATGACCTCCCAGGATCACAGAGATGGCCAGGGACCATCCAGTCCACAGCCAGCTTTGTGCCAACCCACAGAGAACCACTTACCGAGTTCGGAGTCAGTGGAGCGCCAACAACATCGATGATCGGATCTTTGCCCTCTAGTTTGATGTCCTCTGTGCTGATGGTGGGCTGGCCCTCTATGCTGGTTCCCTCGGCTGCCACCGGCGTGCTGGGGACCCCAGTTTTGGACAAGGCTTCGAAGCGATGGCGAAGCATTTGCAGTTCATACTCGCAGTTGGAGAACGCTTGTTTGAGTTCGTAGAGCAGGACCAGATCGCTGCGCAGCTCATTAAACATCTGGACGATCTCTTCCGTTGGCATCGGGTTAAGATCTGCGGGTCAGAACAGAGCGAAGGGTGAATTATGGGACAGATTCAAGTCTCCCCCCCCCCATCCCCCATACCAGAATATGACCAGAGACACAGAAGAAAGGGCGTTCTGTTATTGGGTGTTTTATACTGAATAAAGTTGGTTTTATCTGATGAGCTAATCCCCTCTTGATTGGCTGTTTAATGCTGACTTGTCACACATCTGCTGGTAAAATCCACGGCACTGACCAATAAAAATCTGCTGGGTGGCTACTTTGCCCTGCAGGGTCCCCTGAAGCCCTCCCACATTCATAACTACAACTCCTAATGCATGATGGGAATTATAGTTTCTGCTGGGGGTGCCACACATCGATCCCCCCTCTGGGTACCCGTATTGAAGCTGCGCTTTCTCAATGGAAGCTATGATGTCACAGAGTGTTTAAAAGGATATTTTTCTCATAAACTGGGAAGTTTTATTATAAAGAATCGTCTCATTTGTAATATTTACATGTGACTTGAAGATATGATGTATATAAAAGTGACTATAAAGCTTCAACTTTTTTTATTAAAATAAAACCTTTCATACTTTTTATCTCTGTAAAGCACACAGATGGACCTGAACGAGTTTCAGGGGATGCACCCTCTTCCTCAGAGCTCTGATCCAAAATGCATCAGCTCGCCAACACTGCAGCATACCAGTTAGGTCACACAATGCCAAACTGGTTGATAATTGGAGGTGTTATAATCAGTGGCGGCTAGTGTTTTTTTTTTTGGGGGGGGGGGGGGGGGGGGGGGTGTCGGCAAACACTTGTGAGAGTACTAATAAGCTGGGGATCTGCTGAACGAGGGTATCAATGGTGAACAATGGTACTAAAGAGCTGAGGATCTGCTGAGTGGGGTTACTAGTGAGTGGGGGGGGATCAGCAGCAGAGCTGGAGGGTAATGCTGAGTGGGGGATCAGCAGAGCTGGGGGTAATAAGCTGTGGATCTGGATCTGCTGAACAAGGGTACTAAGGAGCTGGAGATCTGCTGAGTGGAGTTATTACTGAGTGGGGGATCAGGTGGGTAATGTTGAGTGGGGGGGGGGGGATTAGCAGCAGAGCTGGGGATTACTACTGAGTGGGGAATCAGCAGAACTGGGGGTACTAATAAACTGGGGGTCTGCTGAATGAGGGTATCCATGCTGAAGAAGGGTATTAAGGAGCTTGGGTACAGCTGATTGGGGGATCAACTGCAGAGCTTGGGGGTACTACTGAGTGGGGGATCAGCAGCAGAGCTGGGGGTTACTACTGAGTGGAGGGTCAGCAGAGCTGGGGGTACTAATAAGCTGGGAATTTGCTGAACAATGGTATCAATGCTGAAGAGGGGTACTAAGGAGCTGGGGATCTGCTGAACAGGGGTACTAAGGAGCTGGGGATCTGCTGAATGAGGGTATCAATGCTGAAGAGGGGTACAAAGGAGCCAGGGATCTGCTGAACAGGGGTATCAATGCTGAAGAGGGGTACTAAGGAGCTGGGGATCTGCTGAACAGGGGTATCAATGCTGAAGAGGGGTACTAAGGAGCCAGGGATCTGCTGAACAGGGGTATCAATGCTGAAGAGGGGGTACTAAGGAGCTGGGGATCTGCTGAACAGGGGTACTAAGGAGCTGGGAATCTGCTGAACGAGCATATCAATGCTGAAGAGGGGTAGCAAGGAGCTGGGCATCTGTTGAACAGGGGTACTAAGGAGCCGGGGATGTGCTGAACAGGGATATCAATGCTGAACAGGGGTACTAAGGAGCCGGGGATCTGCTGAGTGGGGTTACTACTGAGTGGGGGAACAGCAGCAGAGCTGGAGGGTAATACTGAGTGGGGATCAGCAGCAGAGCTGGGGATGTATTTGCTAAGCGAGGGTACGAATAAGCTGGGGATCTGCTGAACGAGGGTATCAATGCTGAACAGGGGTATTAAGGAGCTGGGGGTACAGCTGCAGAGCTTTGGGGTACTACTGAGTGGGGGGGGGGGGATCAGCAGAGCTGGGGTACCAATAAGCTGGGGATCTGCTGAACGAGGGTATCAATGCTGAACAGGGTAGTAAGGAGCTGGGATCTGCTGAGTGGGGGGGGGGGGTACTAGTGAGCCGGGGGTTCTTCTGGGCCTCGTTAAAACAAACAGAAAGCCAACACACACACACACAGGGCACGTGCCGAACTTCATTAAATCACGATAAAGAAGAAGAAGAAGGCGCTGGAATGTGCGGAAGCGAAGCGTTGGGGTTAATTCGGTGTTCCACTTTCGGGCAGGTAGGAAAGCGGCGGGTCGCTGAGCGGATAACAAACAGTAAGTTGTTGTGTCTCCTCCCCCCCGAGCCTCTCTTTTATTCACGTGAAGCGCCCGTTATCAGGCGCGATGGAGGGAAATAAAGGGGCCTCGCGTATCTTTTTATTTCCCTATCTGGTTCTTTTACATGAGATGAAAACGTTTCATGAATGGCGTGTGTGTGTATATATATATATATATATATATATATATATGTGTGTGTGTGTACACCGCTCTCTCCAAAACTCTCTGTATTAAGGGAAAATAATAAAACACACAGCCCCATTGGGACTACAAAAGGAGCTCTCGGCATGCATGATATTCCCCTCGCCAACCCCCACTCCCAGCGTCCTCCCGGCTCACCTACTCCCAGTTCTGACAGCATCTGATCCAAGGCTTTAATCTTCTTCTGTCCAACTGAGCTCGGGAGTTTCATCTGCAAACACAAAAGGTACAAAAAGAAGGGAGCCACACAGCTCTCAGTCAGGCCTCTTTCGCACATTTCCTAGTTCAAAAGGCAGGCGAGAGACTTTTCATACAGAACAAGCAGGACGGAATGAAAAGAAACAGAAAAAGAAAAAAAAAAAAAAAGGTAAGAGAAAAAGAAACGAAAAAGGGATGGAAAGAGAAGAGGGTGGGGGGTGCAGAGGAGACGGGCGCTGGGGAGGGGCGGCTGCCCCATGTTTTGGGTGGGGGGGGGGCTCATTGTACAACCTACAAGGGGCCTACAAGAAATCCCCCTTTTGCAGTTGCAAAAGACGGCCGGGGGGGATAAAGTTCACCTTTTCTTGTTTGGCAAAAAAAAAGAAAAAAAAGAAAAAAGGAAACACGACTTCCTGCCGAGAGATTAAACAAAAAAAAAAAAATAATAAAAAAAAATAGATTAGACTGGAAAGGATGTGTAATGCGCGATGTGCCCCCCCCTCCCCCTCCCCCGTTTGATGCCGCTTCCCCCATTTACAGGACTTTTTTTTTTTTTATAATCCTTCCAGGGCCAAACGCTTTTTTTTTTTTTTTTTTTCTCGTGGCGTACCGGCGGCGCCCCCGAGCAGTGGGAATTCATTTAGTAGGTGATATAACAAAGAGCGGAGGAGTTCGACTGAACACAGAAGTGCAGCCGAAAGCCCACAAAAGACGGGAGCGGGGAGTAACCCGGCAGAGCAGAAAAGCAGCGGGAGTCGGCCGCGCAGGAACGGCGAAATAATAAAAAAAAAAAGAATTACAGGTACTCATTAAAAATAAGTAGTAAAAATAGGATCACTTAGCAGAGACACTTGTTACCATTGAATTGTACGGGGGAAGATCACAGGTAAGAAAAAAAAAAAAAAAGACGCAGGCTAAATATTCCGCGGCATCACAAGGCCCGGCGGAGAGAAAAAGGAAGCCGGCTCCGAGTTTTCGGCACCTATTCAGGGCCACTTTCTGGCCCCTTTGATCCCGACGCCGCGCCGCGGACTAAACTCTGTGTGAATAATTAGACGAGCTGTAAATGGTCACCGCGAAAAAAAAAAATTGAAAAAAAACAGCGGCCTAGTTAAAGGCTCGCTGCGCTGGTGTCAGGTGCCAACGCTACGCAGCACGGGCCGAGGAAATGTCCGGCGCTTTAATTGCTGAAGAAGAGCGCAATGTGCAACCCGCGATCCGCTGCAATGAGGGGCCGCGAAAAATTAATTAGAGGGGCACGGGGGCCAGCAAGAGAAAAAAAAAAAAAAAGGAGGACGACGGTTACAGAAATACTCAACAGGGCGACTAATGGATATAAATACGGCGAGAAAAACCCCAACCGGCTCCAGTCCGTACAGCGAGCGAAACGCCACGCTTTTAGCGGCCGCATTCAGCATCAGCAGCGATGACATCATTCATACGCAAGTGGCATTATGGTGACATCACGGCTTGTAACACTGAGGCGCAGGGTTCAAATCTCTCCATGGTTTTATATCCACCAATTTTCCTTCCAGAAGCCAAAAATAACAGCAAGTTACCCGACTTCCGTTGTTGAGTGTAAGCTCCTCTGGTACAGAGACTGATGTGATTGGCTCTGTGATCTCTGTACAGCACTGCGGTATATGTCAGAGCTACAGTATCTGACAAAAGTAAGTACACCCCTCAGTGACATTTCTTCTCTCTTTTCATATGACAACACTGAAGAAATGACACTTGTCTACAATGTAAAGTAGTGAGTGTACAGCTTGTATAACAGTGTAAATTTCCTGTCCCCTCAAAATAACTCAACACACAGCCATTAATGTCTAAACCGCTGGCAGCAAAAGTCAGTACACCCCTAAGTGAAAATGTCCAGATTGGGCCCAAAGTGTCAATATTTTGTGTGGCCGCCATTATTTTCCAGCACTGCCTTCACCCTCTTGGGCATGGAGGTCAGCAGAGCTTCACAGGTCACCACTGGAGTCCTCTTTCCCTCCCCCATGATGACATCACAGAGCTGGTGGACGTTGGAGACCTTCCCCTCCTCCACCTCCCGTTTGAGGATCCCCCACAGATGATCAATAGGGTTTAGGTCTGGAGACATGCTTGGCCAGTCCATCACCTTTACCCTCAGCTTCTTTAGCAAGGCAGTGGTGGTGTTGGAGGTGTGTTTGGGGTGGTTATCATGTTGGAATACTGCCCTGCGGTCCAGTCTCTGAAGGGAGGGGATCATGCTCTGCTTCAGTATGTCACAGTACATGTTGGCATTCATGGTCCCCTCAATGATCTGTAGCCCCCCAGTGCCAGCAGCACTCATGCAGCCCCAGACCATGACACCCCCACCACCATGCCTGACTGTAGACAAGACACACTTGTCTTTGTCCTCCTCACCTGGTTGCCCCCACACACGCCTGACACCATCTGACACCAAATACGTTTATCTTGGTCTCATCAGACCACAGGACATGGTTCCAGTAATCCATCTCCTTAGTCTGCTTGTCTTCAGCAAACTGTTTGTGGTCTTTCTTGTGCATCATCTTTAGAAGAGGCTTCCTTCTGGGACGACAGCCATGCAGACCAATTTGATGCAGTGTGCGGCGTATGGTCTGAGCACTGGCAGCCTGACCCCCCCACCCCTACAACCTCTGCAGCAATGCTGGCAGCACTCATACGTCTATTTCCCAAAGACAACCTCTGGATATGACTCTGATCACGTGACCTCAACTTCTTTGGTGGACCATGGCGAGGCCTGTTCTGAGGGGAACCTGTCCTGTTATACCTCTGTATGGTCTTGGCCACCGTGCTGCAGATCAGTTTCAGGGTCTTGGCAATCTTCTTATAGCCTAGGCCATCTTTATGTAGAGCAACAATTCTTTTCTTCAGATCCTCAGAGAGTTCTTTGCCATGAGGTGCCATGTTGTACTTCCAGTGACCAGTATGAGAGAGTGAGAGCGATAACACCAAATTTAACACACCTGCTCCCCATTCACACCTGAGACCTTGTAACACTAACGAGTCACATGACACCGGGGAGGGAAAATGGCTAATGGGCCCAATTTGGACATTTTCACTTAGGGGTGTACTGACTTTTGTTGCCAGCGGTTTAGACATTAATGGCTGTGTGTTGAGTTATTTTGAGGGGACAGGAAATTTACACTGTTATACAAGCTGTACACTCACTACTTTACATTGTAGACAAGTGTCATTTCTTCAGTGTTGTCATGAAAAGAGAGAACAAATGTCACTGAGGGGTGTACTTACTTTTGTGAGATAATGTATATAAAATGTATAATAATAATAATAATAATAATAATAATAGTGTGTTGCTGTGGGGGGAGGGGACATTAGAGTGTAAGCTCCTCTGTACAGAGACTGATGTGACTGTGGGGGGGAGGGGACATTAGAGTGTAAGCTCCTCTGTACAGAGACTGATGTGACTGTGGGGGGGGGGGGGCATTAGAGTGTAAGCTCCTCTGTACAGAGACTGATGTGACTGTGGGGGGGGGGGGGGCATTAGAGTGTAAGCTCCTCTGTACAGAGACTGATGTGACTGTGGGGGAGGGGACATTAGAGTGTAAGCTCCTCTGTACAGAGACTGATATGACTGTGGGGGGAGGGGACATTAGAGTGTAAGCTCCTCTGTACAGAGACTGATGTGACTGTGGGGGAGGAGACATTAGAGTGTAAGCTCCTCTGTACAGAGACTGATGTGACTGTGGGGGAGGAGACATTAGAGTGTAAGCTCCTCTGTACAGAGACTGATGTGACTGTGGGGGAGGGGACATTGGAGTGTAAGCTCCTCTGTACAGAGACTGATGTGACTGTGGGGGAGGGGACATTAGAGTGTAAGCTCCTCTGTACAGAGACTGATGTGACTGTGGGGGGAGGGGACATTAGAGTGTAAGCTCCTCTGTACAGAGACTGATGTGACTGTGGGGGGGGGGGGCATTAGAGTGTAAGCTCCTCTGTACAGAGACTGATGTGACTGTGGGGGAGGGGACATTAGAGTGTAAGCTCCTCTGTACAGAGACTGATGTGGGGGGAGGGGACATTAGAGTGTAAGCTCCTCTGTACAGAGACTGATGTGACTGTGGGGGGAGGGGACATTAGAGTGTAAGCTCCTCTGTACAGAGACTGATGTGACTGTGGGGGGAGGGGACATTAGAGTGTAAGCTCCTCTGTACAGAGACTGATGTGACTGTGGGGGGGAGGGGACATTAGAGTGTAAGCTCCTCTGGTACAGAGACTGATGTGACTGTGGGGGGGGGGGGACATTAGAGTGTAAGCTCCTCTGTACAGAGACTGATGTGACTGTGGGGGGGGGGGGGGGGGGGGCATTAGAGTGTAAGCTCCTCTGTACAGAGACTGATGTGACTGTGGGGGGAGGGGACATTAGAGTGTAAGCTCCTCTGTACAGAGACTGATGTGACTGTGTGGGGGAGGGGACATTAGAGTGTAAGCTCCTCTGTACAGAGACTGATGTGACTGTGGGGGAGGGGACATTAGAGTGTACGCTCCTCTGTATAGAGACTGATGTGACTGTGGGGGGGAGGGGACATTAGAGTGTAAGCTCCTCTGGTACAGAGACTGATGTGATTGGCTCAGTGATCTCTGTACAGCACTGTGGTGACTGTAGCAGAGAAATTAGAGTGTAAGCCATTAATATTATACATTTCGTGTATCTTAAAAATCCCTAAAAAATAATTTTCTGCTAAAATTTAGGCATACAAGATGGCTTTGATTTTTTTTTATTTTTATTATTATTATTATTTTTTTTTTACACGTCTTTTAGTTTTTTCAGAATAAACGGGACATATAGAACCGTCTGGGTCTCCTCCTCCTCTCTTTGTGGTGAATATATATATATATAAATATATTATATATATATATATATATAGATGTCTCACACTTTGCTGTAATAATAATAGTAATAATAATAATAATAGTAATAATAATAATAATAATAATAATAGTAATAATAATAATAATAATATTAATAGTAATAATAATAATAATAATAATATTAATAGTAATAATAATAATAATAATAATAGTAATAATAATAGTAATAATAATAATAATAATAATAATAATAAAACGATCAGATTCCCCCGCAGGAAGCGTCCTTCCCACCGCACAATGTTTACCTTCTGGTTTCAAACAAAAAAAGCGGTGGAGCCGGCGCCGGGCGCACGCCGCTCCTTCCTCCGCCCTCTAAATAAAACCAATTAATCTTTCCACTAATTTTCTTCTTTTTGCGCGTTCGCTGTTCTCTCTTCCGCGCGGAGAGACTTCATTGGCTCTTGGGAGGCAGAGTATATTTTAATTTTACCGTCATTAAGAAAATGTTCTGATTTATGAGGCTGCTGTCAGGCTAATATCTTTAAAATTTAGCCGGCTCCGGCGATTCATCTTAAAGAGTGATGGAGGTTGATTGCTCTCTATGCAAAATGTATTAGAAGTAAATGGGCAGTCTATTACTCACGCAGCTCAGATAATCCGTTAGGTGAGCTCCGTTAGCTAAACACATTAAGAAGTGGCGTCACACGGGGTTGACCACGCGCCGGCCGGCCGCGGAGAGATGGCGAGTGAAAACGATTAACCCAGCAGTGCCCGGACATAACCGCAGATGTGCTGCCAGAAAAGGAAAGGCCGTCCCCGCCAGAGGCCGGTAATTCAGGTTTGCGGACGCATCTCTTTGGGACTTCTGTCCACCTAATTGATAGTCGGATCCAACTTCAGAGAAATAAATAACGGCCTTAGTGGGACGTTACAACTTGGTTTATGTATTTCAGTTGGAGGGCAGCGAAAAAAACCCAAAAATAAACAAAAAAAACAAAGCAATACCAGGTGATACCATCTGTGCCCGGCGGGCAGATGGCCAGTCAAGGTTTTAGGTCCTCTGTTGAGTTGGGAAAAGATATTCAGCCAAATAATGAGACAATCACATCGGGATGAACACCGGCTGAGAAAGGAATACAGATCGACTGAAAGAAAAACGAAAAACGTCTTCAAATCAAACAGAGAAGACAGCCCAAGGTCACAGACATGGAAGCTCCATATCTGGAGGAGAGAACCCAATGCCCACACTCATACGCCACGTGAGAGATATAATGAGTAGCTCCCTCTTATAGAACTCGGGGGGGGGGGGGGGGGGCTGTAAGAGATCAACATCTGGACAGAAAGACGCCAAATCGCGGGAAATGCAACAATTCATCGGAGAAACAGCAGATGTGCAGCCAATGGTCACCAAAACCCATTGCGGGTTTAGGAATCAAACGATGGAGGGGGGGGGGGGTATTGGAATCAGATAATGGAGGGGGGGGTATTGGAATCAGATGATGGAGGGGGTGGGGGTATTGGAATCAGATGATGGAGGGGGTGGGGGTATTGGAATCAGATGATGGAGGGGGGGGGGGTATTGGAATCAGATGATGGAGGGGGGGGGTATTGGAATCAAATGATGGAGGGGGGGTATTGGAATCAAATGATGGAGGGGGGGTATTGGAATCAAATGATGGAGGGGGGGTATTGGAATCAAATGATGGAGGGGGGGTATTGGAATCAAATGATGGGGGGGGGGGGGGGGGGTATTGGTATCAAATGTTGGAGGGGGGGTATTGGAATCAAATGATGGAGGGGGGGTATTGGAATCAAATGATGGGGGGGGTATTGGTATCAAATGTTGGAGGGGGGGTATTGGAATCAAATGATGGAGGGGGATATTGGGAACAAGATGATGGGGTGTATGGGGAACGAGATGATGGGGGGGTATGGGGAACGAGATGATGGGGGGTATGGGGAACGAGATGATGGGGGGTATGGGGAACGAGATGATGGGGGGTATGGGGGAACAAGATGATTGGGGGGTATGGGGAACGAGATGATGGGGGGTATGGGGAACGAGATGATGGGGGGTATGGGGACGAGATGATGGGGGGTATGGGGGAACAAGATGATGGGGGGTATGGGGGAACGAGATGATGGGGGGTATGGGGATGAGATGATGGGGGGAATGGGAATCAGATGATGGGGGTACTGGAATCATGATGGCAGTATAGAAATCAAATGATGGGGGTCTTGGAATCAGATGATGGCAATATGGGAACCAAATGATGGGAGTATGCATCTCTGAAATTACAAAAATAAAAATTGATTCTCTACTTTATTAAACCTGATATGAGTAGAGAAATGGTGTCAGGTGATGGATTGCTGCCGATACAACAAAAGCCGGCATCCTGCCATTCAGGAACTTGGATCCAATATAACCACACATGGGATTTGTTCCCATCAAATGGAACACAGCAGCAGTCCTGAAGAAGGGGGGTTCCCCCAAAATGTGTCGGCTTGATATACATGTTGCTAATCTTTATTAAAGATCCATGAACCAGATTTTAGAAGTCGCATTTCTGTGGACTCCGAGCGCGCCTTCCTTTTTATCCAAGATGACATGCAAGGAACTTTGTTACTAACTGGACCTTCATGTCCAGCCACCAGGCAACAAAACCTTGTGGTTGTTTGGGAACAAAATGATGGTGGTCTGGGGAAACCAAATGATAAAGGATATGAGAACCAAACTATGGGGGCTTTGAGAGTGAAATGATGGTGGTATGGGAAACAAATGATGGCCGCATAGGAAGGGAATTAAATTATGGTGTCACAGGAATCAAATTATGCGGTTATGAGAGCCAAACTATGGAGGTATCAGAATCAAATCAATGGGGGTAAATCACCCAAATTAAGGGGGATTAGACCGCTAAATGATGACGGGTTGAGAACCAAAGGATGGGGGTGTTAGAACCAAGGTATAGGGGTACAGGACCCAAATGATGGCGGTATGGGACCCAAATGAGGCGGTATGGGGCCCAAATGATGGCGGTATTGGGGACCCCAAATGATGGCGGTATGGGACCCCAAATGATGGCGGTATGGGACCCCAAATGATGGCGGTATGGGACCCCAAATGATGGCGGTATGGGACCCCAAATGATGGCGGTATGGGACCCCAAATGATGGCGGTATGGGACCCCAAATGATGGCGGTATGAGACCCCAAATTACAAGGGTTTGGGAACCAAATTATGGTGGTATGGGAAGGGAATCAAATGATGGAGGCACTGGAACCAAATTATAAGAGTATAATTGTGCCAAATTATGGGGGTATGGGAATCAAATTACTGGGGCTCTGAATAAAATAAATACTCTGAAACTGGATTTGCTACATTATTGAACCTGAATCAGTCGAGAAATAGACTTTATGTACCAGATGACATGCGAGGAATGACATGCGAGGAAGATGCTCAGCAACTTGACCTCCATTCCATGCATAATGCACAAAAACGGCAAGAATATCTAGGTCTAGCTAGCCTGGGTATTTGTCTATTTTTTTTTTTTTTTATAACTATTGTAAAATCCTTACGATTTCCTCTTAGCTGTTCTGTTCCTTGATATCCAAAATGTAAAACTCAGTCAGTCATACTGGAAACAATTAAGAATGGCAATTATGAGTTGAAACAGTCCAGTGTAGGTGGTATAGGGCCATATTGGTCAATACCATTGGGGGGACTGTAAATGCAAAATGAATGAGAACCTGTGGACTAGAGGCCAAGGTGGCTACAAGTGGAGACAAATGGCCACATGGAGGGCACATGGAATGGAGGGCACATGGAGGACACATGGAGGGCACATGGAGGTCACATGGAGGTCACATGGAGGCCACATGGCAGATCACTGTGAAGATTCTCATGCATTAAACATCTGTTGCAAAAGCTTCAGACCTTCTCTGCTGATGATGTTGCATTCATTTATTTATTATTGAGGCCAATAAATATCTGAATGGATCACAGATAAAAAACGTACCCGAGAAAGCTGTTGGATAAAAGGCCCTCATGCACTCCCCCCCCCCCCCCAATCTATACTGTCTCCCATACAACACATGTAGTCATCGCAGATGGGGGGGGGGGGGGGAGTTGTCCGTATTGGTCAGATGTAGACGAGTGGCAGGCAGCCATTCTGACAATTCGGGGACACCCTATACAATCCCCTCCAATCTGTGAACTCAGCAAGTTTCCAAGATGAACCCAAGTGACAGTTCTCCATCTCTGTCCCTCATCCCCCCCCCCACCCCCAACCCTCGTGGCTGGGGACGCCCCACACCTCGGAGCTGCTAAGCTATAAAACTTTCCTTTAGAAATTGATTAGCTGGCTTTTTTCCCCCCTTATTTGGATTTTTTTTTAAGGTTAATATATTTTGGCCACCTTCCAACTCTTGACATCTTTTCCCCGTGGTCCTCTAGAGGAGACTAACTCTCTGGCATAATTACACAGATGTCTTGTTTGATTTAGGGACTACGGCTCACATGGCAATGCAATAAACAACTGCTTAAACTGCATGAAGTGCGCTTGCACAGGAGGAACATAAATACAAAGCAGGAAAACGTGTGGAACAAAAGCTGTAAGATCATCATTTTGGGGGAGCGAGATGCTCAGCCGCCTGTAGAACTCTCAGAATAACGCCGCAGAGAACGTCTGCGGCCTGTCTGCACCACACCCGGCGGAGAGAGCTGCACCCTCCAAACTACAACCATACCGAAAAGCTTGACTATAAAAAAAAAGGGCCGCCGTTTGGTTACTTGTGGCCGAGAATCATCCACCAACTGTTATGGCCAAGAATGACCAACACCAGGCCAACTACTACTACTACTACTACTACGTCTGTGAAACCGGTCAAACTATCAGAGCACAAACACGCGACGGCTGGGTTTCTATTGGTGCCCTTATGGACCGCAGGGGTCCCTACGGTTTAGATTTTTGGGATGCAGTGCGTCTGCATCACTTCCTCCAATCCATCCCGAACCCCTTGGCTCACTCTAGATCGCTGACGGTATTTGAGGAGTACTTCTCTGGCACAGAACCTATCCCCCGACTTCTTTCTCAAATGTATGGGTTCTTAAACACGCCGCCGCCAACGCACCGGATCTCCAGTCTTGCGAAATGGGAGAGGGACTTGGGCTACACCTTCACGCCCGCACAGATTACGCGGGTTTTACGGTTTACCCTAAAGTCCTCAATATGCACCAAAACACAGGAGTTGAATTATAAAATCCTCACAAGATGGTACCTGACCCCTAGCCGCCTCCACCTTGTTTTCCCGGACACGCCCGCACATTGCTGGCGCTGCGGGGAAGACCGGGGTACGCTCCTACATGTTTTTTGGTCCTGTCCCAGGCTCTTGGACTTTTGGACTGCAGTCCGCAATATTGTCCAGAAGTTCACGGAATGGCAAGTCCCAAATGATCCAGCCTTCTTCCTCTTACATTTATCGGACTTGCCCCCTAAGAGATATGCGCGGTCAGTCTTGCGCCATCTTACCAACGCGGCCAAATCTTGTATTCCTCTGCTCTGGAAACAGCAAACTCCCCCTTCCGTAGCCATGTGGTTGAGGAGGGTGGAAGAAATTAATAAAATGGAAGATTTGATACTGACTGCTCAAGATAGGCAGGAAGTTTACCGGAAAACGTGGTCACTCTGGAATGTGTTTGTGTACTCGACAGAAGGTAGAGCCCTTTTGGGGCACTAAGGGGAGTCGGGGGGACTGACAAACATTCGGGCGGGGGACTCCGAGTTTCCTCCGTTTCCCTTTCCTAATCTTTTCCTTCCCCCTCCTTCCCCCATCCTCCCTTTCCTTAAATTCTTCACCCCCTCTTTTCATTAGCTCTTTCTTCTACACCATTCCCCCCCATCCTCTTCTGCTTTTCTCATCTTCCCCCCCTCTTTTCTTTTTCTTATGTTTATGCACCGTTGCAAACTGTTTCCTTATGCATGCGACCTACTGATTACCTACAGTGGCTGCGAGTTCGGCCTCTAGATCTAGACCTTGAGTTATTCACTGTACTTGGTATATTTGTGGACCCCCTTGCCGGTTTTGGCAGAGGGGGGACTCCTACTGAGGTCGATTCCATATGTACGGTGTATTAAGTAGTTGATAGTCGCATTTCCTGTTACTATACTGCACATTATGGAGGCTGCGACCTTCACTGTCTTTATTGTCACTTTTTGTTCCTCTTTTTTTTTTTTTTCCCTGGGGGATCTACCCCATGTATGTGAAAACCTTGAATAAACTTATATTTGCAAACTATCAGAGCACAAACTTCCCATAATGTTGTAGTCAGGCTTTCCAATTTCAGCCGCATTTGGATTGGGAGTGCCAAATGCCACCCAGGCTGCATAACCCGGAGCTGCACAGAGGTTGTAACGGCATGCACCCCTACAGAAGAAGATGCCAACGAATCATTGAACAACCCAGAGCTGCATAGAGGTGGTAACGGCATGCACCCCTGCAGAGGAAAATGCCAACGAATCATTGAATAACCCGGAGCTGCACAGAGGTGGTAATGGCATGCACCCCAGCAGAGGAAGATGCCAATGAATCATTGAATAACCTGGATCTGCACAGAGCTGGTAATGGCATGCACCCCTGCAGAGGAAGATGCCAACGAATCATTGAATAACCCGGAGTTGCAAAGAGGTGGTAACGGCATGCCCCCCTGCAGAGGAAAATGCCAACAAATCATTGAATAACCCGGAGCTGCACAGAGGTGGTAACGGCATGCCCCCCTGCAGAGGAAAATGCCAACAAATCATTGAATAACCCGGAGCTGCACAGAGGTGGTAACGGCATGCACCCCTGCAGAGGAAGATGCCAACGAATCATTGAATAACCCGGAGTGGCACAGAGTTGGTAACGGCATGCACCCCTGCAGAGGAAGATGCCAACGAATCATTGAATAACCCGGAGCGGCACAGAGGTTGTAACGACATGCACCCCTGCAGAGGAAGATGCCAACGAATCATTGAACAACCCGGAGCTGCACAGAGGTGGTAACAGCATGCACCCCTGCAGAGGAAGATGCCAACAAATCATTGAACAACCCGGAGCTGCACAGAGGTGGTAATGGCATGCACCCCTGCAGAGGAAGATGCCAACGAATCATTGAACAACCCGGAGCTGCACAGAGGTGGTAACGGCATGCAACCCTGCAGAGGAAGATGCCAACGAATCACTGAATAACCCGGAGCTGCACAGAGGTTGTAACGGCATGCACCCCTGCAGAGGAAGATGCCAACGAATCATTGAATAACCCGGAGCGGCACAGAGGTGGTAACGGCATGCACCCCTGCAGAGGAAGATGCCAACGAATCATTGAATAACCCGGAGCGGCACAGAGGTTGTAACGACATGCACCCCTGCAGAGGAAGATGCCAACGAATCATTAAATAAAACGGAGCTGCACAGAGGTGGTAACGGCATGCACCCCTGCAGAGGAAGATGCCAACAAATCATTAAATAACTCGGAGCTGCACAGAGGTGGTAACGGCATGCACCCCTGCAGAGGAAGATGCCAACGAATCATTGAATAACCCGGAGCGGCAGAGAGGTTGTAACGACATGCACCCCTGCAGAGGAAGATGCCAACGAATCATTAAATAAAACGGAGCTGCACAGAGGTGGTAACGGCATGCACCCCTGCAGAGGAAGATGCCAACGAATCATTGAATAACCCGGAGCGGCACAGAGGTTGTAACGACATGCACCCCTGCAGAGGAAGATGCCAACGAATCATTGAATAACCCGGAGCTGCACAGAGGTGGTAACGGCATGCACTCCTGCAGAGGAAGATGCCAATGAATCATTTAGCTAGTTAGTGGACATGGAAGAGGGAGGGGCGTGGCCTGTCATTGTGTATACGCCCACATGTGTGATTCTATAGTCACATGGGCTGCTCAGGTGGGACAGAGAGGAAATGCTCAGCATAGAAACACACTGAGCATGTGCAGAGCTGCCAACACTGATCTGCACAATCCGTAGCTGCATTGGGGACATGGACAGAAGGGGGAGATAGAGAGCAGCAGGAACAACCCTTTTTCTTTTTGCAGAATACAGAAAAGGAATCTGTTAGTGATGAGCGAGTATGAACAGAACAGAATGGAATACACTATTTATTCATCGTTTTTTTTTTATGATGTAGGTTTAGTGACACTTTAAACCAGTACCAAGCTCACAGCTGCAGCAACAAGGGGATGTGCTGCAGCTTATTGTCAGAATACACGATGGCAGTGCTGATTTTTGTGTCTGCATTCTCATTCCAACGCCCCTCCCCCGTCCCCCTCCCCCGCTCAGGTGACAGAGACATGACAGCGGATAGCGGCACCTGGCAGCGCTGGGAGGGGTGACCGGCCACGGCTCAATCACGATTAGCTGCAGCAGACTCATCATCCGGCGGATATACGGGAGCCCACTAATTAATCAAAGTGCGCCTGTCAGGAGCGGAATATTAATAAGTGCTGCCACCGGGGCTGCTCTCCTCACCTTCCCGCATTACGGCAGCCATTCCCCTCCCCGGCAGACGCGCAACAGAATCACGTTTTGCATTTGTGAATAAAAAAGTAATTTTAAGCTGGTGAACTACATCCAACTCTCCGGCTGTTGTCACCGAGCTCATTTACTTCTGGGCCGTCGCCGCTCAAAGTTTTTTTTTTTTTTTTTATTGTTTTTGCAGGTTTAACCGTCTCGGTGACGCAGCAAACGCTCCGTAACGTCACCGATCTCCTCCGGATGGAGTCCAATGGCAAAACAGCTTTCTGAGAAGCCGGAGAATTCGGCACTGACCGGAGGTGAAAGGGTTAATGCGGTCACCACCACAATGACATAATACAAGGACGTTACAAAATATTAATAATCGCATCCCGAATAGCGGCTTCAGACGCCAAAGCTGCGTTACATTATTCATATTATTTACCTTCAGTATCATCCAATATTCATCAAGTGCCAACAATTTATGCCGCGCAGAACACCGAGAGAAATGTAAAGTTAACACAAAGATATTGAAGAGTCACTCCGGATTTATCAGTTTACCCGACAGGGTTGTTTAACCACTTGAGTATCGGCCGGTATTACACCCTCATTACCAGGGGGCGCTTTTCAGTTTCCACACCAACACAAGGCCACAGAGACTAAAGAGCAGCTTGGTGAGGGGTCCTGCCCGGTATTGGAGGAATCACTGGAATCTAGCAGGCTTTAAATAAATCTGAGTATAGGGCAAAGTGTGTGTGTGGGAGGGGGGGGGGAGAATTCAGAATATTCGATCGGGTCAAGGGTGACTAAGTAGGGTCAGGAAATAGGTAAGGAGGGGGGGGGGGAGAGGAAATTGAAAGATAAACTCAAGGAAAAAAAGCTAAACAGATAATATACGGTTTGCCTTGAGGTGTTGGATTTGTATTTCTGTCCATCTGGTCCTGAGATTGAGACGACTCTGTCACACAGCACAGCCCTGTCTTGCAGGCCAGGGGACTTGATTTAACATTATAGTCTCACCTTTCATCCTCTCCCAACACCCACCAACCCTTCACCCTCTCCCAACATCCACCAACCCTTCACCCTCTCCCAACATCCACCAACCCTTCACCCTCTCCCAACATCCACCAACCCTTCACCCTCTCCCAACATCCACCAACCCTTCACCCTCTCCCAACATCCACCAACCCTTCACCCTCTCCCAACATCCACCAACCCTTCACCCTCTCCCAACATTCACCAACCCTTCATCCTCTCCCAACATCCACCAACCCTTCACACCTCTCCCAACATCCACCAACCCTTCACCCTCTCCCAACATCCACCAACCCTTCACCCTCTCCAACACCCACCAACCCTTCATCCTCTCCCAACACCCACCAACCCTTCACCCTCTCCCAACATCCACCAACCCTTCATCCTCTCCAACACCCACCAACCCTTCACCCTCTCCCACATCCACCAACCCTTCACCCTCTCCCAACATCCACCAACCCTTCACCCTCTCCCAACATCCACCAACCCTTCACCCTCTCCCAACATCCACCAAGCCCTTCATCCTCTCCCAACATCCACCAACACCTCACTCTTTACCCTCTTCAACATCCACCAACCCTTCATCCTCTCCACCAACCTCTCACCCTTCATCCTCTCCACCAACCCCTCACCCTTCATCCTCTCCACCAACCTCTCACCCTTCATCTCTCCACCATCCCCTCACCCTTCATCCTCTCCACCAACCCCTCACCCTTCATCCTCTCCACCAACCCCTCACCCTTCATCCTCTCCACCAACCCCTCACCCTTCATCCTCTCCACCAACCCCTCACCCTTCATCCTCTCCACCAACCCCTCACCCTTCATCCTCTCCACCAACCCCTCACCCTTCATCCTCTCCACCAACCCCTCACCCTTCATCCTCTCCACCAACCCCTCACCCTTCATCCTCTCCACCAACCCCTCACCCTTCATCCTCTCCACCAACCCCTCACCCTTCATCCTCTCCACCAACCCCTCACCCTTCATCCTCTCCACCAACCCCTCACCCTTCATCCTCTCCACCAACCCCTCACCCTTCATCCTCTCCACCAACCCCTCACCCTTCATCCTCTCCACCAACCCCTCACCCTTCATCCTTTCCACCAACCCCTCACCCTTCATCCTCTCCACCAACCCCTCACCCTTCATCCTCTCCACCAACCCCTCACCCTTCATCCTCTCCACCAACCCCTCACCCTTCATCCTCTCCACCAACCCCTCACCCTTCATCCTCTCCACCAACCCCTCACCCTTCATCCTCTCCACCAACCCCTCACCCTTCATCCTCTCCAACATCCACCAACCCCTCACCCTTCACCCTCTTCAACATCCACCAACCCTTCATCCTCTCCACCAACCCCTCACCCTTCATCCTCTCCACCAACCCCTCACCCTTCACCCTCTCCACCAACCCCTCACCCTTCACCCTCTCCAACATTCCAATATCCACCAACCTTTCATCTTCTCAAACAACCACCAACTCCTCAACCCTTCAAAGGGCAGAGGGGATTTAAAGATAAGCTCAAGGCAAACCAGCTGAACATATAAAATACTGTTTGCCTAGAGGCGTTGGATTTGTATTTTGGTCAATCTGGTACGGAAATTGACAACTCTGGTCACACAGCACAGCCCTGGGGACTTTATTTTAGTTTAGCAACATTAAGGTCTCACCCTTCATCCTCTCCAACATCCACCAACCCTTCATCCTCTCCAGCATCCACCAACCCCTTACCCTTCATCCTCTCCAACATCCACCAACCCCTTACCCTTCATCCTCTCCAACAGCCACCAACTCCTCACCCTTTATGCTCACCAACATTCACCAACTCCTCACCCTTTATCACCTCCAACATTCACCAACTCCTCACCCTTTATCACCTCCAACATTCACCAACTCCTCACCCTTTATCACCTCCAACATTCACCAACTCCTCACCCTTTATCACCTCCAACATTCACCAACTCCTCACCCTTTATCACCTCCAACATTCACCAACTCCTCACCCTTTATCACCTCCAACATCCCCTAATCATAATCCTTTATTGGCCTTGCACATCAACCATCCCCCATCCTTTACCTTCAACCTGATAGTAGTTCAGTTTGTGTTTCTAAATTGACAAAATCTGAAAGTTGTTCCCCAGGATCCCACCCACTTTGGGCTCGCTCCTTTTCCCTGGTTCCCATTAAAAACACTGGTAATTTTCTTTAAATGAACCCCTTACATTTAATGATCGATTTTTCTTGTGACATTATCTTTTGTAAAATGTACTTTGCCCAGGTGCTGGATGTCCGCAGACGCTGCATGTCACCTCTACCAACTTTACTTGGGGGGGGGAAATAAGAACTACATTTCTCATGTTTCAAATGGGAATGCACTGAGGCAGTCATTCGACCAATGGCCAACGATTGGTTGTGACCGAGGCGCTGTGCAGATTGCCCCAACCCACACAAGGAAGCGTGATGCAAGTATGCCCCCCCCCCCCCCCCCCTCTTCAGTAAACTTCATAAAAGGAAATGTGACTGGGAGTAATTTCTCCATACAGAAAATAGCAGCGCCTGGTGGCACAACACAGAAACTGACATAAACCGGAAGCATAAGGGACCTGTTTTGAGGAGAATAACCAATAAATGATTTTTGGAAAAAAAGGAGAACATTTTCCAATAAGGTAAGTAAGCATCAAGCTTGCTACTGATATGCTTTCCTTCCTGGCTGTAGTACAGCTTGAGGGACGCAATACAGAGGCGGCCGTTACATGGGCAGTAATCCCCAGCTCCGATCGGGTGTTCAGGGGAGGGATGAATGATTTGGACATGCAAAGAAAAATAGTCGGGGGAGGGAAAAAATTGGACACAAAGAAAAACATATGGTCAGGGGAGGGAAAAAGGATTTGGACACGCAACAAAAAATGGTCAGGGGAGGGAGGGATGATTTGGACATGCAACGAAAAATGGTCAGGGGAGGGATGAGCGATTCGGACACGCAACAAAAAATGGTCAGGGGAGGGATGAGTGATTCGGACACGCAACTAAAAATGGTCAGGGGAGGGACGAATGATTTGGACACGCAATTAAAAATGGTCAGGGGAGGGATGAATGATTTGGACATGCAATTAAAAATGGTCAGGGGAGGGATGAGTGATTTGGACACGCAACTAAAAATGGTCAGGGGAGGGATGAGTGATTTGGACACGCAACTAAAAATGGTCAGGGGAGGGATGAGTGATTTGGACACGCAACGAAAAATGGTTAGGGGAGGGATGAATGATTTGGGCACGCAACGAAAAATGGTCAGGGGAGGGATGAATGATTTGGACACGCAACTAAAAATGGTCAGGGGAGGGATGAGTGATTTGGACACGCAACAAAAAATGGTCAGGGGAAGGATGAGTGATTTGGCCACGCAACAAAAAATGGTCAGGGGAGGGGAAAAGGATTTGGACACACAATGAAAAATGGTCAGGGGAGGGATGAATGATTTGGCCACGCAACAAAAAATGGTCAGGGGAGGGATGAATGATTTGGGCACGCAACAAAAAATGGTCAGGGGAGGGATGAATGATTTGGACACGCAACGAAAAATGGTCAGGGGAGGGATGAATGATTTGGACACGCAACGAAAAATGGTCAGGGGAGGGATGAATGATTTGGACACGCAACGAAAAATGGTCAGGGGAGGGATGAATGATTTGGACACGCAACGAAAAACGGTCAGGGGAGGGATGAATGATTTGGACACGCAACTAAAAATGGTCAGGGGAGGGACGAATGATTTGGACACGCAACTAAAAATGGTCAGGGGAGGGATGAGTGATTTGGACACGCAACAAAAAATGGTCAGGGGAGGGATGAGTGATTTGGCCACGCAACAAAAAATGGTCAGGGGAGGGATGAGTGATTTGGACACGCAACAAAAAATGGTCAGGGGAGGGATGAGTGATTTGGCCACGCAACAAAAAATGGTCAGGGGAGGGGAAAAGGATTTGGACACACAATGAAAAATGGTCAGGGGAGGGATGAATGATTTGGGCACGCAACAAAAAATGGTCAGGGGAGGGATGAATGATTTGGGCACGCAACGAAAAATGGTCAGGGGAGGGATGAATGATTTGGACACGCAACGAAAAATGGTCAGGGGAGGGATGAATGATTTGGACACGCAACGAAAAATGGTCAGGGGAGGGATGAATGATTTGGACACGCAACGAAAAATGGTCAGGGGAGGGATGAATGATTTGGACACGCAACGAAAAATGGTCAGGGGAGGGATGAATGATTTGGACACGCAACTAAAAATGGTCAGGGGAGGGACGAATGATTTGGACACGCAACTAAAAATGGTCAGGGGAGGGATGAGTGATTTGGACACGCAACAAAAAATGGTCAGGGGAGGGATGAGTGATTTGGCCACGCAACAAAAAATGGTCAGGGGAGGGGAAAAGGATTTGGACACACAATGAAAAATGGTCAGGGGAGGGATGAATGATTTGGGCACGCAGTGAAAAATGGTCAGGGGAAGGACGAATGATTTGGGCACGCAATGAAAAATGGTCAGGGGAGGGACGAATGATTTGGGCACGCAATGAAAAATGGTCAGGGGAGGGATGAATGATTTGGGCACGCAATGGAAAATGGTCAGGGGAGGGACGAATGATTTGGGCACCCAATGAAAAATGGTCAGGGGAGGGACGAATGATTTGGGCACGCAATGAAAAATGGTCAGGGGAGGGACGAATGATTTGGGCACGCAATGAAAAATGGTCAGGGGAGGGACGAATGATTTGGGCACGCAATGAAAAATGGTCAGGGGAGGGACGAATGATTTGGGCACCCAATGAAAAATGGTCAGGGGAGGGACGAATGATTTGGGCACGCAATGAAAAATGGTCAGGGGAGGGGCGAATGATTTGGGCACGCAATGAAAAATGGTCAGGGGAGGGACGAATGATTTGGGCACGCAATGAAAAATGGTCAGGGGAGGGATGAATGATTTGGGCACGCAATGGAAAATGGTCAGGGGAGGGACGAATGATTTGGGCACCCAATGAAAAATGGTCAGGGGAGGGACGAATGATTTGGGCACGCAATGAAAAATGGTCAGGGGAGGGACGAATGATTTGGGCACGCAATGAAAAATGGTCAGGGGAGGGAAAAAATTGGACACAAAGAAAAAAAATATGGTCAGGGGAGGGACGAATGATTTGGGCACGCAATGAAAAATGGTCAGGGGAGGGACGAATGATTTGGGCACGCAATGAAAAATGGTCAGGGGAGGGACGAATGATTTGGGCACGCAATGAAAAATGGTCAGGGGAGGGACGAATGATTTGGGCACGCAATGAAAAATGGTCAGGGGAGGGACGAATGATTTGGGCACGCAATGAAAAATGGTCAGGGGAGGGACGAATGATTTGGGCACGCAATGAAAAATGGTCAGGGGAGGGAAAAAATTGGACACAAAGAAAAAAAATATGGTCAGGGGAGGGATGAATGATTTGGCCAAACAAACAAAGAAAAGAAAAAAATGGCGGTTCTTACCCTTTGGCTACGCAAGGTTACTCCTGCCGATTTGAAATCTGGGAATCGGATACCCGCCGTTTCGGGAACAGCCTGAGAAAACAAAATAAGGATTAATAATATGGAGAACAAAAAAAATAATAAATACAGAGGACACACGCACACCTTAACCAACAGCAGGCAAAGAACTGGCTTCAGCAGTGTGCCCCCCGTGTCCTATGTGTGTATAGGAAATCTCTGCTGTTCTCAAGCTAGATTACCCTCGTTGTGTCCTCCGCACCGGGTGCAGGCGATTCCTGGAGCCGCCTGCGTTTCAACACACGAAGAGAAGAAGGGGAATCGCTACACACTGAGGACTTCACACAGACTGACTTATTTGAAGCCAAGAGTCTTTATGACAGCCCCCGCCCTTGAGACCTCCCCACTAACGCGTCTCACCTGCTTAGATGTAAAGGTTCTCCATGAGTAGGCCTATTCCACTGAAATAAGTTAACATGAAGGTCCCCAGGACAGGGGCTGTCAGTAACTGCTGGGTTCATACAAATGGGAACCTGTGTGATGTCATCTGTGTGCAGAGAGATCCCGTCTTCTCTTCAAGTGTTGATGCCCTTCTATGGTCACCTGACCTTCTTTCTTTTCGATTCCAACAGACACAAAGGCGGGAAGGTTGCCTTTGGGAGCTGATCGAAAAGAAAGTTAGGTGACCCTGGCAAAAAAGACAAGAAGGGGGCAACAAGTGTAGTTATGAATGTATTCCATTTATTAAAAGGAGAAAGGAGCTCTGAAACGCGTAGCCACCTCCCTTTACTGCAGGATCATCCCAGTGTGATGTCACATTCGCATGTGTGCCCCCAGTGTGCTTCCGGGTGGTTCTGGACACTTCTGGGTTCATCTGTCGGCATTCAGTCCACAAAGCTGGCAGCTGCAGCCTCCAACGCAGAGGGAGATTATATCCCCCGAGCACAGGTTTTCCTTTTTGATGAGCGAGTGCTTACTTGTTACTTTTATCAAGTCAGTTGTCTTTAAAGAGGAAGTAAACCCTGATGAGTTTACTTCCTCTTTCATTCCCTGCAAAGGCAAAGCATAATGGACTACTATACATCGCATCGCATCACATCGCATAGTAGCCCATTATGTGTCACTTACCTGACACAGGAGCCAGCGAAGTCACCGCTGTCCCCTGTAGTCCGCCGCATCCATCTTCTTGGTGGGGTCTCGCAGCTCAGCCGCTGTCATTCGGCGAAGCCGCGATGACGTCACCCCCGCGCATGCACACCGGAGCCGACACGCGCGGCAGCTCCGTCTTTGAGAATGCCGCACTCAGTGCGCCTGCGCGCCGCTGTCTACGGCGCATTGTCTTCGGGCAAATATCTCCTAAACCGTATAGGTTTAGGAGATATTTCTTGGACCTACAAGTAAGCCTTAATCTAGGCTTACCTGTAGGTCAAAGTGGTTTGTAAGGGTTTACAACCACTTTAAATAAATGGAATACATTCAATACTACACTTAGCTGCCGCCCTCTTCTTGAATATCCACCGAGACAGATTCTACCTCTTGGGTTGAGCCGCCATAAGTGGAATGGATATTTGTAATCATATACTGCAGTGACTGTTTGGACACTTCTTACACATTGTAGTGATTATTGACTTTATCCTCTTCCTCCAGACAGTTTCCAGCACACATTTGTAGCTGGGTGACTAGGTGGTGCCTCGCCCCTTATGCGCCCCTTATTCTTTACCATTCAGGTGACCCCAGCAAGACATCAACACTTGAAGAGAAGAAGAACTCTCTGCACACTGATGTCACACAGATTCCGATTTATATGAAGCCAAAGATCCCTGCCCTCGGGACCGCCCCTCTAACGCGTTTCACCCAAAAGGGCTTACTTGTAGAGATTCTCTAGGTGGTTTACCGCAGTGAAATGCGTTAGTGGGAGGTCCTGAGGGCAGGGACTGTCATAGTGATCACTGGCTTCAAACAAATCAGAATCTGTGCAATGTCATCAGTGTGCAGAGAGTTCCTTTCCCACTCTCCGCTCATTACCCATCCTACCCCCCCGCTCTCCGCTCATTACCCATCCTACCCCCCCGCTCTCCGCTCATTACCCATCCTACCCCCCCGCTCTCCGCTCATTACCCATCCTACCCCCCGCTCTCCGCTCATTACCCATCCTACCCCCCCGCTCTCCGCTCATTACCCATCCTACCCCCCCCGCTCTCCGCTCATTACCCATCCTACCCCCCCGCTCTCCGCTCATTACCCATCCTACCCCCCCCCCCCCGCTCTCCGCTCATTACCCATCCTACCCCCCCGCTCTCCGCTCATTACCCATCCTACCCCCCCCGCTCATTACCCATCCTACCCCCCCCCCGCTCTCCGCTCATTACCCATCCTACCCCCCCGCTCTCCGCTCATTACCCATCCTACCCCCCACTCTCCGCTCATCACCCATCCTACCCCCCACTCTCCGCTCATCACCCATCCTACCCCCCACTCTCCGCTCATCACCCATCCTACCCCCCACTCTCCGCTCATCACCCATCCTACCCCCCACTCTCCGCTCATCACCCATCCTACCTCCAACTCTCCGCTCATTACCCATCCTACCTCCAACTCTCTGCTCATTACCCATCCTACCCTCCACTCTCCGCTTATTACCCATCCTACCCCCAGCTCTCCGCTTATTACCCATCCTGCCCCCCGCTCTCCGCTTATTACCCATCCTACCCTCCATCGCTCTGTTCGATCTCGTAGTCCTTACTGCTTTTTAGTACATAAAAATCTGACAGGGGTTTTAACCCTTCCCTATTCTGTCCAGAACTTTAAAGTAAAACTTTAATCTTGAAAACGTATTTTTTTTTTTTTTTTACAACCTCGTCGCTCACTGTTCAGGCTACTTATACAAGACAAAGCGATTGCCCATCACATGCCCCGTCCAGTCTTACACACACATGCACACACACTGATCGCTCATTTCCGACAGATCTGAAGGATGTGATTAACCCCCGATAGGCTGCAGACGCCCTACAGCCGTACCGAGTTACTTGGCTCGATAGCCGTTTGATTGCAGCCATTAAACACCCAGAAAGGGAGCTCAGGGGAGCAGCCTCGTCCTTGCTATTGATTCAAGGTTTCCTGATTGCCCCCTGAGCGTAAACAGAGCGGCCGTCGAGGGCTCTTAGCATGCACGCTGCACAAGGGCGGCCTGACACTTGTCAATGATTTTATGCCAGCACCCATCAGGAAGAAGCCATCGCCTCCAGACACGCACGAGGTGTTAATTCCAGATATCTGCAAAAAAAAACAAATACCCGACAACCTGGCACACGCAATGAGACGATGCACCGGGGCGGCGCCGGACACGGAGCACATGCTCCAGGATTAAGAATTACAAGTCCCTGAATACAATTACAGGCATCAGATAAACGCTATTAGATTGCAAGCTCCTGTGAGCAAAGCCCTCCGAACCCTACTGTACTGTAACTGTACGGTTTTCCCTTTTTTATTGTAAAGTGCTGAGCAAACTGCTGGCGCTATACAAATCCTGTATAATAATAATAATATACAGTATCTGACAAAAGTAAGTACACCCCTCAGTGACATTTGTGTTACCCAACTTCCATTAGAGTGTAAGCTCCACTGGCACAGAGACTGATGTGATTGGCTCAGTGATCTCTGTACAGCACTGCGGTATATGTCAGAGCTACAGTATCTGACAAAAGTACGTACACCCCTCGGTGACATTTGTGTAAATCTTTCCTTCTCTCTTTTCATGTGACAACACTGAAGAAATGACACTTGTCTACAATGTAAAGTAGTGAGTGTACAGCTTGTATAACAGTGTAAATTTCCTGTCCCCTCAAAATAACTCAACACACAGCCATTAACCACTTCAATACCGGGCACTTTCGCACCTTCCTGCCCAGGCCAATTTTCAGCGCTGTCACTTTTTAAACGAAAGTTGTGCAGTCATGCTACACTGTACCCAACCTAAATTTTATTTACCATTTTGTTCCCACAAATAGAGCTTTCTTTTGGGGGTATTTGATCACCTCTGTGGTTTTTATTTTTTGCTAAACTAATAAAAAAAGACCGGCAAAAAAAAAAAATAATAAAGTTTGTTTTGTTATACATTTTTGTAAATAAGTTAATTTTCTCCTTCACTGATGGGCACTGATCAGGCGGCACTGATGAGCACAGATAGGTGGCACTGATATGCGGCACTGGTGGGCATTGATAGGCGGCACTGATGGGCATTGATAGCCAGCACTGGTGGGTACTTATGGGTGGCACTGATGGATTTAACTGATAGGCATCACCGGAGGCACTGGCAGGTATTTTACTTTGGCACTGATGGGAAGCTGCCTGGGCACTGATTGGCATTTTCCTGGTGGTCCAGTGTGGTGGCCATCCCTGACGGCATCCTGGTGGAACTAGGTGGGCATCGAGGGGGGCTACGCTAACAATCAGCACAGACCTCAACCCCCCCTATCAGGAGAGCAGCCGATCGGCTCTCCTCTACTCAAGTGAGGAAAAGCCAATGAGCAGTTCTTCCCATTTACATTGTGATCAGCTCTGATTGGACACAGCTGATCAGGTGGTAGAGTCTCCTTCAGAGTGACACACCGCAAACAACGAACGCCGCGATGCGCTCCCCTGGGGGAGGGGGCAGCGGCTTGATATCCTGAAAGACGTCATATGACGTCAGGACAGGATATCGCAACCACTTTGCCAACGTAATTTTGTTATATGGCGGGCGCCAAGTGGTTAATGTCTAAATCGCTGGCAACAAAAGCGGGTACACCTCCAAGTGAAAATTTCCACATTGGGCCCAAAGTGGAAATATTTTTGTGTGGCCGCCATCTTTACGTAGAGCGACAATTCCTTCTTTCAGATCCTCAGAGAGTTCTTTGCCATGGGGTGCCATGTTGTACTTCCAGTGACCAGTATGAGAGAGTGAGAGCGATAACACCAAATTTAACACAGCTGCTCCCCATTCACACCTGAGACCTTGTAACACTAACGAGTCACATGACACCGGGGGGAGGGAAAATGGCTAATTGGGCCCAATTTGGAGATTTTCACTTTTCAGGGGTGTACTGACTTTTGTTGCCAGCGGTTTAGACATTAATGGCTGTGTGTTGAGTTATTTTGAGGGGACAGGAAATTTACACTGTTATACAAGCTGTACACTCACTACTTTACATTGTAGACAAGTGTCATTTCCTCAGTGTTGTCACATGAAAAGAGAGAAGACATGTCACTGAGGGGTGTACTTACTTTTGTCAGATACTGTAAATCCTGAATAATAATAATCAGTGGTTAACATGTTGCTGACCACCTCACATATGAGTGCGGCGGCAGAGCGGCTCTCCTGCGTCTGATCGCGTATCTCGTGCATGACCCGACACGTCCAGGTAGGGAGGGAGCGCAGCTCGGCGGTGCTGTTATTTGACACCGCAGAAGCCGATCATCGGGTGCCGGGCATTCATTGCGTGCCGGGCACTGTATGTCTGCCGGCACCCACTGATTGGACAGGAGAGACACAAATCGGAGCTCTGCCTATGCAAACAAGGAGGGGGGGGGGGGGAGTGATGGATTAAAGGGAATAAAATCCAGCACATCCCTTAATAAAAAAATAAAATAAAAAAGCAACTCACACATAGTAAAACACAAACACTGTCTAGGCACACATTAAAGCATTAAAGTGGAGTTCCACCCTAAAGTGGAACTTCCGCTCATTGGAACCCTCCCCCCCTCCGGTGTCACAGGTGGCACCTTTCAGGGAGGAGGGGGGTGCAGATACCTGTCTAAGACACCTATTTGTACCCACTTCCGGGGCATAGACTCCCACAGGAGTCTATGCTGTTTCCTGTCCCGCCGCACTGTCTGCTGGGACACACAAGGGTCCCAGGAGACAGTGCGGACCATTCCCATTGCACTGCGCGACTCCCGCATGCGCAGTAGGGAACCGGGAAGCGAAGCCGCAACGCTTCACTTCCCGATTCCCTCACCTAGAATGGCGGCAGCAGCAGCCGAGGGCCGAGCGATCGATCGGCCTCGGCTGCCGGCATCGCTGGAACCCGGGACAGGTGAGTGTCCATTTATTAAAAGTCAGCAGCTGTAGTATTTATAGCTGCTGGCTTTTAATATTTTTTTTGTAGGTGGAATCCTTCTTTAAGCTGCATTTTCAGCTCATAAAACACCCAAAAAAAAAAAAAAAAAAAAAAAGGCCAATAAGCGAAATCCCATTCATTTCAATGGCACCTGTTCACATCAGAGCGTTTTGTCACCTGAAGCAAAAAAAAAGCCTGAAAAAAACGCATTAAACTAAAAAAAATAAAAAAATAAAAAAAAGATGACGAGCTTCTTTGGGGCAGATTTCAGGCATTTTTCTGCTTTTTTGGTGACCTGTACAAAATCGCAGTAAAAACAGCCTGAGGCTCCGCTCACAGCTAAGCGTTTTGATTTCAGGTAGAAATTCATGCTGTTTTTTTTTTAGGGTGGCCCTCCACTCAAATAAAATAAAATATTAAAGTGGTGAGTATAATAAACACAATATATATATATATATATATTATTATATATTTATTGTATTGTTTATTTAACTTTTTTTGTCTTTTTTTTTATTTTATTTTTATTTTTACACGCCCTCTTTAAATTTATTTTTTTATTCCTATTACAAGGAATGATGTGCGACAGGTCCTCCTCATGAAAGAGATGTGGGGTATACAAGACCCCACATCTGTCCACCAGGCTAAAAAGACCAAGGTCAAAAAAAAAAAATTAAACTAACTTTCTCGGCCTTTCCAGCTGAGTCCCCGCCATTGTTTACATCTGCCCACCATAGAGATGACTGGGGACCATCTGGTCACCGGAAATCTCTACGATCAACTTCTGTCAGCGACCGATTTGTTCTCCAGCTTGCCGATGGCACGGGGGAGGGGGGCGGGTGAGAGGGGATGTCACCTCCCGCCGCCTGTAAGAACGATCAAGCGGCTGAACTGTTTCTATGATTGTTCTTTCGTGGTACAGAATCGCCACTGAAAAAAATATCTGGGATGATGCCTGTAGCTGCACCCACCATTCCTATATCCCTACTCAAAGTCAATGACGTACCTCGGGTGGGAAGTGGTTAAAAAAATGTTTTTGTTTTTACATTGTCACTTTGAAACTTTATAATCATTTATTGCTGTCACAAGGAATGTAAACATCCCATGTGACAGTAATAGGGGGTGACGGGTCCTCTTTATGGAGGGATCCGGGGTCTATAATGAATGTAAACATCCCATGTGACAGTAATAGGAGGTGACGGGTCCTCTTTATGGAGAGATCCGGGGTCTATAATGAATGTAAACATCCCATGTGACAGTAATAGGAGGTGACGGGTCCTCTTTATGGAGAGATCCGGGGTCTATAATGAATGTAAACATCCCATGTGACAGTAATAGGGGGTGACGGGTCCTCTTTATGGAGAGATCCGGGGTCTATAATGAATGTAAACATCCCATGTGACAGTAATAGGGGGTGACGGGTCCTCTTTATGGAGAGATCCGGGGTCTATAATGAATGTAAACATCCCATGTGACAGTAATAGGGGGTGACGGGTCCTCTTTATGGAGAGATCCGGGGTCTATAATGAATGTAAACATCTCATGTGACAGTAATAGGGGGTGACGGGTCCTCTTTATGGAGGGATCCGGGGTCTATAATGAATGTAAACATCCCATGTGACAGTAATAGGAGGTGACGGGTCCTCTTTATGGAGAGATCCGGGGTCTATAATGAATGTAAACATCCCATGTGACAGTAATAGGGGGTGACGGGTCCTTTTTATGGAGGGATCCGGGGTCTATAATGAATGTAAACATCCCATGTGACAGTAATAGGGGGTGACGGGTCCTCTTTATGGAGAGATCCGGGGTCTATAATGAATGTAAACATCCCATGTGACAGTAATAGGAGGTGACGGGTCCTCTTTATGGAGAGATCCGGGGTCTATAATGAATGTAAACATCCCATGTGACAGTAATAGGGGGTGACGGGTCCTCTTTATGGAGAGATCCGGGGTCTATAATGAATGTAAACATCCCATGTGACAGTAATAGGAGGTGACGGGTCCTCTTTATGGAGAGATCCGGGGTCTATAATGAATGTAAACATCCCATGTGACAGTAATAGGGGGTGACGGGTCCTCTTTATGGAGAGATCCGGGGTCTATAATGAATGTAAACATCCCATGTGACAGTAATAGGAGGTGACGGGTCCTCTTTATGGAGAGATCCGGGGTCTATAATGAATGTAAACATCCCATGTGACAGTAATAGGGGGTGACGGGTCCTCTTTATGGAGAGATCCGGGGTCTATAATGAATGTAAACATCTCATGTGACAGTAATAGGGGGTGACGGGTCCTCTTTATGGAGGGATCCGGGGTCTATAATGAATGTAAACATCCCATGTGACAGTAATAGGAGGTGACGGGTCCTCTTTATGGAGAGATCCGGGGTCTATAATGAATGTAAACATCCCATGTGACAGTAATAGGGGGTGACGGGTCCTCTTTATGGAGGGATCCGGGGTCTATAATGAATGTAAACATCCCATGTGACAGTAATAGGGGGTGACGGGTCCTCTTTATGGAGAGATCCGGGGTCTATAATGAATGTAAACATCCCATGTGACAGTAATAGGAGGTGACGGGTCCTCTTTATGGAGAGATCCGGGGTCTATAATGAATGTAAACATCCCATGTGACAGTAATAGGGGGTGACGGGTCCTCTTTATGGAGAGATCCGGGGTCTATAATGAATGTAAACATCCCATGTGACAGTAATAGGAGGTGACGGGTCCTCTTTATGGAGAGATCCGAGGTCTATAATGAATGTAAACATCCCATGTGACAGTAATAGGGGGTGACGGGTCCTCTTTATGGAGAGATCCGGGGTCTATAATGAATGTAAACATCCCATGTGACAATAATAGGGGGTGACGGGTCCTCTTTATGGAGAGATCCGGGGTCTATAATGAATGTAAACATACCGTGTGACAGTAATAGGGGGTGACGGGTCCTCTTTATGGAGAGATCCGGGGTCTATAATGAATGTAAACATCACATGTGACAGTAATAGGAGGTGACGGGTCCTCTTTATAGAGAGATCCGGGGTCTAGAATGTAAACATCCCATATGACAGTAATAGGAGGTGACGGGTCCTCTTTATGGAGAGATCCGGGGTCTATAATGAATGTAAACATCCCATGTGACAGTAACAGGGGGTGACGGGTCCTCTTTATGGAGAGATCCGGGGTCTATAATGAATGTAAACATCCCATGTGACAGTAATAGGGGGTGACGGGTCCTCTTTATGGAGAGATCCGGGGTCTATAATGAATGTAAACATCTCATGTGACAGTAATAGGGGGTGACGGGTCCTCTTTATGGAGGGATCCGGGGTCTATAATGAATGTAAACATCCCATGTGACAGTAATAGGGGGTGACGGGTCCTCTTTATGGAGGGATCCGGGGTCTATAATGAATGTAAACATCCCATGTGACAGTAATAGGGGGTGACGGGTCCTCTTTATGGAGAGATCCGGGGTCTATAATGAATGTAAACATCCCATGTGACAGTAATAGGAGGTGACGGGTCCTCTTTATGGAGAGATCCGGGGTCTATAATGAATGTAAACATCCCATGTGACAATAATAGGGGGTGACGGGTCCTCTTTATGGAGAGATCCGGGGTCTATAATGAATGTAAACATCCCGTGTGACAGTAATAGGAGGTGACGGGTCCTCTTTATGGAGGGATCCGGGGTCTATAATGAATGTAAACATCCCATGTGACAGTAATAGGAAGTGACGGGTCCTCTTTATGGAGAGATGTGGGGTCTATAATGAATGTAAACATCCCATGTGACAGTAATAGGAGGTGACGGGTCCTCTTTATGGAGAGATGTGGGGTCTATAATGAATGTAAACATCCCATGTGACAATAATAGGGGGTGACGGGTCCTCTTTATGGAGAGATCCGGGGTCTATAATGAATGTAAACATCCCATGTGACAGTAATAGGAGGTGACGGGTCCTCTTTATGGAGGGATCCGGGGTCTATAATGAATGTAAACATCCCATGTGACAGTAATAGGAAGTGACGGGTCCTCTTTATGGAGAGATGTGGGGTCTATAATGAATGTAAACATCCCATGTGACAGTAATAGGGGGTGACGGGTCCTCTTTATGGAGAGATCCGGGGTCTATAATGAATGTAAACATCCCATGTGACAGTAATAGGAGGTGACGGGTCCTCTTTATGGAGGGATCCGGGGTCTATAATGAATGTAAACATCCCATGTGACAGTAATAGGAGGTGACGGGTCCTCTTTATGGAGGGATCCGGGGTCTATAATGAATGTAAACATCCCATGTGACAGTAATAGGAAGTGACGGGTCCTCTTTATGGAGAGATGTGGGGTCTATAATGAATGTAAACATCCCATGTGACAGTAATAGGGGGTGACGGGTCCTCTTTATGGAGAGATCCGGGGTCTATAATGAATGTAAACATCCCATGTGACAGTAATAGGAGGTGACGGGTCCTCTTTATGGAGAGATCCGGGGTCTATAATGAATGTAAACATCCCATGTGACAGTAATAGGAGGTGACGGGTCCTCTTTATGGAGAGATCCGGGGTCTATAAGACCCGAAACCCTTGCCTGTAAAAGCATTCAAAACGCCAAGATCGATGCGATCGAATGCGATTTATTTTTAAAAATGGCTCCGTTTTCATCCGGGGGAACCCGATGTAATGAATGCTCTTCGCTTCCTTGTTCTTATTTCATCATAGACGGGAACGGTTTTGTTAATCTCTGTGATCAGCAAGGGGAAGCGTCGGATGGGATCGGTTGTCCTGGTGGGACGGGACGGCCCAATGAAGCCGTAGTAAGGAGATGGGGGGGGGGGGGGGGTTCTCCTGTGCAAGGTGCCCGCACACCGGGGGGCCAAACCGCCTCTTCTGTGCCAATAGGGGCAGCTCGGAATTGAGCAAGCACGGAGGGCTTTCCGAGAGGGCTCTCACCAAAAGAGGGGGGACCCCGGAAGGAGAAGATTGGGGGTCACCCTGTGCCAGAGACATTCTGCCTTCTCTATGCGGTGGGACTGCACTGGAACAGTCGCCCAATCCAGTCCCACCGCATCTGGCTTGAATCTACCCCAAGACCCCATTCACACTGGGGCCAGCTGTGCGTTAGCGCTAAAGCGCCGGTGAAAATCGCCCCTCGCTATTGGCAGAAGAAGGGGGGGTTAAAAAACGCCCGTGTTGCAGAGCTTCCGAATCGCTTTTCAGGTGTGTCGGAAGCGTTGCCCATTCATTGCATTGGGCATGAGCGGTGGAGGAGGGGTGCTTACAGCGTTCCCAGACCGCCCCAAAAGGCGCTGCTTGCAGGACTTTTTCTAACGTCCCGCAGGCGTACCGCTCCAGTGTGCAAGGCTCGGGGGCTTCCACATTCGGGAGGCATAGGAGGAGCTTTACAGACGCCAATTCTACCGCTAAAACGGCGAAAACTGCCTCAGTGTGAAAAGGAGCGTCACTACTTGCTGCCCGCACTATAGCCCAAAGTCGGCTGCAGCACGGGCCTTAACTGGCGGGAGGGCGCCCATGGACGTCCTACTGAGCAAGCGCTGTCTGCGTGACCCTGCAGGCGGCGCGCTCCATGACCACCCAGTGTCTCATAATCAGTGCCACAGATCAGTGCCACCCCATCAGTGCCCAGTGTCTCATAATCAGTGCCACAGATCAGTGCCACCCCATCAGTGCCCAGTGTCTCATAATCAGTGCCACAGATCAGTGCCACCCCATCAGTGTCTTTTTTTTTTTTCAAAATTTTGGTCCTTTTTTGTTTTATTTAGCAAAAAAAATTAAAAACCCAACAGCCATTATAGTGGTTGTAAACCCCTTACAACCTCTTTAACCTACAGGTAAGACTAGATCAAGGCTTACCTGTAGGTGCAAGAACCATCTCCCAGACCTAAAATGTTTAGTAGAAATTTGCAGGAATATTGGCACTGAGCGTGGCGTTTCCAACAGCGATCATGCCGCTGGTGGCGGTACCAGCACGCATGCGCGGGAGTGACGTCACCGCTGCTCCGGCCAGTCACAGCGCTGGAGCTGCGATACCCGGAAGTCACCCCGGGATAGATGGGCGGCGTCGGAGGAGGCGAACGAGGGCTTCGATCTCAGGTAAGTATTTCATAATGAGCTAGTATGCTATGCGTCCTTTTTTTCCCCCCACAAATAGAGATTTCTTTTGGTGGTATTTGATCACCTCTGCGGTTTTTAATTTTTTGTGCTATAAAACAAGAAAAAAAAAAAAAAAAAAAAGGAAGAGCGACAATTTAAAAAAAAAAAACTTACACTTTTAGCGATAATAAATATCCATAAAAAAATAAAAATAAAAAATAAAATAAAAAAGGTCTTCCTCAGTTTAGGCCAATATGTATTCTTCTACATATTTTTGGTAAAAAAATAAAAATAAGCGTATATTGATTTTTTTTTTTTTTGTGCAAACCAAAGTTATAGCGTCTGCAAAAATAGGGGATGTATTTATGGCATTTTTATTATTTATTTTTACTAACAATGGTGGTGATCTGCGATTTTTAGCGGGACTGTGACATTGTGGCGGACAGATCGGACACTTGACACTTTTTTTGGGACCAGTGACATTTATACAGCGATCAGAGCTAAAAATAGCCACCATTTACTGTATAAATGTCACTGGCAGGGAAGGGGTTAACACCCTTTCCCTGCCAGGAACATCAAGGGGGGGCGATCAAGGGGTTACATGTGTTCCCTGGGAGGTGTTTCTAACTGTGAGTGGGGGGGGGGAGGGGACTGACAGGGAGTAGAGGGAGATCGCTGTTCCTGATCACCAGGAACAGATGATCTCTCTACTCCCCTGACAGAACGGGGATCTGTTTACATTGACAGATCCCTGTTCTTGCTCTCGGCTCCGGCGGTGCACATCTGCCATCGCTCCCAAAGAGGCCGACATACTGGTACGGCGATTTGCGCAGCTGAACCAACATGCCACAGTATAATGATGGCGGCTGGTCAGCAAGCGGTTCATTTCAATTTTAAATTAATATGAATGAATGGTCGGCCATTAGGATGGGTTCACAGCGGTGCGATGTGTGAAACCCTGCGGCTCCTTTGTGGCTTCCCGCATCCCGCCTGAATCGCAGACACCGACATCTGCGAACCTCTTCGGGTGTCAATGTAAAGTTAATGACACCCCCAGATCGGTTCGCAGATCGCAGTGTGAACTGTCAAATGGTACAGAAATTTAATCGCATTGGGTGGATCCGATTCCAGTGTGGACCACAAAAAAAAAAAAAGGGGGGGGGGGGGGGTCCTGCACTTGTTTCGGTCTGAATGTAATGCAAATTCGCATTGCACAGAAAACGCATGTGATCTGCACAGCAATGTGGTGCGAATCACATGCGATGTCTGTGTACCCACCTGTGTCTGCCCAGCCCGATTGGCACCTTTTAGCGCAAGAAAAGCTCAAGAAAAACGTATCCCTGTAAATTCTATGCATGTTACACCGGTCCGTTGCGCTTCTGTTGTGGTGTTAAAAATTCTGCTTGCTGCGTTTTTGGTAAAAAAAAAATAACGCAGCAAGAATGCATCATTAACGCACCTGTGTTACATTTTTGATGTCACGTGACCTACGAAAAAAACCATAAAGCACAGAAAATCGTGGTAAAAATCTGAAAAAAAAAAAAAAAAATCGCTGCAAATTCGCGGTAAAAACACAGCAACTTCAATGGCAAAAAAAAAAAAAAGTCACATGCGTTTTCAGCGCCTATTTCTCCTATGCCGATTATTTTCAATACAACGATAACACCATTTTCACCCGATATGTTTCAGCGGCTGAAATTTCGGTACATCTCTAGTCACGGATGTACAAATTTTCAGATACGCCGCCGATATCTTCCGACGAAACAGATCTTCAGGTCTGGGAAATGAACGGATCGCTGTCTTTATTCAACCTCACAAAACTATGTAACTTTGTATGGAGATTGAATCTCATCCCACTGCAGGAAGAAGAAGAAGAAGAAGAAGAAAGAAGAAAGAAGAAGGAAGAAAAAGAAGAAGAAGGAAGAAAAAGAAGAAGAAGAAGGAAGGAGAAGAAGAAAGAAGAAGAAGACGAAGAAGAAGAAGAAGAAGACGAAGAAGACGAAGAAGAAGAAGAAGACGAAGAAGAAGAAGAAGAAGACGAAGAAGAAGAAGACGAAGACGAAGACGAAGAAGAAGACGAAGAAGAAGAAGACGAAGAAGACGAAGAAGAAGAAGACGACGACGACGACGACGACGAAGACGAAGAAGAAGACGAAGAAGAAGAAGATGAAGAAGAAGAAGAAGACGAAGACGAAGAAGACGAAGAAGAAGACGAAGAAGAAGAAGACGACGAAGAAGACGAAGATGAAGACGAAGAAGAATCGCTGCTGTTGTCGCATCATCACAGTGTAATGCATTGTACAGATACAGTGCGTCAGTGTGCGGAGCGGGTATCTGAGGTTTATATATGGGAGGTAGGATTGCTGTGCACATCTATATGAACCATTTTCATGTGTTCTGTGATTCTTTTTAATATTCATCAGAAAATTATATTTTATATTTTATAAAATACAAAAGTTTTCTTTTTTTACACGGGTTCAGTTGCTCTCTTTCTTGAGAGTGCATAATGTATGTCCTTTAATTGTGCAACATTTGCTCTGTAATTTCATCCTTTTTGGTAAATAAAGAAATTAAAAAAAAAAAAAAAAAAGGGGGGGGGGGAGGGGGTTTCACTGTCTCTAGGGGGGATGTGGAGCTTATCCATGACCAGCCCAACATACTGGTAATATCACACAAACACAAAGCCATAAAGATGATAAGATTGTCTCCACCACCTTCTAGAGAAGAAATGATGGATGGGTAAAGCACTATGCTGGGAGTTGTAGTTCCCCCAGTCATAGCGGCTTAGCAATGGCTCCATGTACAGCACAACAGCCCATAGAGACCCGGTACATCAACGTGAAGACAAACCGATACAAGGTAGTGTGGGGATGTGACCATATAAAAGATTGTTTGAGATTTTTTATATATATATATTATAAAAAATCTCAAACAATCTTTTATATGGTCACATCCCCACACTACCTTGTATCGGTTTGTCTTCACGTTGATGTACCGGGTCTCTATGGGCTGTTGTGCTGTATTGGGGCACCTACCTTTACACACAAATTTTAAATTTTGAAGCAAAGATTATTTTTTTATAATATATTATATTATATATATATAAATAATAATCTTTGCTTCAAAATTTAAAATGTGTGTAAAGGTAGGTGCCCCAATACTTTTGACAATATAGTGTGGTGCATGCGTGCGAATACACAATTAAAAAAAATATATATATATAATTTATATATAAAAATATAAATGATTTTTTAGTACCTTTTTTCATCTGAATTTCCGTCACGGCGAGGTATGCAATTCATGCACGAGTAAAAGGTAGGTGTCCCAATACTTTTGGCAATATAGTTTATATACACCCAAACTGCACTGAGAAACTCACTTCCATTGTCATAAGTTCACTTCATTCGGGGGAAAGAAGGGCAATAAAGGGGCACTTCATAGGAAGGGGTAGACGAGTGTACATGTGACTTGGAAGCGAGTTCTCAGGTAACACATGAGAGGTAAGTTCTATAAGAAGATATTTGTACACTTCAGGTGTCGGATCCTCCAAACCTCCAATGCAAAATCCTCAGCAGTTGGACCATCAAGGTAAAATCAGAAATAAAATATAAAACCCCGAACTCCGGGCTGCACAAACTTTTCTAGTTTAATAAATAGCAGCAGCTGTCAGAGGTGCTGCTCGGGTGCAAGAGGCGGTCAGGACCCCCGCTGCTCGGGTGCCAAGAGGCGGTGATGACCCCCGCTGCTCAGGTGCCAAGAGGCGGTCAGGACCCCCGCTGCTCAGGTGCCAAGAGGCGGTGATGACCCCCGCTGCTCGGGTGCCAAGAGGCCGTCAGGACCCCCGCTGCTCGGGTGCCAAGAGGCCGTCAGGACCCCCGCTGCTCCGGTGCCAAGAGGCCGTCAGGACCCCCGCTGCTCCGGTGCCAAGAGGCCGTCAGGACCCCCGCTGCTCCGGTGCCAAGAGGCCGTCAGGACCCCCGCTGCTCGGGTGCCAAGAGGCCGTCAGGACCCCCGCTGCTCGGGTGCCAAGAGGCCGTCAGGACCCCCGCTGCTCGGGTGCCAAGAGGCCGTCAGGACCCCCGCTGCTCGGGTGCCAAGAGGCCGTCAGGACCCCCGCTGCTCGGGTGCCAAGAGGCCGTCAGGACCCCCGCTGCTCGGGTGCCAAGAGGCCGTCAGGACCCCCGCTGCTCGGGTGCCAAGAGGCCGTCAGGACCCCCGCTGCTCGGGTGCCAAGAGGCCGTCAGGACCCCCGCTGCTCGGGTGCCAAGAGGCCGTCAGGACCCCCGCTGCTCGGGTGCCAAGAGGCCGTCAGGACCCCCGCTGCTCGGGTGCCAAGAGGCCGTCAGGACCCCCACTGCTCGGGTGCCAAGAGGCCGTCAGGACCCCCTGCTGCTTGGGTTACAAGAGGCCGTCAGGACCCCCTGCTACTCTGGTGCAGGGGTAGGTGGTGACCCCTACTGCCCTGGGGCAGGGATAGGTGGTGACCCCTGCTGCCCTGGTACAGGACATTGAGGTGCCCCCTGCCTTCTATGGTAAACCTCTCCTGCTATGTAGTAACCAAGAAAAGTTTCTGCAGCCCCCGGTGTGGTGACTCTTATCGGCACGGACCGGTGTGTCGGGTAGAAACACACACAATAAATAAAAAAGGAAGAAGAGAAATCTTACGGGTTTCTCGGATTCCTTCTTCTGCGGCAGTTTCTTCTTGGTGGCCTTCCGTTCGGCGCGCCGCAGTTCGGTGGTGGTGTCGGCGGCGGTGATAAGTTTCTGCAGGTCCTGCGTCTTCTTCTCTCTCTCCTTCTTCCTGCTCTCGATTTTCCGCAGCTCTTGGATAAGGTACTCCTCCTCTGACACCTACAGGAAGACAGCCGCAACTACACGTTAGACATACAGAGAGAAGTTATGTGCAGAGGGCGCCCCCTAGTGGATGGCAAACAAAATCCTCTCATTGGTATAACTGCTGTATAGTGGGGAAAAAAAAAAAATAATCACAAAAAAAGGTGGATTTTTTGTTTTGTTTTTTTGTTTTTTTTAAATATTAACAAGGACAGCTTCAGGGGGAGTGAGGAGACGGGTGGCATAAAAATCTGTAACATTCTTGCAGACACAGCATGAAATTGTTTGTAAAACGTATATATATATATATATGTCTATTCCTGGATGCCCACAGAGGAAACTTCAAAATCCTGCAAACAGGTAAATATGCACTACTTACATAGGTGATTATTTTGTTTTCTTGGATCTGAATGCCAACTCAGCCGGAAAATGTGTATAAAAGGTGGACTCTAACTCAGCACAGGGATGGTGGGAACCCCTCATAATGGGCACAGCGGGTGTACAGACCCGGGAACTCGGCACAGGGATGGCGGGCATCCCTCATAATGGGCACAGCAGGTGTACAGACCCGGGAACTCGGTACAGGGATAGTGGGAACCCCTCATAATGGGCACAGCGGGTGTACAGACCCGGGAACTCGGCACAGGGATGATGGGAACCCCTCATAATGAGCACAGCGGGTGTACAGACCCGGGAACTCAGCACAGGGATGGTGGGAACCCCTCATAATGGGCACAGCGGGTGTACAGACCCGGGAACTCAGCACAGGGATGGTGGGAACCCCTCATAATGGGCACAGCGGGTGTACAGACCCGGGAACTCAGCACAGGGATGGTGGGAGCCCCTCATAATGGGCACAGCGGGTGTACAGACCCAGGAACTCAGCACAGGGATGTTGGGAACCCCTCATAATGGGCACAGCGGGTGTACAGACCCGGGTACTCAGCACAGGGATGGTGAGAACTCCTCATAATGGGCACAGCGGGTGTACAGACCCGGGAACTCAGCATAGGGATGGTGGGAACCCCTCATAATGGGTACAGCGGGTGTACAGACCCGGGAACTCAGCACAGGGATGGTGGGAACCCCTCATAATGGGCACAGCGGGTGTACAGACCCGGGAACTCAGCACAGGGATGGTGGGAACCCCTCATAATGGGTACAGCGGGTGTACAGACCCGGGAACTCGGCACAGGGATGGCGGGCATCCCTCATAATGGGCACAGCGGGTGTACAGACCCGGGAACTCGGTACAGGGATAGTGGGAACCCCTCATAATGGGCACAGCGGGTGTACAGACCCGGGAACTCAGCACAGGGATGGTGGGAACCCCTCAATGGGCACAGCGGGTGTACAGACCCGGGAACTCGGCACAGGGATGGCGGGCATCCCTCATAATGGGCACAGCAGGTGTACAGACCCGGGAACTCGGTACAGGGATGGTGGGAACCCCTCATAATGGGCACAGCGGGGGTACAGACCCGGGAACTCAGCACAGGGATGGTGGGAACCCCTCATAATGGGCACAACGGGTGTACAGACCCGGGAACTCAGAACAGGGATGGTGGGAGCCCCTCATAATGGGCACAGCGGGTGTACAGACCCGGGAACTCAGCACAGGGATGGTGGGAGCCCCTCATAATGGGCACAGCGGGTGTACAGACCCGGGAACTCAGCACAGGGATGTTGGGAACCCCTCATAATGGGCACAGCGGGTGTACAGACCCGGGTACTCAGCACAGGGATGGTGAGAACCCCTCATAATGGGCACAGCGGGTGTACAGACCCGGGAACTCAGCACAGGGATGGTGGGAACCCCTCATAATGGGCACAGCGGGTGTACAGACCCAGGAACTCAGCACAGGGATGTTGGGAACCCCTCATAATGGGCACAGCGGGTGTACAGACCCGGGTACTCAGCACAGGGATGGTGAGAACCCCTCATAATGGGCACAGCGGGTGTACAGACCCGGGAACTCAGCACAGGGATGGTGGGAACCCCTCATAATGGGTACAGCGGGTGTACAGACCCGGGAACTCAGCACAGGGATGGTGGGAACCCCTCATAATGGGTACAGCGGGTGTACAGACCCGGGAACTCGGCACAGGGATGGCGGGCATCCCTCATAATGGGCACAGCGGGTGTACAGACCCGGGAACTCGGTACAGGGATAGTGGGAACCCCTCATAATGGGCACAGCGGGTGTACAGACCCGGGAACTCAGCACAGGGATGGTGGGAACCCCTCAATGGGCACAGCGGGTGTACAGACCCGGGAACTCAGCACAGGGATGGTGGGAACCCCTCATAATGGGCACAGCGGGTGTACAGACCCGGGAACTCAGCACAGGGATGGTGGAAACCCCTTATAATGAGCACAGCGGGTGTACAGACCCGGGAACTCAGCACAGGGATGGTGGGAACCCATCATAATGGGCACAGCGGGTGTACAGATCCGGGAACTCAGCACAGGGATGGTGGGAACCCCTCATAATGGGCACAGCGGGTGTACAGACCCAGGAACTCAGCACAGGGATGGCGGGCATCCCTCATAATGGGCACAGCGGGTGTACAGACCCGGGAACTCGGTACAGGGATAGTGGGAACCCCTCATAATGGGTACAGCGGGTGTACAGACCCGGGAACTCGGCACAGGGATGGCGGGCATCCCTCATAATGGGCACAGCGGGTGTACAGACCCGGGAACTCGGTACAGGGATAGTGGGAACCCCTCATAATGGGCACAGCGGGTGTACAGACCCGGGAACTCAGCACAGGGATGGTGGGAACCCCTCAATGGGCACAGCGGGTGTACAGACCCGGGAACTCAGCACAGGGATGGTGGGAACCCCTCATAATGGGCACAGCTGGTGTACAGACCCAGGAACTCAGCACAGGGATGGTGGGAACCCCTCAATGGGCACAGCGGGTGTACAGACCCGGGAACTCAGCACAGGGATGGTGGGAACCCCTCATAATGGGCACAGCGGGTATACAGACCCGGGAACTCAGCACAGGGATGGTGGGAACCCCTCAATGGGCACAGCGGGTGTACAGACCCGGGAACTCAGCACAGGGATGGTGGGAACCCCTCATAATGGTATACAGACCCGAGAACACTGTCAGGAGGGTTTAACTCTTCAGCCTCCACCAAGCACCACAATATCTATTCCCCGTGGAGCGATTCGGTAACGTGAAGATTTTCTGGGAACTGCAGAGCCGAGTCTGATTTCTGGCGGAGGAGCGCTGAGGGAATTTGGAGCCGCTGTATGTCGGAGTGTGTAGTGATAACGTGGATGACCTTCCTGATCCGAAACCTCCTTTCCGCTTTATTGAGCAAAGAACCGACTCCAGCCCGCAGGTTCAGGTACCTTTGTACTGGAGTTCAGTGGAATGGGAGACGCCGGGTCAGGAGGCCGGCGCAGTGCCGGGAGAACTTCTTTCAAATACCAGCAGAAGAGAAAATAATAAAACGCCCGATGTGCGCAGTGCTATGAGCAATGGTGAGCCTCACACTGCCCAGCAGGGAAAGGGTTATCAGAACAGATTAACCCCTCCCATCCCCCAATACTGGAAATATGAGGCATCTAATGCCAATTCTCATTCTACAAAATAAGAAAACAGATCAAAATGTTTAAACTAAGAAAACGGAGCACTTTAGGGAAAAAATAAATAAATAAATCAGGTGATTATGAAATTTATGGCAGCAACAAGTCTCAAAAAAGTTGGGACAGAGCAACAAAAAGCCAATAAAGTAAGTGTAACCAAAGAGCGGGAAGAGCATTTTGCAACATTGGCAACAGGTCAGTACCATGATTGGGTATAAAAGGAGCATCTTAGAGAGTCAGAGTGTCTCAGAAGTATTAAAAAAATAAGAAACTGGGACAAGGTTCACTGATCTGTGAAAAGCTGCATCTAAAAATTGTCCAACAAATTTCAGAATAATGTTCCTCAATGTAATAAAAAAAAAAAAAAAAAAAAAAATATCCCAAAAGACTTTAAAACCCATCATCTACAATACATGTGCTCAAAAGATTGAGAATCTGGAGAAATCTCTGTGTGAAGGGACAAAACTGAAACCCAACATTGGGTGGCGGTGATCTTCAGGCCCTCAGACGGCACTGCACTACAAAACATGCATGATTGTGTGATGGACATCACTGCATGGACTCCGGAATACTTCCACAAATCACTGTCTGGGAACACAGCTCGCTGTGAAATACAAGGCAAAGTTCTAACATGGAAAGAATAAAACATACCTGAACATGATCCAGAAATGCCTGTAAAATGGTCTGTAACAAAGTGGAAAACTGTTCTCTGAGCCAAAGCCCATGATAAATGGTCTGTTACAAAGTGGAAAACTGTTCAGCGTTCAGATGAAAGGAATTTTTTACATTTTTGGCAACCGTGGGCCTCCAGACTAAAGAGAAGAGGAACCTTCTGGCTTGTTATCAGCACTTAGTTCAGAAGCCGGTGTTCTGCCGAGAAAGTTCCCCCCGGCGGATAATGACCCCCCCCCCCCCGTACTGCGCAGGCGCAGCACGAGCCACAACAGAGCCGCCAAAAATAGCCGAAAACTGAACACCTGTGAGTCAGCTGTACACGGTGCCTGTAACAGGGACCACCTCGCGGGCTCGCCACGCATGCACCGTAGACAGCGGTGCCTGTCTTTCGGCAAATATCTCCTAAACCGTATAGGTTTAGGAGATATTTCTTAGACCTACAGGTAAGCCTTAATCTAGGCCTTAATCTAGGCTTACCTGTAGGTCAAACGGGTGTTGTAAGGATTTACAACCACTTTAAGGAAGGCCTCGTATATTTCAGCAGGACAATGCCAAACCGTGCAATGCCTCTACGATAACAGCATGGCTTCCCAGTAGAAGAGTCCGGGGGGGCTTTACTGGTTGGCCTGCAGTCCAGATCTTTCAACTATTGAAAAGATGGGACATTTGACGAAGCCCCAGGACTGTTGAGCAGTTAGAATCCAATATGAAGCAAGAACGGGACAACATTCCTCTCCCAAATCTACAGCAATTGGTCTCCTCAGTTCTCAGATGTTTACAGAGAGTGTTGGTAAAGGAAGAGAGGATGCTACACCGGGCTGAACGTGGCCGCGCCTCAACTTTTTGGGGACGTGTTGTTACCAATTTCAAAATTACCTTTTTTTTTTCTCAGTTTATTACATTTGATATGTTTTCTATTTTCCATTGTGAATAAAATTTGGGTTTACGAGATTTGCAGATCATTGCATTCTGTTTTTCTGTAAATTTTACACAGCGCCCCAACTTTTTTGGAATTGGGGTTGTACGTAAAATAAATTTTTTTTGAAGTTCATTGGGGGGGGGACACACACACACACACACACATACATTTAGAGACTGTTGGGGACTACTACAACCAACAGGAGAAATTGTGGCCTGCCAGGTGTAACCCTACTCCCAGCATGCCTCCTCCTTGTGTACAAACACTATCAAACACATGACCATAAACATAGATTGGTGGGACCCGGGTCATGTAAAACTCCAGGGAAAGGATTTTGCGGTAAGTACAATAATGTTCTTTTCTTTCTCGTTCCTTAAGGGACATTTCAATTCACAGATTGTTGGGATGTCCAAAAGCGGCCCAAATGATGGGTGCCAAGACAGCAGCTAAACATTATCAGGCCCACAAGAAACAAACAACGTAGCCGCCTGCAGCTCAACGAGCCACTTGAAGGACCTTTGCTACATCCACAGTGTAGCTCCAAGACGGCATAAGAAAAGGCCGGAACATCCACCTGGTAAAACCTGAATAGCGTGTCTAGAGAAGCGCAAAGGGAAATATACCAAATAGGTTCAAAGCGCAGAGCCAGAGGTACAGAGAAAATATAATTCATATTCCAAGAAGTCATAGGGGAGCCGTATGAGAGACCATGTATGAAAAGGTTTGATGAAGCAAGGGAAGACAGAAGTCATCCGTCGTCGGCGTCCATGAGAGGAATAGTGCCCCATTGTTGGCGTCCATGAGAGGAATAGTGCCCCATTGTTGGCGTCCATGAGAGGAATAGTGCCCCATTGTTGGCGTCCATGAGAGGAATAGTGCCTCATCATTGGTGCCCATGGTAGGGATAGTGCCCCACCATTGGCGTGCTTGGGGAGGGGAAATAGTGTTCCAAACTTTATATCAGTGGGAGAAATGGTGATCCATTGTTGGTGTCAGTGGGAGGAATGGTGATCCATTGTTGGTGTCAGTGGGAGGAATGGTGATCCATTGTTGGTGTCAGTGGGAGGAATGGTGATCCATTGTTGGTGTCAGTGGGAGAAATGGTGATCCATTGTTGGTGTCAGTGGGAGAAATGGTGATCCATTGTTGGTGTCAGTGGGAGAAATGGTGATCCATTGTTGGTGTCAGTGGGAGAAATGGTGATCCATTGTTGGTGTCAGTGGGAGAAATGGTGATCCATTGTTGGTGTCAGTGGGAGAAATGGTGATCCATTGTTGGTGTCAGTGGGAGAAATGGTGATCCATTGTTGGTGTCAGTGGGGGGAATAGTGCCTCATCTTTGGTGTCAGTAGGAGAAATAGTGCCCTAGTGACCGGAGGCAAGGCAAAGCAAAAGGTAAGCAAAGGGCCACACCTGGCCCATAGGCTGCACCTTGGAGATCACTGTGCTATAGGATCCCTGTATCTGAGGACCAACCAGTCCAGGTTGTTTGTAAACCTGGAGGCCAGGTGGTCCTCATCCAGAGTCTCTCACCTGTGACACGGGGCCTAGACCACCTCTGGGTGCAGAGACCAATCCTCTGATCCAGGCACTGCCCGCTGAGGAAATCTGCCTGCCAACTGCCCAAGCCTGGAATGAATACAGCAAACAAGGCTGGTCCTCCAGTGTCCAAGTCCCCTGCACCATCAGGGTGTTCAGCCCCCCCCCCCACCCCCCCCCCCCCCCAGCCCAACAGACGGATATAAATCATGAGGATCTTTCATGAGATTGGAAGGAACAAATCCCCCAACTTCAGAGAAGCGTCGTTCCTGAGCCACCAAGCCAAGAACAACCTTGTCTTCAGCAAAAGACAAATTCATCTGTCCAAGCCAAGGACTGAAGCAAATCCCAAAGAAAGAATTTTGTTCTGTAGCAGTATCGAGTGGATCTGGCCGAATAGGAGTTTACCATCAGCTGCAGGACTCCCATGAAGAAGCCAAGAGTTGGGCAAATCCTGGACTCAAGAGTCCAAGTCTGGGAGAAGGAAGAAAGTTAAACATTTTCTTCTAGGAAATCCATCAGAACCTTTGCAAGGTCTGGATGGTCAATACTACGTTGTCACCAAGCACCTGAGCCGACCTCTTCCAACAGCGGGAAGTCATCTATGTATCCCATGATGGGGGTGCCCTGAGAGAGCAACATGGCTAACACATGGAGCCAGCACCTTGGTGAACACTGGAGATACAAGAGAAAAATAGAATGGCAGGCCACAAACTGCAAGTGGAGAGAACCCATAGCATAGGTAAGTGCACCTGATATCCACAGGAGGCAAGAAAGTTCCCCTGATGAAGGCATGCTATGAAAGGCCTGGGAGATTACATGAAGAATTTATGAACCCAAATAAAAGACATTTGGGACATTCCGATCCAAGATGGGGGCCGAAGCAACTGTGAACAGGTTGGAGTAGAACCTTTGGAACCGTTCTACCACAGGTACTGGGGCAAGGAGGCCCTGCTCCAGAAGACCTGCTAGATCTTCATGGAGATCTGCCAATCTGTGCAGTGACACAGGCAGGCTGGAAATAATGAACCAGGGAAGGCTGGTGGCGAAATTTTAGCCAGTAGCCACTGAACAATACCTCACCAACCCACACATTTGAGACACCGGGTGTCTGAACATCCGCAAAGGCTAAACAGCCGTTCCCTCACTTTGGGGTGTCTGGACACCCACTTGTGCTGAGGAACATTTATCTGAAGTTTTGGGGTACTGGGAAGGTGAGGGTTTGTGGACAGACTGGGAGCTGGACTTGGCTTTGGAAGTCAAGGGCTGTGGATAATGAAAAGGCCTCTGCTTGGCCTACGATGACAAGTCAGTCAAGACTTTTTTTTTTTTTTTGCTGGAGAATATGAATACCCCCCCCCCCCCCCCCCAGTAACATCCTTGAAGGGTATCCGACATCATCCCTTAAAGTGCTCACAAAGATGGCGTTTCTTACATACAGCCCAACACATCAGAAGAAGAACCCTCCTCATGTTCATGTATAGGAGGCCCAACTAGGTGCGGAGAAAGGAGACATCTAACAACCCATCCACGGTTTAGTTCAAGACTAGGGACATGAGCTCCGAACACTCTATGGCAGGCATGTCCAAAGTCCGGCTCGCGGGCCAATCGCGGCCCGGTTTTGGACGGCCCGCCAGGTTGTTTAAACATATATATCTTTTGTGGCCCCAGGCGATCTCCCAGCGCTGGGGCCACAAAAGATATATAGTCCAGCTGCGTCGGAGGGAGGAGGCGGGACGGGTGCCGTGCACACAGGAGGGGAATTTCCTGTTTACACGGCAGCCTCTGTAATAGGAAGTCCCGTCTCTGCCATTGGACAACTGTGCTGTCCATCAAAGGAGGTGGGACTTTCTCTTAAAGAGGCCCTTGTGTAAACAGGAGATTCTCCTGGTGAGTGAATTCCCGGCAATGGTGGGTGAAATTCCCGGCAATGGTGGGTGCAATTCCCGGCAATGGTGGGTGCAATTCCCGGCAATGGTGGGTGCAATTCCCGGCAATGGTGGGTGCAATTCCCGGCAATGGTGGGTGCAATTCCCGGCAATGGTGGGTGCAATTCCCGGCAATGGTGGGTGCAATTCCCGGCAATGGTGGGTGCAATTCCCGGCAATGGTGGGTGAATCCCTGGCAATTGTGGGTCTGCAGATGGACACTGACCCTTATTTTGCTTCACAGTTCTTTATTTAGAATTTTAAGTTTTTTTTTTCCTGAAGCTTCCCTCTTAAAGTGAAGGTACGTGCTATTCACCAATAAATACGGTGTATCCAAATACTACACTTGAGTTCATCTATTCACCACACACAGCCACAAAGGCAAGAGAATTCTTGTTGAGCCGTGTATTAGTGCTCGGATGAACTCACTCAGGCCGAATTTTAATGGTTCAAAGAATGTCAGGCAAAATGGTCGGCCCTCGTGCATGTTCACTTCATCAAATCTGGCCCTCTTTGAAAAAAGTTTGGACACCCCTGCTCTATGGTCAAGGGACCAACTGGCAAAGTGATCAGATCCCTTCAGGTGGTCCTTCCCCAATCAGTTATGGCCAGACAGACGAATGTAATGACCAAGACAGATTGCAATGTAGGTCCCGTCATAGAAGAGAGAGTTCTAGAAAAGGGCCTCCAGCCTTTTATTGATGGGGGGCCTTAAACACAGAAGCTTTGTTAAAATGAGAAAATGCCTGGTGTACCATGGAGGTAAATCCACTTTAACAGGTCCCCCTCACATGGGTAAAGACTGACAGTTATTTAGTTGGGACAAACACCTTGGGGTAGAGTTACTAAAACTGGAGCACTCCTAATCCGGAGCAGCTGTGCATGGCGGCCAGCTTCTAACCTCAGCTTGTTCAATGAAGCTTTGGCAATAAAATCTGGAAGCCGATTGCAAAATCTGGTGCAACTCTGCATAGAAACCACTCTCCAGTTTTCGGAAAATGACCCCCCTTGTCGGGGTTTTTGCCAGTCTCCATAAAAGGAAGAATTAAAAACTGAAAAATTCTTGGCTGTCTTGGGAACCCAAAAGAAGCCCAAGCTGGGGACAGTGCTGGTAGAGGATACAGTTTGACCCTCAAAATTTAAACTGGTGAATAAAAAAAACACTCTAAATTGGGAGTGGAAGGCTGCGACTCCTCCGGGGTAGGTCTGTCCATTTAAAAAGGTCAAAGTCACCTTTTACATAAACTTGGTCCCAATTTAATTCCCAGACATGTGCCGCAACGAAAAGGCCGCTGAGCCGCCTTCCTTGAGGATAAATACAATGATCATTTCTTCGGATGTCCTAAAAATGAGGCTTGGTGGCCATTTTGTTGTAGCCCACGTCCTGGAAATAAAATGTCCCGTTTTATTTCCACTCACATTGGCTACAACAAAATGGCCACCAAGCCTCCTTTTTAGGACATCCAAAGAAATGATCATTGTATTTATCCTCAAGGAAGGCGGAGTCTTCAGGAATGGGGGTATTTTTTAGATGGGCTTCCTGGGTGACAGAAAAGGTCTACAGCAGGGGTCTCAACAAACTGGTGGCCCTCCAGCTGTTGCAAAACTATAAGTCCCATGAGGCTTTGCAAGGCTGACAGTTGCAAGCATGACCCCCACAGGCAGAGGCAGGATGGGACTTGTAGTTTCACAAACGCTGGATGGCCACCAGTTTGAGACCCCTGGTCTACAGGTATGGCATTTAAATGAAACAATATTTTTTACAAATATGACAGTGTGTTTTGAACTAGTGGGGTCCCCTGGTCTTAATGCCAGGGACTTGCTGACTGGGAGACAGGAGACCACAGGCGGGTCGGATACGGACCCATGAAGGGGGAAGGCATGGAAGCATGTTTGTGGCCTCTTCGTTCCATGAAGTCCAGCATCCATCTCATCCCTGGATGGAGCAGAGGAAGTGTCCACACCCAACCGAGCCAAGCAAGACTCCAAAGATGCCATAGATTCTAGCAGAGGTCATGACTCCAGACTGCTTTTCGGTGGCCTTTCATTGGATGCTCTGTAGGCAGCACCGTAACCATTAATATGCTGGAGCATGTAAGCAGGGGAGTAACTAGATGTTATCCCCCCTATCTGCGCAAAAGTCAGATTCATATTAATATTAGTTTTAAGGGCTGCTCGTTGTGAGTTTAAAACCTATTCAGTGGAAATCAGCGATGAACCGCGCACCCTGTATATAGAGATACAATATAATGCAATAGCAAAAAACAACCACTAGATGTCCCCAGTGGATTATACAAATGCACAAAGTGCAAAATAAATAAAATGTGCATTGAGATCGCCACCTAATGTTTCCAGCGAGTGGCAGACAGTCATTTGCAGCGTCCAAAAAAACTCAAAATGTGTAATGTTAATAGTCCAAAAACTTTCATCAAGTGATTTTCAAAAGGTGCAAAGATCTCACGGATCCGACAATCAAGGGACTGAAATTCTTCCTCCACCAACACCGATCACTCGGCCTACACAGCAGATTTACATGACCCCCCACATTACAGGAGTCATATACAGCAAGTGGATACTAGACGTTCCCGTTGTCTGTCTCCAATGACTGTGCAATGAAGTCTCCAGGACCACATAGGAAAGAAAGACCCCCCCACCGGATCTCCGGACATCAGTGGAGAGACGCAAAAAAGAAACAAACAGCCTCCCTCGGTGAAGTACAGAGGTCTTTTATTAAAGAATGCCTCCGGGATTTCTCCAGAGCTTCTCCCATCCTTTGGAACTCTATACCCCAATCTGTCTGGACTGTCCCCTAATCCAGGGCTTGACAAATTTGCTTGGAATCTAGGAGCCAGCTTAAAAAGTTAGGAGCCAGGTCGGTAACGGCGATCCGGACCTGTCCCTGGCCTGACATGGAGACGAGTGAGGGGAAGATAGCGCCGCAGCCCCCCCCCCTTTTTTTTTTTTCCTTAATTAAAATAATTTTTTTTTTTACTTTTTACAAAAAAAAAAAAATATATATATATATATATATATATATATATATATATATATATATATATATAATTAAATAAATAAATAAATAAATAAATTAATAATATATATATATATAATATAATGAGAAGCCATCTACCAGCCACCACACTCACCGTGGGGCAAAAGGCGCCAGATGACGCCCGCAATCACTTCCTTCTCTTCACTTTGGGAAGGAAATGAGCGGGCAGTGAAAAACAGGCAGGGGAGCTTCACTCCATTAGGAATTAGCATTATTGGAATAGGGTGTAATTTCTACATCCACCACAAGATGGCGCCAGACTACCGAAAGATTTTAGAAGGCCGCAAAGCCACGGCCTCAATTACTGGCCGGTGCGGCCCGATGCAATTGCGCGGCGGAGTTCGGGGTCCAAATGGAGACGGGATACCCCAGCAGCGTTGCCCCAGTCGCCAGGACACGAATTCTAGGCGCAAATGCGACCAGGCGCCCGGGGTTTGTCGAGCCCTGCCCTAATCTATACATCTTTAGACCATCCATTTAAAAAAAACCAAAAAAAAAAACAAAAACAAAATCTCAACTAAAATTGTTGACCATACTGGACTTTTTAGGCATAGATATAAATATAAAGAAAAAAGAGGGGGGGGGAGAGAGTGAATAATTTAAAGCAATTTTTATTTTTCTAAAAAGAGAAGAAAACACACCAGATCTCAATATTTCTTATCCTGTCTAGCGTGTTAGAGGTACATCATATTCTGTATATATTCCTGTACATATCCAACATAGGAACATTAAGGAAAGATTAACCATTAATACAGAAAATAATTTGTATAGACAGGATAACAAGAATCAGCTCAAAGATATTTAGATGCTCTACATGTTTCGCGTTCATCATAACGCTTCATCAGGAGCTTATTATTTTTATTCCCTTTGGATAGCCCAAAAGGAAAGAGAAAAGATGTCTCTACAAAAGTAGAATGGTGTATGGTATTGTAGTCAGACTATTGTATATAGAGGAGCCCACAAATGAGCGTGTGTTATATATATATATATATATATATATATATATATATATATATATATATAAAGCAGCCCGATTGTCGAGGCGATGAGGTCACTGAGGGGTCCTTTTGTTCCCCCTCTCCCTCAATGATACCCTAAACTCTGGACTAGAGTTAGTGGAAAGACACTCTGGAATTTCTGACTGGATCAATAGAAGATTACGGCTTATACCACCTTCTTCTCTTGCTTTATATATATATATATATATATACACGTCTGGAGTTCTTTGCTCATTTGTGGGCTCCTCTATATACAATAGACTGACTACAACACCATACACCATTCTACTTTTGTAGAGACATCTTTTCTCTTTTCTTTTGGGCTATCCAAAGGGAATAAAAATAATAAGCTCCTGATGAAGCATTATGATGAACGCGAAACATGTAGAGCATCTAAATATCTTTGAGCTGATTCTTGTTATCCTGTCTATACAAATTATTTTCTGTATTAATGGTTAATCTTTCCTTAATGTTCCTATGTTGGATATGTACAGGAATATATACAGAATATGATGTACCTCTAACACGCTAGACAGGATAAGAAATATTGAGATCTGGTGTGTTTTCTTCTCTTTTTAGAAAAATAAAAATTGTTTTAAATTATTCACTCTTCCCCCCCCCCCCCCTCTTTTTTCTTTATATTTATATCTATGCCTAAAAAGTCCAGTATGGTCAACAATTTTAGTTGAGGTTTTGTGTTGTTTTTTTTTTTTAAGTTTATTATCGGGACGTGGCATGTGAATTTTTCTGTAATGTATCCCCAGGACCACCCTGTGGCAGAAACACACCAAATTTAATTTATTTAGACCATCCCTGAAAACCCTTCTCTTTAACCACTTAAGGACCGCCGTATTGCCATTGTACGTCATCACAATGGCACAGGCAGGCACAAGCACGTAGATGTACGTGCCTGCCTTCCAGCGGGTGGGGGGTCCGATCGGACCCCCTCCCGCTGGATACGGCGGTCCGGTTCCCTCCAGGAGCGATCCGTGATGAGGGGATGGCCGTTGGTTTCTGGCCACCCCCTCTGGATCGCTCCTGGCCAATGACGAACTTCCTCCCACTGTGTACTGTTTACACAGGAAGGAGGAAGTGATGTCATTCTCCTCGGGGCGGTCTTTTTGACCGGACTACGAGGAGAAGACTAAAAGTAAGTGTGCACCAACACTACACTGACATGTAGGTACACACAGGCACACAAACTCCCCCCCCCCCCCCCCGATCGCCCCCACCCCCCCTCCTCCCCCCAGTCACAGTGTCACTGATTGCATTGATCATTTCTTTACTGATCACTGCATTCAGTGTCAGTTGTAACAGTTAAAACTGTCAGGGCAGTTAGTGTTAGGTCCAGGGTAGCCCCCTATCACCCCCCAATAAAGATTTAACCCCCTGATTGCCCCTAGAGTTAACCCTTTCACCCCCTTTTGCCAGTGTCACTTAGCGATCATTTTTCTGATCGCTGCATCAGTGTCGCTAGGTAGCTAGTTATTTTTTTAGGTTCACCGCCAGGTTTTTATATCGCTAGGTACCCCGATATACTACCAAATAATGGTTTTAACCCCCTGATTGCCCCTAGTTAACCCTTTCACCCCCTTTTGCCAGTGTCACTAAGCGATAATTTTTCTGATCGCTGCATCAGTGTCGCTAGGTAGCTAGTTTTTTTTTTAGGTTCACCGCCAGGTTTTTATAGCGCTAGGTACCCCGATATACTACCCAATAATGGTTTTAACCCCCTGATTGCCCCTAGTTAACCCTTTCACCAGCGATCACAGTATAAGTGTCACTGGTGACGCTGGTTAGCCAGTTAGTTATTTAGGTTCCCCATCAGGTTTTTATATAGCGCCAGGGACCCCCATATACTACCTAATAAAAATTTGAACCCCCTGATTGCCCCTAGTTAACCCTTTCACCACTGATCACCGTATAAGTGTTACGGGTGACTGGTTAGTTTGCTTTTTATAGCATCAGGGCACCCACCATTTATTACCCAATAAAGGTTTAACCCCCTGATCACCCGGCGGGTGATATCAATTAGGTTTTAGGGTCAGGGTCTGCGTCGCCCCAGGCAGCGCTAGGTTAGTGCCAGTACCGCTAACACCCATGCGCAAAGCATAAACCTCCCGTAGTGGTATAGAATCTGAACAGATCAATATCTGATCAGATCTATACTAGCGTCCCCAGCAGTTCAGGGTTCCAAAAAAACGCATTGTTAGCGGGATCAGCCCAGATACCTGCTAGCACCTGCGTTTTACCCCTCCGCCCAGCCCACCCAAGTGCTGTATCGATCGATCACTGTCACTTACAAAACACTAAACACATAACTGCAGCGATCGCAGAGTCAGGCCTGATCCCTGCCATCGCTAACAGGTTTTTTTGGTAGCATTTTATATTTGAATCCGGAAGGCAGTGCTTGGTTTTCGGGGTCCCGTACGTGGCTAGGCTCCCAAAAAGTCCCACACATGTGGTATCCCTGTACTCGGGAGAAGCAGCAGAATTTATTTTGGGGTGTAATTTGACTTATGCCCATAGCATGTGTGAGCAATATATCATTTAGTGACAACTTTGTGCAAAAAAAAAAAAGTTTGTAATATTCCCGCAACTTGTGGCAAAATATAAAATATTCCATGGACTCAACATGCCTCTCAGTAAATAGCTTTGGGTGTCTACTTTCCAAAATGGGGTCATTTTGGGGGGTTTTGTGCTATTTTGGCATTTTATGGCCTTCGAAACTGTGATAGGTAGTGAGGAATGAAATCAAAAATTTGCACCCTTAGAAATCCTGGAGGCAGTGATTGGTTTTCGGGGTGCCGTGCGCGACTAGACTCCCAAAAAGTCCCACACATGTGGTATCCCCATACTCGGGAGAAGTAGCGGAATATATTTTGGGGTGCAATTCCACATATAACCATGGCATGTGTGAGCAATATATCATTTAGTGACAACTTTTTGTAAAAAAAAAAAATATTGTTTATTTTTTGTCATTATTCAATCCCTTGGGACAAAAAAAAAATAAAAATATTCAATGGTCTCAACATGGCCCTCAGCAAATAGCTTGGGGTGTCTACTTTCCAAAATTGGGTCATTTGGGGGGGTTTTGTGCCATCTTGGCATTTTATGGCCTTCAAAACTGTGATAGGTAGTGATAGCTGGTGAGGAGTAAAATAAAAAATGTATGCCCTTAGAAATCCTGAAGGCGGTGCTTGGATTTCGGGGTCCCGTACGCAGCTAGGCTCCCAAAAAGTCCCACACATGTGGTATCCCTGTACTCAGGAGAAGCAGCAGAATGTATTTTCGGGGTGTCATTTCACATATGCCCATAGCATGTGTGAGCAATATATCATTTAGTGACAACTTTGTGCAAAAAAAAAAAAAAAAGTTTGTAATATTCCCGCAACTTGTGGCAAAATATAAAATATTCCATGGACTCAACATGCCTCTCAGTAAATAGCTTGGGGTGTCTACTTTCCAAAATGGGGTCATTTTGGGGGGTTTTGTGCTATTTTGGCATTTTATGGCCTTCGAAACTGTGATAGGTAGTGAGGAGTAAATTCAAAAATTTGCACCCTTAGAAATCCTGAAGGCAGTGATTGGTTTTCGGGGTGCCGTGCAGGACTAGACTCCCAAAAAGTCCCACATATGTGGTATCCCCGTACTCAGGAGAAGCAGAATATATTTTGGGGTGCAATTCCACAAATAACTATGGCATGTGTGAGCAATATATCATTTAGTGACAACTTTTTGTAAACTTTTTTTTTTTTTTTTTTTTTGTCATTATTCAATCACTTGGGACAAAAAAAAAAAAAAAAAAAAAATATTCAATGGGCTCAACATGCCCCTCAGCAATTTCCTTGGGGTGTCTACTTTCCAAAATGGGGTCATTGGGGGGGTTTGTACTGCCCTGCCATTTTAGCACCTCAAGAAATGAGATAGGCAGTCAAAAATTAATAGCTGTGTAAATTCCAGAAAATGTACTCTAGTTTGTAGACGCTATAACTTTTGCGCAAACCAATAAATATACGCTTATTGACATTTTTTTTACTAAAGACATGTGGCTGAATAAATTTTGCCCTCAATGTATGACTAAAATTTAGTTTATTCGATTTTTCTTATAACAAAAAGAAGAAAATATCTTTTTTTTTTCAAAATTTTCGCTCTTTTTCCATTTATATCGCAAAAAATAAAAATCGCAGAGGCAATCAAATACCATCAAAAGGAAGCTCTATTTGTGGGAAGAAAAGGACGCAAATTTCGTTTGGGTGCAATATTGCATGACCGCGCAATTACCAGTTAAAGCAGCGCAGTGCGAAATTGGAAAAAGACCTCTGGTCCTTAAGGTGTTTATTGGTCCGAGGCTGAAGTGGTTAAAGGCTTAAAGAAGAGTATCCAGCTTCTAACTAATATGGTTTTACTTCCTCCATCAGCTCATCCCCCACAGCTATTACCATTCGGATCAATTGACCCTCCTTTTTAGATTGTAAGATCAAATGAGCAAGGCCCTCCGATTCCTCTTGTACCAAAATTGTAATGTAACTGTAACATCTGCCTTTTTTTTTGTTAAGCGCTGCGCAAACTGTTGGTGCTATATAAATCCCGAATAATAATAATAATAATAATACAAATAAATTGCTAAAAATACACTTTACAAGTGTACAATGTGAAAAAAGGAAGTGGAAGCGGGGAAGTGGGCGGAAGTGACGCGTCACGCTCGACCACATCCAACACGTTTCGTCAGGGTTTCCTCAGCACATGACCCCCGACGACGTCAGACGTGCTGACGAAACACACTGGATGTGGTCGAGCAAGACACGTCACTTCCGCCCAAAGTGGAACACAGAACAGCACCATGAGGAGACTGTTTCTTTTCTGCGTCCCTCCACAACGGGAATATCTAGTATCCACTTGCTGTATATGACTCCTGTAATGGGGGGGGGGTCATGTAAATCTGGTGAGTAGGCCGAGTGATCGGTGTTGGTGGAGGAAGAATTTCCAGTCGCTTGATTGTCGGATCCGTGAGATCTTTGGAAATCACTTGAAAGTTTTTGGACTATTAATATTACACATTTGAATGAGTTTTTTTGGACACTGCACCTGACTATCTGCCACTCACTGGCAACATTAGGTGGCAATCCCAATGCACATTTATTTGTTTTGCACTTTATTCATTTATACAATTCATCCACTAGAGACATCTGGTGGTTGTTTTTTGATATTGCATATCTATTTACAAGGTGATCGGTTCATCACTGATTTCCAATGTGCTGGAACCCCTCAGTACAGAAGGACGCCCCCCCATGTCTCTAGAACCAGGCATGTTGTACCGCAAAGCAGAACGCAACTTAGCTCTGGCTATGATCCCAGGCCTCAGATATGAAGACTCAGCTGCTGGGTAGCAGGAGTAGGGTGACTATATCACTGTAGAATAAAAGGTGAAGCTGCCTGCGGGAGACTGATGGAATAAATGGAGGCAACTTTTATAGGATATACACCCCACCCCCCCCCCCCCCCGGGGGTCATGTGTCCTATTGATAGGGTTGCCAGTAGCCCCGCCCACCTGCTCCGGTGTCCGGCTGTACAGCCTCTCCAACTGCTCTTTCCTCCGACGTTCGTGAGTGGCATCAAACACCGGGCTCTTCAGCTCCGTCCCAGGAGTGGCACGAACGTTTCCCAGCTTGGCACAGATGCTGTAATAGCGATCTTTCAGGTCTTCCGTTGACCTTTTCTGTTAAAAAAAATAAATAAAAACACACAAGAGAAAAAAAGTAATTATAACATGCATGCTGGGAAATGCGTATTGTTCCAGGACACGAAACCGGGGGAAACCCGCGGCAAACACCTATTGAGAGGACTCTCATACCCCGCCAATTCTGACTCCCCTCTCCTACATGTAAAAATTATATATTTTTCCTAGAAAATTACTCAGAACACCCCCCCCCCCCAAAAAATAAATACATTAATATAAAAAATGGAATTACGTACGGTAATGTCCTTTTCCAGGAGTCTTTCAGGACAGCCACCTTAGAGAGACACCGGCTCCTCCCCTCTGAGGAAACACCGCCTTCATTTTCATGATTTAAGCCTCCTCCTCCCTTCGTTCCTCAGTTCTTCCAGAGTACCTCCGGCCAACTGGGGAGACACAAGAACACGTCAAACAAATAAACTTTTTAAGTCTTACCTGTCGGCCTCATGTAATGAGTTCCCGATGATCTGCAAACAATTTGGGTGGGAACCGGTGCTGTCCTGAAAGACTCCTGGAAAAGGACATTACCGGTACGTAATTCCATTTTTCCCCAATCGTCTTTCAGGACAGCCACCTTAGAGAGGATAAGCGAGTACATTACCTTAGGGTGGGACCACTGCCTGCAGTACTATACGGCCAAAGGCTTGGTCTTTGGCTGACAGAAGATCCAGTCTATAATGTTTCACAAACGTAGAAACACTGGACCACGTTGCAGCACTACGGATCTGTGCAGGAGATGCCCCAGCCCACTCTGCCTGAGAAGATGCTACTGCCCCGGCTGAGTGTGCTCTAACCCCAACTGGAGGATCTAACCCCCCTGTCACGTAAGCCTGTCCAATGGCTAACCTTAACCATCTAGCTATCATACGTTTAGAGGCTTTGGAACCCTTCCTAGCCCCAGAAAACAACACAAAAAGTGAATCAGATTTCTTGAACTGACCTTGTGCAATCCAAATAATGAAGAACACATCTTTTAACATCTAATCTGTGAAACATGTGTTCCTGTTCTCTTACTGGATTCGAACAGAAAGTAGGTAGCACAATCTCCTGTATTCTTATGGAAACTAGAGGCTACCTTAGGTAAAACAAAAAGGTGCCCTAATAGAAAGGGCTTCGAGTTCACCTACCGTATTTGCCGGCGTATAAGGCGGCTGGGCAGATAAGACGACCCCCTAATCTTCCATTTTAAATGTTGGATTGTGGTATACTTGCCGTATAAGACGACCCCCTTCCGACCAGTCTGTCAGCCTGCTGGATGTGCGGTAATGCTGTATGTTCAGTAGCGCTAAGCCAATCACAGCGAGCGATGTATTCTATTAAAGAATACAAAGCCTGCTCGGATTGGCAGGGGCTGTAACATCATCAGCCCGCGCCTCTGACTCTCAAAGCCAATCAGAGCAGGCTACCGTATGTAGCCTGCTCGGATTGGCAGAGGTGGTTACTCCAATCCGAGCAGGCTTTGTATTCTCTAATAGAATACATCGCTTGCCAGGATTGGCTCAGCGGTGTATACAGTATTACCGCACATTCAGTAAGCATCCAGAGGGATGCTATGCAGCGGGCGACTTGCATACAAGACGGCTTTGCTTTATACCCGGCGTATAAGACGACCCCCACTTTTTGGCTGTTTGCTTTTAGTGTAAAAAGTCGTCTTATACGCCGGAAAATACGGTACTCTCCTTGCTGTAGTGATTGCCACCAAAAATACAGTTTTGAGAGTGATCAATTTTAACGAGCAAGGTTCTAACGGCTCAAAAGGTTCCCCTGTGAGAACCTGTAAAACCAAAGCAAGATCCCGACTGGGAAGGGGGCGACCAAAGGCTTGGTCTTCGCCTACTTAAGGTTCTGAAGAACCTTACTATACCAAGGACTGACATTAGATGTCTATCCAGAAATACGCTTGAAACGGATACCTGACTCTCCAATGTTTCGGGGCTAACCTTTTATCTGCCCCTGACCGCAGGACCTCTAGAACGGCCCCCGAGCTGTGCTCATTGAAGGAGTTCTCTGAGCACCAGCTATTGAACCGCCTCTATACCTTCAGGAAAATGGTCTGAGCGTCCATTTACCTGCAATTCAAAAGAGTGGCTACTAACAGTCTGAGACCCCTTTGCCGTTCGGTAATTCCTCAGTAGCCAAGCTGCAAGGTTCCACCTGGGGACAGCAGATTGGACACCGGGAAAAACCCCGGGGAGTTCCACCGACAGGCCCTTCAGAATGGAGAACCACGGCCTCCTGGGCCAATGAGGTGCGATTAGAAAGAGATGGTAATCTCCACCTGAAACTTCCTTAACTCTGCAGGAATCAGGACGGGAATCAGGACGGGAAGGGGGAAAGCATAGCACCTAGAGAAACCCTAAGTCTGTGCTTAGTGCGTCTGCTTCCGACATCCCATCTCCCCTGCTCATAGAACAGGAGATGGCTTCTCCCTTGGGGCAAAAGAAGTCTATCGAAGGAATCCCCCTCCACCGGGTGATCACTTCGAAAACGTCCTGTTTGAGAACCTGGTTGCTCTCTCCCCGCGTTCTCCCTCCAATTTTGAGGGTCTCTTTGACTCCTTCCTCCTTGGATATTGGCCAAATCCACTCTAGGCCTTGTGACAAACATGCTCCCCTATCCCACCAAAGGGACTTTAAAATACGGGCTGTGTAGTATTATCTCAATGGTCTAAGTCGGCTATCCACTGCTACCTTGACAGCACAGGACTGTCAGCTGTGACCTTTGCCATTCGGTGATCAGTCGTGAGCCACCGTGCTAAAGCTAGCAACGGACACCCTCGTGATTTGGCACAGGGTGGACTAGAACTCAGACATACGCAATCCAACCGCAGACTGCGCCTTTGGGAGACGGCGCGCATTGTCACACGCCACCGCTCCTGGCTTCTTTACCTGAGTTAGAACCGAAACCAAAGAGTCTTAAGACCCTCTACTGTGGCCCCAAACCTTCAAGATGAATAGTCTGCAGAGGACGGTAACGCAACCCCGTCCACTGAACAGCTAGGAGCGTGGATGTCAGCAAGCTCAACCTGACCCTCTTCACCCAGGAAGGCCCTTGGGAAGAAGTTTAAGATGAGTTTCCCTAGGTTCAGAGGCCAACCCAAGCTCACTAATAGGTCCCTTGTAAGCTGTGGATCCCCGTTCAACTGCGCCAGAGAAGGGACAAACAGGAGAAGATCGTCAAGATACACGATCACAGAGACTACCCTGAGACGCAGGAAGGACAGAACCTCTACCATCGCTTTGGTGAAGATACGAGGGAGAAGGGGATAGCCCAAAGGGGAGTGCTTTAAACGGAAGGTGTAGCACCCCTACAGAGGTTATTACTGCCAGCATGAGGAAACGCTGGTGGCTCTCTGCGATGGAAATATGCAGGTATGCATCCTTACTATCGATGCCCTGAAACAGTTTTGGTGGAAGAGGTGCCCTCACCCCGTGACTAAAACCAACCAAAAGCTTCTGTAGGTGACCAAGACACCCAGACGATTCAGGTTCAGGATGAGCCTGAACTTTTCCGAAGGCTTGTGAACCATAAGAGAGAGGATAGAAGCCTTGCCTGTTAAACCTGCTGGGACCTTTATTACCACTTCCTATTCCTCTAACTCCTGCAGAGGAAAGAAAGGCACATTTTGTCAGCTCAGTGACAAGGAGTCTCAAAAGGGGGAAACTCTGAAAACTCCACACGGTAACCTCCTTTGATGATCCCCAACACCAACTGATTGGAGGTGATCGTCTCCCACTGGGGGAGGAAGGACCCTTTTTAACTGCTCCCCTTATTTTTTCTTAAGGGGAAAGGCCTCTTTCTTATAAGTCGTGCGATAGCACTGCTTCAAGACCTGGCCCAAACAGCAGGTCTCCCCTAAAGAGGAATTCCACCGAGCTTTGATCTGGACGCCCTGTCCCTCTGCCATGTCTACAGCCTTAAGGCCCTCCAGGCTGAGTTGGTCAGAGCCGAGGACCTTGCATACAACCGAATGGATTGAGCCGAAGCATCCGCAGAGTATGCCAACGCCTAAAGCAGCACGGGAAAAGGAGGATAGAAAAGACTCCTCTGCCGTAATTGCTTCATCTGGATAAGCCAATACTTTGTACTACGAGCCACCACTGTGGCTGCTATGGCAGGCTTAGAGATTTCCTTATGGTAAATCTTCAAACCATAGGGTCTGAAAGTACCCCCATGTCCCCAAGGACAGGTCAGTATGCCTGGACATCTGAGAAAAGGCCGCATCTAATCTGGGGGATTTTATTCCAGATGAGAGCCTCCTCTTCCGCCCAAGGAAACCTTTGCTTTAATGCACCAGAAAAGAAAAGTTTTCTATCGGGATCCTGCCATCCTTGATGGCATCGATCAAGACGTCATGACCCGGGAACACCCGCTCCCCCTAGGCCCTAGTACATCTGATTGTGGGGTGACAGTGCCTCCTAAGTGACTTGGACAGCCCTCAAGAGCCTTTCCATCTCATCCAGGGGAAGTTTATACCGTGAGGTTCTTTTGGGTTCCCCATCCAAGTCCTCACCCTCAGTCTCCCTCTGGGAGTCTGAGACGGCCCTGTCAACTTCTTCCTCAACTTCCCTCTGGAACCCTCTGGATTCTCCCTAACCTGTGGGAGGAACAACCATTGGGTTAGGTGGAACACTCTGCTGTGCTGGTGAAAAGAGTGCTCTGGAGCTGAGGGCATTGAAAACTTCACAGAAGCCGCCAGATCTGCACCCTGTTCTGCTGCCTGCTTTCTAATGGCACCCAAACAGAGCTACGGACTGAGCTATCCAGGCCTTTAATACACTCCTAACAAAGTGCCTTGAACCGGGAATTCCCCAAAGAGGCTCTACATGAAGGACACTTCCTCCAAGAACCAAGGGGGGACCTGCTTAAGTCTTTCTGAGATACCGAAGCAAAAGAGAGAGAGCAGCATAAACTTTAAAAAGAAAAGAAACACCAGCACTACTTAAGAGGACCACCGGGAGTGCCCCCTCCCAGGATCAAACTCCGCCTGGATCCCAGACGCACTGCCCTTCCCCCCGACCACCTAGGGGGAAAACACACCAGTGGAGCTACTGGTTATAAGGTAAGGGAACCCCTCTCCAGGGCTATTACCTTTGAGTGGCTGGTGCTGTTATCTCCAGGAGTTCTTGAAGCCTCTGCTTCGGACATTCTCCCGTTGAGGAAGCGTGGTACGAACGTGCCTCCAACAGCTACCTGTGCAACTGTAGAAAGAGAGGCTGCACCAGCCGAACGCTAGGTTCCCCTTCACGTGCCGCGTCCGGAACCGGAAGACGCGGATCGAACGAAGGGGTCCGCCCCCACCCGAACTGACGTCGCCCGCCTACCGGTCCGGCTTCCAGCTCCCAGCCGGCTGTATACACAGGGGGGCCCTGGACGCCTTCGTTCAGCGCCCCACTGGGCGAAACGCAGGGATGAACCTCCCCAAAAACTTCCTGCTTTCCCCAAGCGAAGATTGGAGTGCGTGTAAAGGTCAGTCGAGAGTTCAGCTTCCCCAGCCGACCGGACCGTTTGTTCCGTTGAAACACCCACGGGTGAACGAACGGACGACCCCATAAACTTCCTGCTTCCCCAAGCGAAGTTTAGGGTATATGGACAGTACGAACACTTCAGCTCCCCGCCGATAGGACTGTCCCGGACCGACCGATAAATGGTCGGATAGCCGAACGGGGCCGGGGCTCCGCTCGGATAGCTTCAGTTTCACCAACCGAATTCAGCTTTCAGGTTCCTTGGCGATGTCTCCCCGCCGGAGGAAACACCATAACTGAGGAACGAAGGGAGGAGGAGGCTTAAATCATGAAAATGAAGGCGGTGTTTCCTCAGAGGGGAGGAGCCGGTGTCTCTCTAAGGTGGCTGTCCTGAAAGACGATTGGGGAAAATATAAATATATATATATATATATATATATATATATATATATATATATATATATATATATATATATATATATATATGTGTGTGTATGTATGTATGTGTGTGTAATATATATATATTTTTTTTCATTTATTTTTTAGCAGAGACCCTAGAGAATAAAACGTCAGTCATCATTGCAACTTTTTATGTCACACAGTATTTGCGCAGCAATTTTTCAATTTGGGCGGTTTCATGAATAAAAAACAAAACAAAACAAAACAAAAAAAAAACGATTTTTGTATAATGTGAAAGATATTATGCCGAGTAAATAGATACCCAACATGTCATGCTTTAAAAAAAATCACACAAGCTGGTAGAATGGCGCCAAACTTCGCTAGTTAAAAATCTCCATAGGCGACACTTTAAGACCCCTTTCACACCACACCGCCGATAGCGTGGATGGTAAAACGCCGCTATTCTTAGGGATTTGCGGCGGATTTTGGCTGCTAGCGGGGCGCTTTTACCCCCCCGCTAGCGGCCGAGAAAGGGTTAAAACAGCGGAGTTTTGCCGGCGGTATTACAGCGCTGCTCCATTGATTTCAATGGGGAGCAGCGGTGGAGGAGCGGTAAACACACCGCTTCTTCACCGCTCCAAAGAAGCTGCTGGCAGGACTTTTCCCTGACGTCCTGCCAGCGCACAGCTCCAGTGCGAAAGCCCTCGGGGGAATCACACTACAGACAATGGTGCAGTTTGAGGGCGGATTGCAGGCGCTATTTCTAACGCTATAGCTCCTGCAAAACGCCCTGGTGTGAAAGGGGTGTAAATGTTTAAGGAGGTTACCAGTTCTGAGTTGCAGAGGAGGTTTAGTGCTACAATTATCGCTCTCGCTCGTTCACAGCAATGCCTCACATGTGGTTTAAACGCTGTTTACATATGTGGGCGCAACATACGTATGCATTCGCTTCTGCATGCGAGCACTTTAACCACTTTAATACCCCCTTTCTGCCCAGGCCAATATTCAGCTTTCAGCGCTGTCGCATTTTAAAATGACAATTGCGCGGTCATGCAACACCGTACCCAACAAAGTTTTTATAATTTTGTTCCTACAGATGGAGCTTTCTTTCGGTGGTATTTGATCACCTCTGGATTCTTTTTTTTTTTTTGCAAAACAAATAAAGATAAAAAAAAGACCAAAAACTTAAAAAAAAAAAAAAAAAAAAATTCTTTGTTTTTGTTATAAAATTTTGTAAATAAGCAAGTTTTCTCCTTCACTGGTGGGCATTGATGAGGCACCGATTATCAGTGTTCTGATTATACGTGCAGTCCCACCAGGGCAAGCCTCCTCGGGGCCCACCAGCGCAAGCCTCCTCGGGGCCCACCAGCGGGAGGAGCCCACCAGGGCAAGCCTCCTCGGAGCCAGGCAAGCCTCCTCGGAGCCCACCAGGGCAAGCCTCCTCGGTGCCCACCAGGGCAAGCCTCCTCGGAGCCCACCAGGGCAAGCCTCCTCGGAGCCCACCAGGGCAAGCCTCCTCGGAGCCCACCAGGGCAAGCCTCCTCGGAGCCCACCAGGGCAAGCCTCCTCAGAGCCCACCAGGGCAAGCCTCCTCAGAGCCCACCAGGGCAAGCCTCCTCAGAGCCCACCAGGGCAAGCCTCCTCGGAGCCCACCAGAGCAGCCTCATCAGTGCCCACCAGTGAAGGTGAAAAAAGAATTACCTGTTTGCAAAATTTTAGAACTATAAATAAAAAAAAAAGCTTCTTTTCAAAATTTCTTTTTTCGTTTGTTTAGAAAAAAATAGAAACCTCCAGTGGTGATTAAATACCACCCAAAGAAAGCTCTATTTGTGGGAAAAAAAAGGCAAGGGGTTAAATTCCAAGGTCCCCTCTGCCCTCTGTCGAAGCGAACTGAACACAGGCTGCGCTCGGTTAGCTTCTTCTGCGCCCAAGGCGGCTGGAGTTTGGCTGTGAATCTGGAAGTGCTCAGAGCCGAGTGCTTCTGGGGGGTTCACATCAACAATGGGAGATCAGGGAATGGATGTTTGCTGGACTTCTGCCACTCTCCCTCCTGGACATCTGTTATGGAGGCCCCGGGCACCCAGGAGGGACAGGTAAGCCCAGGACACACGGCAGGGTGAGGGGGGGGGGCAAGAAGAACATCACTTCTACCACATAGCTGGGGTCTGGGAAAACAAATGTTAGCAAAGTGACAGCATCCAGTATAAGATGATGTTACTCCTGTAGTAATAGCACAGCCGCTGCATACGGATCATCTCCTGATTCCACTTGGACCAAGCTGGTGAGGCTGCCCACTATTTCCTGCAGCCCGCCCCCCACCCGTCCTATCCGGGCCACTTACCTTGTACTGCTGGTGATCGTAGCGATCGTGGATGACGATGAAGCGCAGATCAAAGCGGTGGCAGAGGTCAAAGAGATGGTCGGTCTCGGCCTTTGTCCAGCTGTCATCGTGGAGGTACATCTGATATTCCTGTTCTGAGTACACGGGAACCTGAACTGTCTGCAAAGGAGATACACAAATCATTAGAATACGGAGCGTGAGCTCTTCAGGCGAGGAAGTCAGCTGGCAATGTATCAATAGAAGGACTGGAGTTTTATTATCAAGGCTTTATTTGCATCAGAAGGGTTGTCCGTTCCCCAGAAAGCCTGTTGGAAGGAGGTCAGATAAGAGGTACAATGTACCGGTCAGGAAGCAGTGGCGGCCCGTCCACGACAGACCACGTATAGCAGGGGGAGGCAACCAGGGGCCCTCCAGATGTTGCAGAACTACAAGTCCCAGCATGCCTCTGGAAGTAATTGTAACTGCCAGCCTTGCAATGCCTCATGGGAAATATAGTTCCACAACAGCTGGAGGGCACCGGGTTGCCTCCCCCTGATGTATAGTGGGCATAGGGCAATCTGATATTTTACAAATAAAACGCTCACATAGGCCTCATGATCACTGGATGTGAAAAACACCATATATAGGAGCAGGGGCATACGTACGAGGGGGGGGGGGGGGGTCCCCATTGCAATAATGGCTGCATGCTTGAGGGCGGCGGTATGTAGAGGAACCCGTCCCCCCATATAGCCACATCCTCCGCTCCCTCCTGCAGACATTCAGCAGCTACAGGAAGGAAATGGAGAGCATCAGTTCCTCCACATTTCGCTCCCACTGCCTCCCTATCCCGCTGCCAAGTGTGCTTTCCTGCCCCGCCCTGCCCCGCAGCACTACTTGATGCCAATCACGACTCTTTTTTTATACTCATTCATAGCTGGGGCATAGTAATCTGTGTTTACTATGCTTCACTTTATGAAGGAACAGGAAGCCTCTGTATAGAGCTATTCCTGTTCATTCCTTCTGTGTAGCTGAGGTTGCAGAAAAATGGACTGATGAGTCTGTCCTCAGACCCTTTCCTGTTCTCAAACGTGAGACACGAGAGGCCAGTTTATCAGCGGAGTTCCTAAAAAAAAAAAAAAAAAAAAAAAAAAAGGATACAAAAAAAAATAAAAAAAATAAATGGTCAACAATAAATAAAAACGGTAAATAAATAAAAATGGTAAAAAAATAAAATAAAAATAAAATACTAAATAGCAGTGGCGGAACTCCCAGGGTAGCACTTGCAGCTGGGCTGTGGTGTTCCACCACCGTGGGAGGGCCCTTAAGAGAGCAGGAAGGTGGCCAGCTGCAGGACCATAATAAAGGGTCCCAGGATCAGTGAGGAGGGCCCCAGTCAAGGGCAGGGGGGGGGGCCTCCTCATGGTTTCTTGCCCAGAAGGTTCAAGTTACACCTCCGTTTAGAAGCATTTTACTTATTTTGCCCCTCAGGAGGCAGAAAAACCCCAAAGCATCGCTTGACGCACCTAAAAAAACGCATGTAAAACACACTTCTGGCCTTGTTTCCATCTTAGATTTCTTTCAGTCACCTGCTGCTAAGCCGTCTCTTTAGAAAACCCCCTTAGACTGCTTTTACACTGCTGGGGTGCGATTTTTTTCCTACACCGCCGGTGCTGCAATGCTTACCCAACATGCTTAGAGTGGATTAGCTGCGCTTTGCCATAGAGAGTTATATTGTGTCTCGCAACGCTTGCAGCATGCAGAAGTTCTGATGTTCTTTCAGAAAGCACATCAAACACGCAGGACACAATATAAATCTATGGGAAAGCACAGCTTAACCTGCACCAAACAGGTCGGTGAGCTGCGCTACACCCCCGTGGTGTAGGAAAAAACAGGCTGCGGCAGTGTGAAAGCAGACTAAGGGGGTTTTCTAAAGAGACAACTTAGCAGCAGGTGACTGAATGAAATTTAAAGCGGTTCTTCACCCTAAAGGGGAAGTTCCGCTAGTATTATCCCTCCCCCCCTCCGGTGCCACAATCGGCACCTTTCGGGGGGGAGGGGGGTGCAGTTACCTGGATAATCCAGGTAACTGCACCCACTTCCGGCCAGACCGCCGCATGGCTCCGCCCATCGCCGCATGGCTCCGCCCCCCCCCCCCCCGTTGTGTTCTGGGAAACACAGTTCCCAGAGACACAGCGGGGAACCAGCGCAGCGCGACTCGCGCATGCGCAGTAGGGAACCGGGCAGTGAAGCCCTCTTGCTTCACTTCCCGATTCCCTGACAGAGGATGGCGGCGGTGGCTGCAGCGAGACGAGCGATCGCTCGTCATCTGCCGCCGACATCGCTGGACCCTGGGACAGGTAAGTGTGATATTATTAAAAGTCAGCAGCTGCAATATTAGTAGCTGCTGGCTTTTAATATTTATTTTTTTTGTGCAGCTCCTCTTTAAGATGGAAACAAGGACAGAAGTCTCTGCTATGAATCATCCACTTGTTTGTATAAAATTCCAGCCTTTAGCTACTGAGCACTGTAAACAAGATATAAAAAAATAAATAAAAAGACATAAATATATATATATATATATTTCGTGATCATACATCACGGGACACAGGAGCTTCATTACATAGTGGGTTATATAGGCACCTCTGGTGATTGGACACTGGTTGACCCTAATTAAGGAGAATTCCTCCCCTATATAACCCCTCCCATCCGGGAGGCACCTCAGTTTTTTCGCCAGTGTCTGGTCGATGGTCACGTAAAACTTAGCTCTATGCGGGTCCCGGCGAGAGCCGAAGGGCTACAACAAACCGGATCCATACCTCGGGCCGATATTTGACTCCCAAGATGGTATGGTACCCGGGCCTCGTTTGCCGAAGACACGAGGTTTTGCCTGTAAGTCCTCTCCATTGGAAGACTGGACTCTGGGACAACCAGACTTGGGGTACTGTTGACTCAGGGCGCCCGTAAGTTTCTGGCAGAGTTTTTTACAAGGCCCAGGTAGGAGGATCTTTTCGTAAGAACCCCAGATACGCCTGAAGGTTGGCTAACAATACCCGCCGTGATGGGTGAAGGCTGGAATTGGTCTGAACACAGCAATTCCTGCGGCGGGGAACAGGTATGGGAAGTCATCCTATATATTTAATATATGAATGGATTTCTTCACTGTGAGTAGTTGTATGTCTTACCTGGTTTCCTCCACTAGATGGAGTAAGAGCAGCCTGATGCATACTTACATGCCTTTCAATACTAACACGCTCAGTGAAGTGCCTGGTTCTCCAGCTCTCACGTCTCCTTGCAGTCCCTGCCACAATAAAGGTAAAAAAGGGGTCCCACGCAGATCAGGGGGTCCCAGGTCACTCCTTTTGGGTTCTCCTCCCCCCCCCCGGATCCCGCGGTCCTCGTGCACGCGCGCGGGCGCGTGCACGCGCGCCGGGCGCGCTCCCGGCCTAATGGGGAAAGGGGGGGGGGGTGTGGTTGCCAGCTGTGCACAATCAGGTGCTCTATGCTGTAATGCAGGCGCCAAAACGGCCGATTTAAAAGCCCAGAGCGTCAGGGGACTGTAAGGTGAGACACAGGAGCTGTGGGCTGTAAGCATCCGTGGGATTGGATCCAGGCAAACCCTAAGACACCTACTCGGCATCATATTGTGCAGTTAAGCTAATATTGATTTATTGTGAGACTTTAAGCACAAACAAGTGATTGCATTTTACATTAGTAACTCTGCTTTGTAGCTCAGTACTATGTCTCCTCGTAAGAGGGTTTCAGGGGCAGGTAACAAAAGCACTGGCAAATCACCGCCTAGGTCCAGGGGTTCCAAGGGTGCATGCAGGTTACCATCCCCCTCTGCAAGAGTGGAGCCTGCATCTCAAGACGAGTCAGTGCCCCTTTCAGGCTTTGCAGCCTCTCCTAATGTCGCAGCCCCGGTCTATGTCACTGAGGACTCCCTTAGGGCTTCATTGGAGAGTTTTGAAGGGAGGATAATGAATTTTATTTCTGCTTCCCTAAAAGATAGCAGAAAAAGGGGTAGATCCCCTCCCTCTGCTGAAATCCCTCTCTCAGACAGCTGCTCTGAAAATGAGGAGAGATCCCTATCTTTAGAAAGGGATCATGAGCAGTCGGATCAGTCAGAGGATGAGGAGTTAGTCCCCTCCTCCCAGGCACTCAGAAAGCAGGTGCAGTATTACACTGAATTGGTGCGTACCACGTTCAGAATGCCGCCTGCTGAAGTCGCTACATCCTCTGTCTCTTCCCTGGGAGTCAGGAAAGCCCCACAGACTGCTTGTTCCTTCCCAATTCATCCTTTAATGGCTGACTTGATGTATGAGGACTGGGGACATCCCGATAAACTGTTTACTCCTCCCAAGAGGTTTTCTATGAATTATCCCGTGGAGGAAAGTTTCACCAAGAAATGGGGGGCCCCATCTGTTGATGCGGCTATCTCTTGTGTGAATAAAAACCTAACTTGTCCTTTGGATAATGCGCAGGTATTTAAGGATCCAGCTGACAAAAGGCTGGAAACCTTGTTAAAAGCCTCCTTTTCCATGGCCGGCGCTGTGGTGCAACCTACAGTCGCAGCCATAGGATTGTGTCAGTTCCTTAAGGAACAGGTTAAACAGATGTTTGAACTCCTCCCCAGCGAGGAAGTAGTGAAATATGCAGAGATGCCTCACATCCTATGTTTCATAATTGATGCGATTTTGGATTCTGTCCAACAAGCATCCCGTTTGTCCCTTATGTTGGTACACATGCGTAGGGCTCTATGGCTAAAAAATTGGGCCGCTGAGATGTCATGCAAAAAGCATTTGGCTGGGTTCCCATTTAAAGGGGAACGTTTGTTTGGAGAAGAACTAGATAAATTCATCCAAAATATCTCAGGAGGTAAATCTACACTCCTTCCAGTCAAGAAGAGTAAGCGTCCCTCATTCAGGCGTACTCTTTCTCCAGAAGCGTCAAGCTCTAAACAGTGGCGACGGCCTTCCCAGCCCTCCGCTGCTAGAAAGCCTCAGGGCCGAGCCCAGGGACAGAAAAAGACTTGGGGGCGGAAGCCTGCCAAGCAAACCTCCAAGACATCCTTGTGAAGGGGCGCCCCCGCTCGGCCGAGTGGGGGGAAGGCTCCTGCAGTTTGCAGGCGCCTGGCGGGAGGAGATTCAGGACAAATGGGTGATCTCTTCGGTATCTCTGGGCTACAGGCTAGAATTTCAGAAGATTCCACCCTTTCGTTTTCTAAGGTCAAGGATCCCCAAGGATCCAATAGAGCGGAAATCGCTACTCCTGGCCTTAGATCAATTACTATCCCAGGGTGTGATAGTAGAGGTGAGCCCGAAAGATCAGGGTTCAGGTTTTTATTCGAATCTCTTCACCGTCCCAAAACCAAACGGAAGTGTCAGACCTATCTTGGATCTGAGAGACTTGAACCGGTTTCTACACATCCAGACCTTCCGGATGCAGTCTATACGCACTGTGGTTTCCTCCCTGCAAGGGGGAGAATTCATGGCATCAATAGATATCAAAGACGCATATCTCCATGTGCCAATATTTCCCGCGCACCAGAAGTTCCTAAGGTTCGCGGTAGAGCAACGCCACTTTCAATTTGTGGCCCTGCCATTCGGCCTAGCCACGGCCCCCCGAGTCTTCACGAAGATTCTAGACCCTCTCTTAGCAACCTTAAGAGTTCAGGGCATAGCCGTCATGGCTTACCTAGACGACTTGCTTCTCGTAGAGAGAACTATAACGAGCCTAAGTCGCAGCGTCACCAAAACGCTGGAACATCTGGGCCGCCTAGGTTGGATTATAAACCTAGAAAAGTCGTCTCTGCAACCGACCACCAGGTTGGATTACCTGGGTCTGATTATCGACACCGCTCAGGGCAGGGTGTTCCTTCCAGGGCCAAAGGCCTTGGCCATTGGAGATCTGGTGCGCCTAGTTCTGGGCAGAAGATCTCCCTCTATTCGCCTATGTATGAGACTATTGGGAAAGATGGTCGCCTCATTCGAGGCCGTCCCATTTGCCCAGTTCCACTCAAGGCCCCTGCAAAGATGCATCCTTGCGATTTGGAACAGCAAGCCCCAATCCCTGGATCTTCCTATGCGTTTATCCCCTCGGGCACGCAAGAGTCTTGTTTGGTGGTTACAAACCAGAAATTTGCTAAAAGGCAAAACATTTCTTCCCCTCTCATGGAAGATTGTCACAACGGATGCCAGCTTGACAGGCTGGGGAGCCGTATTAGAGGGAACATGCTCGCAGGGAAAATGGTCTGCGACCGAAAGTCTGTTGCCCATAAATATCCTAGAGATTCGGGCAGTTTACATGGCACTCAGAGAGTGGTCTCACAGACTGCGAGGCTTCCCGGTTCGGATTCAGTCCGACAATGCCACCGCGGTGGCTTATATCAATCACCAGGGCGGTACCAGAAGTCTGGTGGCCCAAAACGAGGTGAATCGCATACTTGTCTGGGCAGAAGAGCATGTTCCGTGCCTCTCTGCAGTCTTCATCCCAGGTGTGGAGAATTGGCAGGCAGATTATCTCAGCCGCCAGCAGTTGTGCCCAGGAGAATGGGCTCTGCACCCCGATGTGTTTCGAGACATATGTTACAAGTGGGGCACTCCAGACGTGGATCTTTTTGCGTCCAGATTCAACAGGAAACTGGACAACTTTGTGTCAAGGACAAGAGATGCACTTGCTCAGGGGTCAGATGCTCTGACGGTTCCCTGGAATCAGTACAATCTGATCTATGCCTTCCCCCCGAACCCGCTACTGTCACGGTTCCTGGGAAGGGTCAAGAGGGAGGCGAAGTCGGTCCTTCTAGTGGCCCCGGCTTGGCCCAGGCGACCATGGTTCGCAGAAATCATGAAGCTAGCAGTGGGCAGGCCATGGACCCTCCCTCTCCGGCCAGATCTGCTCTCGCAGGGCCCAATTTACCATCCTGCTTTACGCAGTCTGAATTTGACGGTCTGGCTGCTGAGACCCACATTTTAAAAGACCGTGGTCTTTCGGGGCCAGTCCTTTCCACTCTGGTCAATGCCAGAAAGCCGGCCTCCAGGCGTATCTATTACAAGATCTGGAGGGCATATGTTTCCTGGTGTGAACCCAGGAGATGGCATCCCAGAAGGTATGTCATTAACAGAATCTTGGCCTTTCTCCAATCAGGCCTTGAATTGAATTTGGCCATAAGCACCATCAAGGTGCAGATTTCGGCCCTGTCGGTCTTTTTTCAAAGACCGCTTGCATCACATTCCCTGATACGGGCCTTTATCCAGGGGGCTATGCGGATGAGACCGCCAGTCAGACCTCCGGTATGCCCATGGGATCTGAATTTGGTTCTCTCGGCCTTAGTAGCCCAACCATTTGAACCTTTGCATCTTGCTTCGTTAGTCCTCTTGACAAAGAAGCTAGTCTTCCTAGTAGCCATATCCACGGCTAGAAGGGTATCAGAATTGGCGGCTCTTTCTTGTAAAGAGCCCTATTTAATTATCCATAAGGACCGAGTGGTCATGCGTCCCAACAGGTCCTTTCTACCTAAGGTGGTTTCAGGTTTTCATCTGAATCAAGATATAATCCTACCATCCTTTTTTCCAAATCCTCAGTCCATAGAGGAAGAATCCTTACACACTTTAGATGTGGTTAGAGCAATCAGTCTTTATCTTCAGGCAACTGCTCAGATAAGAAAAACTGACTGCTTATTTAT
>NW_027507785.1:334598803-334608975 GCF_037356315.1 Lithobates pipiens
TTTTTTCAAACGCCTGCCAAGCTCGCGCGCAGAAGCGAACGCATACGTGAGTAGCGCCTGCATATGAAAACGGTGTTCAAACCACACATGTGAAGTGTCGACGCGATCGGTAGAGCAAGAGCAATAATTCTAGCCCTAGACCTCCTCTGTAACTCAAAACATGCAACCTCTAGATTTTTTTTTTTAAATGTTGCCCATGGAGATTTTTAAAGGGTAAAAGTTTGTCGCCATTCCACGAGCGGGCGCAATTTTGAAGCGTGACATGTGGGGTATCAATTTACTTTGCGTAACGTTATCTTTCACAATAAAAAAAAAAAATAGATAAAAATTGGGCTAACTTTACTGTTGTCTTATTTTTTTAAATAAAAAATAAAATAAAAATTCCCCAAAAAAGCGTTTGTAAGATCGCTGTGAAAATACGGTGTGACAGAAAGCATTGCAACAACCGCCATTTTATTCTCCAGGGTGTTAGAAAAAAAAAAAAAGTATAATGTTTAGGGGTTCTAAGTAATTTTCTAGCAAAAAAAAACAGTTTTAAAGCGGGAGTCCGCCGGGACTCCGCGTTTTTTTTTTTTTTTAAAGCCAGCAGCTACAAATACTGCAGCTGCTGACTTTTAAAATAGTGACACTTACCCGCCCAGCGCGCCCGCGATGTCGGCACCCGAAGCCGATCTCTCGATCGTCTCTCGGGTGCTGCCGCCGCCATCTTGGGTATGGGAATCAGGAAGTGGAGCCTTTCGGCTTCATTTCCCGGTTCCCAACTGCGCATGCGCGAGTCGCGCTGCGCAATAAGGACGGTCCCCGCTGCCTCTGGGATCCGTGTGTTTCCCAGCAGGCAGCGGGGGTCTTTCGGAAAGGGGTGTAATCTACGCCCCTTTCCGCAGAGAGCTATCCCGGAAGTGGGTGCAGATACCTGTACTGTACAGGTATCTGCACCCCCCTCCCCCCTGAAAGGTGCCAATTGTGGCGCCGGAGGGGGGGAGGGTTCCAATGAGTGGAAGGTCCACTTTAGGGTGGACCTCCGCTTTAAATTTGTAAACAAATCTCAAAAAGAGGCTCGGTCCTTACAGTGGAGGTCTGTCTTTTTTTTTTTTTTTAAGTCAGCAGCTACAAATACTGCAGCTGCTGACTTTTAAAATAAGGACCCTTACCTCTCCAGGGCGCCCGCGATCCCAGCACCCGGCTCTCGGGTGCTGCCGCCTCCATTTTCAGTAAGGGAATCGGGAAGCGGCTTCACTTCCTGGTTCCCTACTGCGCATGCGCGACCCGCACTGCACGTTCCCACTGGTCCCTGCTGTCTCCTGGAACACGTGTGTCTCCCAGAAGACAGCGGGGGAATGGTCGTAGATACCCGCGGGTGTCACAGGTATCTATGCCCGGGAGCTGGAGCCAAATACCTGTATTAGACAGACATCTGCCCCCCCCCCCCAAAAGGTGTCAAACGTGACACTGGAGGGGGGTGGGGGGGGGGGGGGGGGAGGATTCTGAAAAAAGCAGAAGTAAAATTTTTGGGTGGAACTCCACTTTAAATAGTTAAAGATGCAGCAAGCCAACACTTCCAAAAATAAAAGTCCATAAGAGGGACTGACATACTTTATTAAACCTGGCAAAGGGGTAGTCCTTCCCCTCCTCGGACGCCCGCCTCCAGTGGTAGAAGATGGCTCCGTCTTTCCTGGCTGGGTTGGTAAACGGCATCCACTTCCACGGTCGCACCTTCTTACAGCCCAGCTTGGCTTTTACCGTTCGGTAGCCATGAGTGGTGTCACTGGGGAGCAGCGGGGGGCCGTCTCTGTGAAAAAGAGAAAAAAAAAAAAATCAAAATAAATAAAATCGGCATCATCGTTCAGCCTGCGTTCCAATATGGAGACCTTCCAAAAAAGAAATCAACTGTGTCCGGATAGAATGAGCCGAGAGCAGCCCCCATATGTGAAACTCTGGAGTGTATCTTCTAAAGTCTACCAACTGGCAGCAAATAGGTGATCAGGGAAGAATGTCCCTCTACTGCCCATCAGTCACACAGAATGAAGACTAAGGGGGGCGCCCTGCATTTTACATCATATACCCAATCGCAATCCAGCGCTGTGCCCAAGGGGAGCACCTCTCTTAGCTCTCCCTCTCCACAGTGGCCATGGAGGGGACAGTGGAAAGCGATTGGCTCCTGCTGCTGTAATTCAGATGGGGGGGAAATGGAGGCGGCACCGACCGGGGCTGTGTGCGTCAACGGACACGCACACACACACACACACACACACACAGACAGTCCAGCTTGGGATCGTGCTCGCACAAGTGCCACCATAGCGAGCCACTGTCAGAAGAGAGCCCTGCACAGGGATCGCATCGGTAATGAACTAAAAATGGGCAGCGCTGAAATTACAATTGAAAATAATCAAAAATTAATGAAAAGTCCAGAACAGAAAAATAAGTCCAATTAGTGATGAAAAATAACTGATGATTAGTGAAGACGACGTCTTTTGATGACGAAACGCACGTAGGGAGGTGGAAGTACTGACGTCATCTCAGTGACAGGTGTTCTCTTGTTGGCCGGCCGTTTTTTTTTTACATGTCTGTTTACATCCTCTTAAATGTAAGTGTATTCATTTTTTTTATATTAAAACATATTACGGTTCAGTCTGCACTATGGATTTCTCCTCTTTATTTTTTTTTGGGCAATATCCTCATTAACTTCTGGTGGCCGGTATTCGATTCTGGAGCCATTTGATGTGTGGTCCAGGCTTCCCCTACCGGTGTGCGACTCAACTTCCTTGTGGAGAGGGCCCTGGCTGGGTACTAGCCGCAGGCTCTCTTTTCGCTTGCCTCTGGTAAGGGCATAGATCTATATGTGGTGGTGGTGGTGCGCTGTCGGCACAAGGTGGCTTTATCAGCACTCTCATTACGCTGGTTTGGATTGCGTCTTCACTAATCACCAGTTATTTTCCATCACTAATTGGACTTATTTTTCTGTTCTGGACTTTTCATTCATTTCTGATTATTACCAATTGTAATTTCAGCGCTGCCCATTTTTAGTGTATTGCCATTTGTCTTGGTGTATTTCATAGTTTGGCAGCTGCTTTTATATTTTTCCCACTTATGCACTATAGTGCGCTATTTTTTCTCTATCATCTCTCATCGGTAATGTCCAGAGCCGATCACCAGGTGCCAGCGACCAATCAGCAGCCGGCAGCCACTGATTGGTTGGTGCTGAAGCCAATCAAAGAACAGCCAGGAAGGTGGGGGCACGCTACCCCAGCGAGTGAATTGCGTACTAAAGCAGCCGCCCTGCTGCAGCAACACTTCATATTCCTGATATGTGGCTGCTGTCCCACGTACTGGTATTAGAAAGTCTCCGCTTTTCTTTGTATTGCTTCCTTTGGGTGGATTCCATGGTGTTCCTACCAGTCCCTTTGCTTTCCTATTATAAACTGACCACACCAAGAAGGAAAGCACAGCATGGTCAGTTCTCTAGCTGTCCCGGGAACTCAATGTACTCTCCTTTAATGATCAGACTTGTACTGACCTGCCCCCACTGCACAGCCATTCACTGGGAAGCTCAGTGTGGTGCTGCTTCTCCTCCTCCCCCAGATCTTATGCAGCTGAGAACAGAGGGAACGGGATCACTTATAAAAAAAAAAAAAAACATTACATTTATGAATGTGTTGCTTTAAAGGAGATCGTTTACAATCACTTTAAATATAAAAGTTACATAGAGTTTGATTTTACCTACAAGTGTTCGTGTGATCTCTTTGCAAATCTCAAAAAAAAATCAGGTTACCATGGTTAAAAATAAAAAAAATACAAATTTATATATTGAGCTCCTCCTCCTCCTCCCCCGAGGACTCTCCAAGCTCCTCCTCCTCCCCGAGGACTCTCCAAGCTCCTCCTCCTCCCCGAGGACTCTCCGAGCTCCTCCTCGTCCCCGAGGACTCTCCGAGCTCCTCCTCCTCCTCCTCCTCCTCCTCACCGAGGACTCTCCAAGCTCCTCCTCCTCCTCCCCCCGAGGACTCTCCGAGCTCCTCCTCCTCCCCCGAGGACTCTCCGAGCTCCTCCTCCTCCCCCGAGGACTCTCCGAGCTCCTCCTCCTCCCCCAGCTCCTCCTCCTCCTCCTCCCCCGAGGACGCTCCTCCTCCTCCCCCCCCCCCCGAGGACTCTCCGAGCTCCTCCTCCTCCTCCCCCCCCCCCCGAGGACTCTCCGAGCTCCTCCTCCTCCCCCCGAGGACTCTCCGAGCTCCTCCTCCTCCTCCTCCCCCCCGAGGACTCTCCGAGCTCCTCCCTCCTCCCCGAGCTCCTCCTCCTCCCCCCCCCCGAGGACTCTCCGAGCTCCTCCTTCTCCCCCCCCCCGAGGACTCTCCGAGCTCCTCCTCTCCCCCCCCCCCCCCCTGAGGACTCTCCGAGCTCCTCCTCTCCCCCCCCCCCCCCCGAGGACTCTCCGAGCTCCTCCTCTCCCCCCCCCGAGGACTCTCCGAGCTCCTCCTCTCCCCCCCCCCCCCGAGGACTCTCCGAGCTCCTCCTCCTCCCCCCCCCGAGGACTCTCCGAGCTCCTCCTCCTCCCCCCCCAAGGACTCTCCGAGCTCCTCCTCCTCCCCCCCTCCTCCTCCTCCCCCCGAGGACTCTCCGAGCTCCTCCACCCCCTCCCCCGAGGACTCTCCGAGCTCCTCCACCCCCTCCCCCGAGGACTCTCCGAGCTCCTCCACCCCCTCCCCCGAGGACTCTCCGAGCTCCTCCTCCCCCGAGGACTCTCCGAGCTCCTCCTCCTCTCCCCCCCCCCCGAGGACTCTCCGAGCTCCTCCTCCTCTCCCCCCCCCCCGAGGACTCTCCTCCCTCCTCCCTCCCCGAGGACTCTCCGAGCTCCCTCCTCCCTCCCCCCCCCCCCCGAGGACTCTCCGAGCTCCTCCTCCTCCCCCCCCCCCCTCGAGGACTCTCCGAGCTCCTCCTCCCCCCAAAGGACTCTCCTCCTCCTCCTCCTCCCCCGAGGACTCTCCGAGCTCCTCCTCCCCCCCCAAAGGACTCTCCGAGCTCCTCCTCCTCCCCCGAGGACTCTCCGAGCTCCTCCTCCTCTCCCCCCCCCCCGAGGACTCTCTGAGCACCTCCTCCTCCCCCGAGGACTCTCTGAGCTCCTCCTCCTCTCCCCCCCCCCCGAGGACTCTCTGAGCTCCTCCTCCCTCCCCCCCCCCCCGAGGACTCTCCGAGCTCCTCCTCCCCCCCCCCCCCCCCCGAGGACTCTCCGAGCTCCTCCTTCCCCCCAAAGGACTCTCCTCCTCCTCCTCCCCCGAGGACTCTCCGAGCTCCTCCTCCCCCCCCAAGGACTCTCCGAGCTCCTCCTCCTCCCCCGAGGACTCTCCGAGCTCCTCCTCCTCCCCCCGAGGACTCTCCGAGCTCCTCCTCCTCCCCCCGAGGACTCTCCGAGCTCCTCCTCCTCCTCCTCCGAGGACTCTCCGAGCTCGTCCTCCTCCTCCCCCCCCGAGGACTCTCCGAGCTCCTCCTCCTCCTCCCCCGAGGACTCTCCGAGCTCCTCCTCCTCCTCCTCCTCCGAGGACTCTCCGAGCTCCTCCTCCTCCTCCTCATCCCCCGAGGACTCTCCGAGCTCCTCCTCCTCCTCCCCCCCCGAGGACTCTCCGAGCTCCTCCTCCTCCTCCCCCGAGGACTCTCCGAGCTCCTCCTCCTCCTCCTCCCCCGAGGAATCTCCGAGCTCCTCCTCCTCCCCCGAGGACTCTCCGAGCTCCTCCTCCTCCCCCGAGGACTCTCCGAGCTCCTCCTCCTCCTCCCCCCGAGGACTCTCCGAGCTCCTCCTCCTCCTCCTCCCCCGAGGACTCTCCGAGCTCCTCCTCCTCCTCCTCCCCCGAGGACTCTCCGAGCTCCTCCTCCTCCTCCTCCCCCGAGGACTCTCCGAGCTCCTCCTCCTCCTCCTCCCCCGAGGACTCTCCGAGCTCCTCCTCCTCCTCCTCCTCCCCCGAGGACTCTCCGAGCTCCTCCTCCTCCTCCTCCCCCGAGGACTCTCCGAGCTCCTCCTCCTCCTCCTCCCCCGAGGACTCTCCGAGCTCCTCCTCCTCCTCCTCCCCCGAGGACTCTCCGAGCTCCTCCTCCTCTTCCCCCCGAGGACTCTCCGAGCTCCTCCTCCTCTTCCCCGAGGACTCTCCGAGCTCCTCCTCCTCTTCCCCCGAGGACTCTGAGCTCCTCCTCCCCCCCGGGGACTCTCCGAGCTCCTCCTCCTCCTCCCCCCCCGGGGACTCTCCAAGCTCCTCCTCCTCCTCCCCCCTGGGGACTCTCCAAGCTCCTCCTCCTCCCCGAGGACTCTCCAAGCTCCTCCTCCTCTTCCCCCGAGGACTCTCCAAGCTCCTCCTCCTCCTCTTCCCCCGAGGACTCTCCTCCTCCTTCTCTTCCCCCGAGGACTCTCCTCCTCTTCCCCCGAGGACTCTCCTCCTCTTCCCCCGAGGACTCTCCAAGCTCCTCCTCCTCCTCTTCCCCCGAGGACTCTCCTCCTCTTCCCCCGAGGACTCTCCTAGCTCCTCCTCTTCCCCAGAGGACTCTCCTAGCTCCTCCTCCTCCTCTTCCCCAGAGGACTCTCCTAGCTCCTCCTCCTCCTCTTCCCCAGAGGACTCTCCTAGCTCCTCCTCCTCCTCTTCCCCAGAGGACTCTCCGATCTGCTGCTCCTCCCGAGGACTCTCCGAGCTCCTCCTCCTCCCGAGGACTCTCCGAGCTCCTCCTCCTCCCGAGGGACTCTCCGAGCTCCTCCTCCTCCCGAGGACTCTCCGAGCTCCTCCTCCTCCCGAGGACTCTCCGAGCTCCTCCTCCTCCCGAGGACTCTCCGAGCTCCTCCTCCTCCCGAGGACTCTCCGAGCTCCTCCTCCTCCCGAGGACTCTCCGAGCTCCTCCTCCTCCCGAGGACTCTCCGAGCTCCTCCTCCTCCCGAGGACTCCGCTCCACGAGATGATTGCTGGTATCCACGTGGACATCGAGTCCACGGTACCTGCAATCGCACTCATGGAGCTCCAGACGGGCGCGCACGCCCGCAAGCCGCCCCTTAAAGGGCAACGTACAGGTACATTAATCTGCCTGTATGTGCCCTTCTGCTGCAGTATATCTGTGAGAGGCCTGGTAAGCAAGTGGTTAAAAAAACAAAATGTCATTGTCTAAAAAAAATCTGTGATGAAGACAGAGGTGCACAACGCTGGAAATCCTATGTGGAAGGAGTACAGACAGGTCATACTTCCTACACTTGTACAGCTCAGGCCCCTCCCCCCCATGTGTCACGTGGTGTGCTGGGGAGGAGAATGCGGGGGGGCCCCATGTGTCATGTGATGTACCGGGGAGGGGAATGTGGGGGTCCCCCATGTGTCACGTGATGTGACGGGGAGGAGAATGGGCCCCCCCCCATGTGATGTGCCGGGGAGGAGAATGGGGGGTCCCCATGTGATGTGCTGGGGAGGAGAATGGCCCCCCCATGTGATGTGCCGGGGAGGAGAATGGGGGGGTCCCCATGTGATGTGCCGGGGAGGAGAATGGCCCCCCCATGTGATGTGCCGGGGAGGAGAATGGGGGGTCCCCATGTGATGTGCCGGGGAGGAGAATGGGGGGGGTCCCCCATGCGTCACGTGATGTGCCGGGGAGAATGGGGGCCCCCCCATGTGTCATGTGGTGTGCCAGGGAGAATGGGGGCCCCCCATGCGTCATGTGATGTACCGGGCAGGAGAATGGGGGGCCCCCCATGTGTCATGTGATGTACCGGGCAGGAGAATGGGGGGCCCCCCCATGCGTCATGTGATGTGCCAGGGAGGAGAATGGAGGGATCCTCATGTGATGTGTCGGGGAGGAGGCGCACTTACTTCTTGTCTGAATAGAGGAGAGCGTAGACCTCCCGGTGCATCCCCTCCGGACGCTTAAATGTCAGAGTCTCCGATGATTTCTTAGATTTCTTCTACAAAGAGAAAGAGAGAGAAATGAGGAACGTCTCTGTACAGCGCTACAGTGTATGTCAGAGCTACATAAATGGAGAATATTAACCACTTCAGCCAGATTTGGCTGCTCAATGGCCAGGCCATTTTTTGGGATTCAGCGCTGCGTCGCTTTAACGGACAATTGTGCGGTCCTGCGGCGCTGTGCCCAAACAAATGCCCCACAAGTAGAGTTTTCTTTTGGTTGGTATTTGATCGGCTCTGCGGTTTTATATTTTTGCACAACAAACAAAAAAAAAAAAAAAAAAAAAAGAGAAAAGAAGAAGGCCGACAATTTTCTATTTTTTTTTTTTTTTTTTAAACAAAATATTTTTTCTATAATAAATATATCAATTTTTTATTTATTTTTTTAAAAGCATATTCTTCCTCAGTTTAGGCCTATACGTATTCTACATATTTTTGGTAATAAAAATCGCAATAAGCGTTTATTGTTCGGTGTGCGCAAAAGTTATAGCGTCTACAAAATAGAGGATAGATTTATGTCATTTTAATATTTTTTTTATTTTTTTTTACTAGTAATGGCGGCGATCTGCGATAATTTGTATTGGGACTGCGACATTATGGCGGACACATCGGACAATTCTGACACATTTTTGGGATGACTGACAATTATACCGCGATCAGAGCTATAAATATGCACTGATTACTGTGTAAATTACACTGGCAAGGAAGGGGTTAGCCACTAGGGGGCGATCAAGGGATTAAATATGTTACCTAGGGATTGGACTGCTTGGGTGAGGAGACCGATCACTGTTCATACTCAGTATGAACAACAGATCGCTCTCCTCACCCCTGACAGCAGGGGGATGTGTGTTTACATTGACAGATCTCCGGTCTGTCTCTGTGTGGAGCGATCGCGGGGGCCCGGCGATCATCATGACCGCATCGACTCCGGCATCACGGGCACGCCCCCAGTGGTCAAAAGGCAAACCGACATCCGGCTACCACGGTTCACCCGGGGGAGTCAACCTACCACAGTATCACTGCGGTAGCTGGTCGGGAAGGGGTTAATAGTGTGTGACTGTGGGGGGAGGGGACATTAGAGTGTAAGCTCCTCTGTACAGAGACTGATGTGAATGTGGGGGGAGGGGACATTAGAGTGTAAGCTCCTCTGTACAGAGACTGATGTGGGGGGAGGGGACATTAGAGTGTAAGCTCCTCTGTACAGAGACTGATGTGACTGTAGGGGGGAGGGGACATTAGAGTGTAAGCTCCTCTGTACAGAGGCTGATGTGACTGTGGGGGGAGGGGACATTAGAGTGTAAGCTCCTCTGTACAGAGGCTGATGTGACTGTGGGGGGAGGGGACATTAGAGTGTAAGCTCCTCTGTACAGAGACTGATGTGACTGTGGGGGGAGGGGACATTAGAGTGTAAGCTCCTCTGTACAGAGACTGATGTGACTGTGGGGGGGGGGACATTAGAGTGTAAGCTCCTCTGTACAGAGACTGTGATGTGGGGGGAGGGGACATTAGAGTGTAAGCTCCTCTGTACAGAGACTGATGTGACTGTGGGGGGGGGGGACATTAGAGTGTAAGCTCCTCTGTACAGAGACTGATGTGACTGTGGGGGGAGGGGACATTAGAGTGTAAGCTCCTCTGTACAGAGACTGATGTGACTGTGGGGGAGGGGACATTAGAGTGTAAGCTCCTCAGTACAGAGACTGATGTGACTGTGGGGGGAGGGGACATTAGAGTGTAAGCTCCTCTGTACAGAGACTGATGTGAATGTGGGGGGAGGGGACATTACAGTGTAAGCTCCTCTGTACAGAGACTGATGTGACTGTGGGGGGAGGGGACATTAGAGTGTAAGCTCCTCTGTACAGAGACTGATGTGACTGTGGGGGGGGGGGACATTAGAGTGTAAGCTCCTCTGTACAGAGACTGATGTGGGGGGAGGGGACATTAGAGTGTAAGCTCCTCTGTACAGAGACTCATGTGACTGTGGGGGGAGGGGACATTAGAGTGTAAGCTCCTCTGTACAGAGACTGATGTGACTGTGGGGGGAGGGGACATTAGAGTGTAAGCTCCTCTGTACAGAGCTGATGGACTGTGGGGGGAGGGGACATTAGAGTGTAAGCTCCTCTGTACAGAGGCTGATGTGACTGTGGGGGGAGGGGACATTAGAGTGTAAGCTCCTCTGTACAGAGACTGATGTGACTGTGGGGGGGAGGGGACATTAGAGTGTAAGCTCCTCTGTACAGAGGCTAGATGTGACTGTGGGGGAGG